>NW_026606137.1:4122500-4494006 GCF_029834395.1 Sorex fumeus | reverse complement strand
CGCTGATGCCCGTTGGCCTCAAGTCTTGTCTTCTGAAACTCTATAAACCCCTCCGGGGAAGTCTATGAGATACCACTGAGGGGACATTGTGGGCCGGGGGTGTGAGTGTGTGGCTGAGGCAACAGGGGAGAAGACTGAGGAGTGGCTCAGTAGAATGTCTTTCTAACCCAGGAGGAACTTACAAATGGCATCTGAATGACTATGGAACCAAAGTGGGGGGCCAAAACTTGCCTTGAAATCCTGGCTCTCCTATCACTAGCTGGGCGACTCAACTGTGTTTTCTGCACCCTTGTGTCTCTATTTGAGCTGTCTGTAAGGGGAATGACCGCCTCCTTGGATCAAAGGAGATGCTGGATAAAGGCCACTAGGCACGGGTGCTTAGTGGAAGCTTGGCGGAAAGGAGATGTCATTGTTCAAGTGTGACCCGGAAGTGGACAAGTCAATGTTAGCATATAGGAAGCGTGGGTTGCAGCTCCAGAAGGGCCTTGTATTCACCTGGTGCTAGCTGTGGGCATCTCAGTTTTTTGTCTGTAGAATGTAGGTGACACTGTCGGACTTTGGTGCTCGTCATAGCTCAGCTTTGTCAAATGTTAACAGTGAGTCAGGTTCAATTGCAAGTGTTCCTCTTTGGTGTTGATTTTTTCGCTTTTCATCCCTTGCCTGTTGGAGATGAGGAGGCTGAGACACAGGTAATCCCAGCCAATCCAAGCCATCTGTCCCCAGGTCTGTATTCTCGGTCTTCCTGTGAAGAACTTGATGGTATAGTTATAAACCCCCTGTAGGGGTGGGGGTGAAACCAGAGGGAACCTGGGAACAGTGGCAGAAGGAAGCTGATTCTAGTCCCAGGGTCGGTGATGGAACATTGTCACAAACCCAAGAATGAGTAACTTTGTAATTCACAGCGCTTTAATAAAATACAGTTTAGAAGAAGAAGAAGAGAAGAAGAAGAAGAAGAAGAAGAAGAAGAAGAAGAAGAAGAAGAAGAAGAAGAAGAAGAAGAAGAAGAAGAAGAAGAAGAGGAGGAGGAGGAGGAGGAGAGGAGGAGGAGGAGGAGGAGGAGCAGGAGGAGGAGGAGGAGGAGGAAGAAGAAGAGGAAGAGGAAGAAGAGAAAAAAGAAAAAGAAGAAGAAAAAAAAGACAGTCTTCTGGAAGGGTAAGCATTTTTTTTCCTGCTTTTTGGGTCACACCTGGCGATGTCCAGGGGTTACTACTGGCTCTGCACTCAGGAATTACTCTTGGCAGTCTTCGGGGGACTCTATTTGCTCGAGCGGGCCCAGTAACGTCTCCATTGGAGACTTTGTTGTTACTGTGTCTGGCATATCGAATACATCACGGGGAGCTTGCCAGGCTCTGCCGTGCAGGCGAGATACTCTCGGTAGCTTGCCGGGCTCTTTAAAAGGGGCGGAGGAATTGAACCCAGGTCTACCAGGTTGGCCACGTGCAAGGCAAACGCCCTACCTGCTGTTCTATCACTCCAGGCCTACAATTTGGTCCTTTTTACCTCCCTGGAACATCGCCCTACACACACACACACACACACACACACACACACACACACACACAGCACTGTAGCACTGTCCTCCCGTTGATCATCGATTTGCTCGAGCGGGCCCAGGAACGTCTCCATTGGAGACTTTGTTGTTTACTGTGTCTGGCATATCGAATACATCACGGGGAGCTTGCCAGGCTCTGCCATGCGGGCGAGATACTCTTGGTAGCTTGCCGGGCTCTCCGAGAGGGGCGGAGGAATCGAACTCGGGTCGGCCGTGTTGGCTGCATGCAAGGCAGACGCCCTACCCGCTGTGCTATTGCTCCTTGGGATGCTGGAAATCGAACCCGGGTTGGCTGCGTGCAAGGCAAACGCCCTACCCGTTGTACTATCTCTCCATCCCCAGAAGCACTTTTTTAAAAAAATTTTTATTAGTGACAAACAAGAGGTACAGTTGTAGACTTACAGATTTTTGTGCTTGGGTTTCAATTATGCAATGATCAAACACCCATCCCTCCACTCCACCGGTGCCCGTTCTCCACACACCACGGATCCCAGTATCCCTCCCACCCCCTATTCCCCCAACCGGAAGCACTTTTTAAACGTAAGAGAGTATTATTATTTATCCAAGTCTCTTGATATTTGGTCTTCAAGTGGGATCCTTACTCTTTCCTGGCAAGGCATGGAGCTGGGGGGACACTCTAGGTTTTTCTGGTTATCCTTTCATTACTGGTTGCAAGGTGACTGTGTTCCTTCCCCCCCCCCCAAAAAAAAGTTGACTTTTTAAAAATGTGGATCATTTTATTTATTTATTGCTTTTCGGGTCACACCCAGTGATGCTCCAGGGTTACTCCTGACTCTGTGCTCAGGAATCACACCTGGCGGTGCTCAGGGGACCATATGGGTTGCCAGGGATAGAACTTAGGTTAGCCACATGCAAGGCAAATGCCTTACCTGCTGTGCTATCGCTTCAGCCCAAAAAGTTGACATCTTAACATCTCAAAATGTGAGTATATTTTGGAAATAAGAGCCTTACTCTTGGAGATCTGTTCCAAAACGCCTGTTGTCGTCCTTCTAAAAATGTGAACATAGGGCACACACAAACACTGAGAGAAGGCAGATCACATGAGGTTACTGGGAGAAGCTACCAAAGATACAAAAGTATAAGGATTGGGGGCTGGAGAGATAAGCATAGCGGGTAGGGCGTTTGCCTTGCACGCGGCCGACCCGGGTTCAATTCCCAGCATCCCATGTGGTCCCCTGAGCACCGCCAGGAGTGATTCCTGAGTGCAGAGCCAGGAGTAACCCCTGTGCATCGCCAGGTGTGACCCAAAAAAAAAAACAAAACAAACAAACAAAAAAAAAGTACAAGGATTGGGTGATTATCTCCTAGCCAAGGAAGCTGGCAGGTGCCCAGAAGCTAGGTGAGAAGGACGGAGACGATCCTTGTTTGGGCGTCCCGTCTCCAGCACTGTGACGAGAATCATTCCCGTGTCTGCTGTCTTTCCGGCTGCCGGACTCTGTGTGTGGCAGCCCCAAGGAATCAGCACATTGACTCAGATCAAAGGAGCAGGAGACGCTCAGAAGAACATTTGCCTTACAGGTCTGTGATTCTAGGTTTGCTTCCTGGCTCTGCAGGTTAAAAATAGGAGACAGTAGGCTGAAAGCAATAGTACAGTGGGAAGGGCGTTTGCCTTGCATGCAGCCCAACCGGGTTCAATCCCCAGCATCCCATATGGTCCTCTGAGCACCGCCAGGAGTGATTCCTGAGTGCATGAGCCAGGAGTAACCCCTGTGCATTGCCAGGTGTGACCCAAAAAGCCAAAAGAAAAAAAGGCAACAAAACAAAAATCAAAACAGGAGACATTGTAAATCATGGTGACTGTCCTCCGTTGTTCATCGATATTGCTCAAGCGGGCCCAGTAACATCTCCATTTTGAGACTTCTTGTTACTGTGTTTGGCATATCAAATACATCACGGGCATATCAAATACACCAGGCTTTGCCGTGCGGGCGATACTCTCGGTAGCTTGCCGGGCTCTCCGAGAAGGGTGGAGGAATCGAACCCGGCTTGGTCCGGGCTGGTTGCGCACAAGGCAAACGCCCCTACCGCTGTGTTATCGCTCCAGCCCCTGGTGACTAAAATAAATAAATAAATAAATGAGATCGAGGGGAAGGAGAAGGAAGAGGAGCTGGAGAAGAAAGAAGAAGAGTAGGGAAGTCCTCATCGAAGATAGGTTGATCAGAGGACGCTAAGAGGAGTCCCTACAAGGCGTGCATGGATGAACATGTATGTGTGGGTGTGGGTGCCTCTCTGTTCATTGTCACAGATGTGAAAATGATCCACGAGCTCACCAGAGCCTGACGCGTTCCTCTGTAAAATCACAGGATAGACTGAGGGAGCACTGGATGGTGTCTCCTTTCTAGTCAAACAGTGGGAGGGGGGAGGAAACCTTTTCTAGGTCATTGAGTAGAACCTCGTCCCTTTGTTCTGAAGCAGAGAAGTGAGAAGCAGGGATCGAAGTTTCCAAGACTCTTTCTCCAGGGAATAACAAAAGCGAAATTGAAATTGGGGTGGAGTGTTAGGGTGTTTGCCTTCCACGCAGCCAGCCTGACTGAGCCGGGTTCGATTCCTCCGCCCCTCTCGGAGAGCTTGGCAAGCTACCCAGAGTATCACACCTGCAGGGCAGAGCCTGGCAAGCTACCCGTGATGTATTCGATATGCCAAACACATTAACAACAAAGTCTCCAATGGAGACGTTACTGGGCCCGCTTAAGCAAATCGATGAACAATGGGAGGACAGTGACAGGACAATGACAGAATGCCTCGCCATGAGGTCAGGCTGTGCTGTCGCGTCCACTCTTAGAGGCTCATTTTGGGTTGACTTGCAGGAAGTCTCTGTTTCTGTCTTGCTGTTGTTTCGTCTTGTTTTAGGCCATACCCCGCTGTGCTCAGGTCTTACTTCTGGCTCTGTGCTCAGGGGTTACTCCTGGCAGTGCTCAGGGAACCATGTGGAGTGCTGGAGGTTTGGCTGTGTACAAGAAAAGCCCCTGGGGGCTGGAGCGATAGCACAGTGTGTAGGGCGTTTGCCTTGCACGCGGCCAACCCGGGTTCGATCCCCAGCATCCCATATGGTCCCCTGAGCACCTCCAGGAGTAATTTCTGAGGGCATGATCCAGGAGTAACCCTTGTGCATCGCCAGGTGTGACCCAAAAAGCCAAAAAAAAAAAAAAAGAAAGAAAAGAAAAGCCCTTTACCAGCTCTCCTATCTCTCTGGTCTTCTTGATGTCACTTATTTCCTTAAGTTGTATTCTGTTTCCTTAGTCTTTTTTTTTCTTTTTGGGTCTCACCCAGTGAGGCTCAGGTATTATTTCTGGCTCTGCACTCAGGAATTACTCCTGGTGGTGTTCGGGGGGCCATATGGGATGCTGGGGATCGAACCCGGGTCAGCCATGTGCCAGGCAGATCTCCGATGCGCTGTACTATCACTCCGGCCCCTTTGTAGCTCCTTCCCCCTTCCTTTGTTTCCCTTCTTTGGAAACTTTCGGCAGAAATATAACAGTCAGAAATGTGGAACCGTCATAGGCAGACAGCTCGGTGTAACCCCCTCCCTCTACGCGGCACCTAGACAATGAACTAGCACATCACCCACACCCCCGGGGTCCCCCCGGCCCTCCCAGGGGCTCACACGAACAAAGAAACCACTGTCCTGACTTCGAACATCACAGATTGCTTTGGCCTGGGTTTGAGCTTGATGGGAATGGGATTTCACAGTACCCTTTTGTGTCCGCCTTCTTTCGTTCCACAACATGTCTGTGAGATCCGTCTGTGTTTTGCATATGGAGTAGTTCATTTCACTGTAATAGAGTTTTCCATGGCTCTGGTCCTTTGAGCCAAGAAGGTTTACAGGGAGAGAGAGAGAGAGAGAGAGAGAGAGAAGAGAGAGAGAGAGAGAGAGAGAGAAAGAGAGAGGGAAAGAGAGACAGAGAGAGAGAGAAAGAGAAAGAGACAGAGAAAGAGAGAGAAAGAGAGAGAAAGAGAGAGAGATAGAGAGACAGAGAGAGAAAGAGAGAGAGAAAGAGAGAGAGAAAGAGAAAGAGAAAGAGAGAGAGAGAAAGAGAGAGAGAGAAGAGAGAGAGAGAGAGAGAGAGAGAGAGAGAGAGAGAGAGAGAGAGAGAAGCATCCTGAAATAATTCGAGTTGATCTTTAAAGGTCTGGGGGAAGACAAAAAGCTAAAAACAACCAAATCGCTAAAACAAACACAGGCTGGTTAATCTTTACAAGCGGGATCCGATTTACCGGCAGTGCCCATCCGTTAAAAGCCACTTTCCCTGCTCTCTCCCCAGCCCCCTGCTCATTCCTGCTTCCCGGATTCCCACCCTTCATCTGGGTCCCCCTGGGCGGAGCCTGTCTGGACGGACGGATGGGGTGAGGGTCGGGGGTCAGCGAGCTGAGTTCTACCTGGGCACCCCTCTTCAGCTCAGAGTCGCTCTGCTTGGACCAGCTCTTCCCTGGCACCGGGCTCTCCCCCAGCCGGGCACTATCCGTGCCATCTTCACCCACAGCCCCTCTCCTCTCACACCTGCAGCTTTGGAGTTTCCTACCCTGATCTTTGACTAGTGGAAGCGCCTGCAGCCCGGGGCCAGCCCAAGGCCGACTCTGGCTAGCCAAAGCAGGCCGGTGCTCTGCCCAGGCGCTCCCTGCCCAAGCAGCCGCCCCCAAGGCCTCCCACACTCCCACAGCTTTCCCAGGCTCTGGCCTTCATTCCCCGGAGTCCAGTGGCTGCAAGGGAGCCGAGTGCCCTGCACTCATTTTTTTTTAATTGAATCACCATGAGATACAGTTACAAAGCTTTCATGTTTGATAAAATAACAAAATAGGAGACTAACACCCAAGAATAGCCGAGATAAGTACCTGGAGGTTCATTCCATGGCTTGGAGGCCAGCCGCACATGCTACGGGAGAAGGCAACTCAGACAGAGAAGGGAGCACCAAGTAAAGGGTGTTGGGAGGATCCTCCCAGGATGGGAGAAGCATGCTGAGAGTAGACTGTAGACCCAACATGATTGCCACTCAATGCCTCTTCTGCAAACCACAACAGCCAAAAGGAGAGAGAGAACAAAAGGGAATGCCTGCCATAGAGGTAGGGTGGGATGGGGGATAAGGGGTGGGAGGGATACTGGGACCCGTGGTGGTGGAAAATGGGCACTGGTGGAGGGAAGGGTATTCGATCATTGTATAACTGAAACCCAAGCACAAAAATTTGTAAGTCTACAACTGTACCTCATGGTGTTTCACTAATAAAAATTTAAAAATAAATAAAATAAGTTTTCTCAAGAAAAAAAAAAGCTTTCATTTTTGAGTTTCTGTCACACCCGTCCCTCCAGCAGTGGACATTTTCCACCACCAATGTCCCCAGTATCTCACCCCCACCCCATCCCACCCCTTTCCCTGCCTCTATGACAGACACTTTTCCTCTTTCTCTCTCTCCTCTCCTTTTGGGCATTTTATGGCCTGCAATACAGATACCAAGAGACCATCAGGTTTGGTCCTTAATCGGCTCTCAGCACCCATCTCCCATCCCTAACGGTCCATCCAACCATCAGTGACTTAGCGATCCCTTCTCCATCCCAGCTGCCTTCTCCCCCACCCGAGGCGGGCTACCAACCACGGAGCAATATTCCTGGCCCTGGCCCTGCTGTCGTTGGGTATCCGTCTCCTATTATGTTATTTTTACATTTCACAAATGAGTGCAGTCACTCTATGTCTCTTTCTCTCTGCTTTGCACTCATCTTATTTCTCTTGCCTGGCCATAATAGGAGCTGATGTCTTCACATCGACCAACCTTCCTGGGGTCTCCGTGTTTCGGGTCCCCAGGACCTAGCCACCTCATGCATTTTGTGGGAAGCCCCCCATGCAAATCCTTGAGGCCAGCTGTGCTGAGCCTGGGTCCATATATGGTGAGCAGGGAGTATGGGACCGCCCGGCCGATTCTCCAGCTGTCCCTCTCTCCTTCCTCAGCTGTGTCCGCCCAGTTTCCAGTGACATCAGCTTGGCCCCATAAGAGAGGTTAAGGAAACCAAAGTACAGGCTTTCTTGGTGCCTTGGGGATCGAATGACTCAGTTTCCTTTGGACGGGGCTCCTTCGTCTCATGAAGCCTGCGCTTTCTGGAACGTCATAGAAAAATAACACGATTGGTGCTTTTCCTTCAGTTCTCCTCTCCGGCGGGTGTGGGTGGGAGGAGAGGGAGGGGAGGCAGGAAAGGAAAGGATCAAGGCTCCTGGACTTCATCCAAAGAGCCTTTGGGCTGGCGCATTTTGAATCGGAAGCGATCCCAGGGCTCCATCCACCCGAAGCCAGGGAGGAGTTCAGAACTCACAGAGCTGCTTGGAGGCCTCCCTGTTGTTTGCCTTTACTATGTTTGTTGTTCTGATTTTTTTGGGGGGGGGGAGGGGAACACATCTGACAGTTCTCAGGGAATACTCCTGGCTCTGTGTTCAAAGATCACTCCTGGCGGTGGCAGTGCTCAGGGAAACATGAGGTGCTGGATCAAATCCAGGTCAGCCTGGTGCAAGGGAAGCATTCTGTCCGCTGTACGGCTCTCGTCGGTTTGTCCTTCTGTTATTTATGCAAGGGAAAAAAATTCTCTGACACCGGTAATACTCAAGCTTGGGTTAAGCCTTGTTTCAAGCTTCTTAGTCGATAATTGGGTTCTTTCGATAGCCCTACTAAACGCCAAGGACCAGGAGCCGGAGAGAAAAGACAGGAATTCAGGAGCTTACCTTGTACCTGGTCAATCCCTGTTTGATCCCTGGTACTCCACATGTTCCCCTGAGCACCCGCAGGGGTGATCCCTGTGCACGGAGCCAGGCGTAAGCCCTGAGCACCAGAGGGTGGGAGCCAACACCCAATAATTGGCTAGAAGCCAAGCACTGTCCAAGACCAGATCACAGATCACGGTCCTCCCGTCGTTCTTCGATTTGCTCGAGCGGGCCCAGTAACGTCTCCATTGGAGCCTTTGTTGTTACTGTGTCTGGCATATCGAATACGTCACGGGGAGCTTGCCAGGCTCTGCTGTGCGGGCGAGATACTCTCGGTAGCTTGCCGGGCTCTCCGAGAGGGGCGGAGGAATCGAACTCCAGTCGGCCTTGTTAGCTGCGTGCAAGGCAAACGCCCTACTGCTGTGCTATCACTCCAGCCATATATCCAACACCAAAATGGCAATCTGCTGGAGGGGCTAATTGTTAGATGTTAAAAAAAAATTTGCAAGGTTAGAGAGAGAGCATTATAGACTGAGCACAGCCTTCAAATGCTAGAGGCCCGGTTCAATCCCCACCACCATATAACTCCCCTAGCACAACTTTGGGAGTCCCCCCAAGCACTGTTCTGGGAGTATACCCCCGAACACTGAGTTGGGAGTGCCCCCTGAACACCTGCAGGTGTTTCTCCTCCTCCGCCCCAAATGAGCAAGCTGATAGTTAAACATAAACCAATTGTTATAGGGACTGGAGAGATGGTGCAGCAGGCTGGGCATTTGCCTTGCATACACCTGACCTGGGTTGGATGCCCGGCATCCCATAGTTTAAATACTCCCTTCAGGAATAATTCCTGAGTGCAAGAGCCAGGAGTGAGCCCTGAGGTGTGGCCTCAAAACAAACAAACGAAAACAAAAAAGGAAAGAAAAACAATTATTTTAGACTATCTTGCCTAAAATTAAGATGAACTATGTTAAAAGTGACAAATACTCAGAGTTCATTCACTACTAAATTATTTCACCACCTCCTATTAATTCTATTATTGGTGCATTTCTTCACCTATATCATAACTAGATGAAAACATCAGGTAACGTCAGGTAACATCAGTGGTGCTACTCCAAATAAAGGGTGTTGGGAGGATCCTCCCAGGATGGGAGATGCATGCTGAAAGTAGACTATAGACCGAACACGACTGCCACTCAATGCCTCTTTTGCAAACCACAACACCCAAAAGGAGAGAGAGAGAGAGAGAACAGAGGGGAATGCCCTGTCACAGAGACAGGGTGGGATTGGGGTGGGAGGGATACTGGGATCCGTGGTGGTGGAGAATGGGCACTGGTGGAGGGATGGGTACTTGATCATTGTATAATTGAAACCCAAGCACAAAAATTTGTAAGTCTGCAACTGTACCTCATGGTGTCTCACTAATAAAAATTTTTTTTAAAAAAGTGGTGCTACTGTACTCTCTTCTCAACTCCTTCACAAGTTTAATATCTTTTAATATCTTTTAAAAACCTTTTACCTAGTTACTTAGTGCATGGGTTTGGGCCACATCTGGGGGTGCTCAGGATGTATTTCTGGCTTGGTGATCAGGGATCAATCTTGGAAGTGCTCCAGGAAGCCATATGTGGTGCTGGGCATTGAATCCAAGTCAGTCACCCAGAAAGCAAATGCCTTTTCCCTCGTACCATCTCTCAGGACCATCGAGTTGCATTTTTATCCCTTCCCTTGGCTGTTGCCGTGGCGACCGGTTGTGGCGCTTACACAGATGCTGGCTGTGGTGCTCATCAGGGGTCACTGTTATGCTCACACACGTGCCTATGGGGGTCACACATCAGCCGCTGAGCTCACACATCTGTCCTGGTTGTCGTGCTGGAGTCACACGCTGGTTGTGGCACTTGCCCACACCTGGCTGAGTGCCAGGGTTAACACTGTGGGAAAAGCTCAACGACATCAGAACCACCCTTGGTACCTGTGGGCAGCACCAGGGATCAAACTCATGGCCTCACACTTGTGAGGCAGGTGCTTTTAGTCCCAATGGGGCCTTCAATGTCTTTCTATCTTTCACCTCTCTGGACTTCCTGTCACTTGGGAGCCTGGAATCAGGTAAAGGATTCCTTTTTTTTTTGTCTTTTTGGGTCAGACCCAGTGATGCTCAGGGGTTACTCCTGGCTCATGCACTCAGGAATTATTCCTGGCGGGTGCTCAGGGGACCATATGGGATGCCAGGGATCAAACTGGGTCAGCTGCGTGCAAGGCAAAATGCCCGACCTGTACTGTAACTCCTGTCCCAAGGTAGAGGATTCTTTACTTCACGGGAAATGCTATCAGTGAAGGATTCCTCTCCTTCTCCAAAAAAGATTGACAGGAGCTGGAGTGATGTGAGGCAGAGGGAGCGCTTGTCATCCCATATGGTTTCCCCAAGCCCTGCCAGGAGTGACCCCTGAACACAGAGTCAGGAGTAACCCCTGCTCCCCACTGGGTATGCACCCCCGCAAAGATTGACACCCTTCCTGCCCTCCAGTTGACTACAATACAACAAAGGAGACACAAGTTGAGTTGGACACTGTCTCCTCTAAAATGCTGATCAGAGGAATGCAAGGAGCTGGGCTTTGTTTTTTTGTCTTTTTTTTTTAATAATTATTTATTGAATCACCGTGAGGACAGTCACAAAGCCTTTCAGTTTAAGTCTTGGTCGGTTGTACAATGATCAAACACCTGTCCCTTCACCAGTGCACATTTTCCATCACCAAGAACCCCAGTATACTCCCCTCCCACCCATCCTCCGCCTGTGTGGCAGATTTCCACTTTACTCTCTCTCTTTACGTTGATCACATTCAATATTATGACACAAGATCCAACATTATTACTTGGAATTTTCTCCAACATTCAGACCTGCCAAAAAGACATCATTAGGTAATTTGTTTTCTATTGCTGATTAAAAGTAAAAGGCCCTCCCATTGATCATCGATTTGCTCGAGCGGGCCCAGTAACGTCTCCATTGGAGACTTTGTTGTTACTGTGTCTGGCATATCGGATACTCTCGGTAGCTTGCCGGGCTCTCCGAGAGGGGCGGAGGAATCGAACTCGGGTCGGCCATGTTGACTGCGTGCAAGGCAGACGCCCTACCCACTGTGCTATCGCTCCAGCCCATAATCATATAATCATATTGCTTCATAATCATATTGCTGATTATGAAGAGCATATGATGTCGTGTGGCCACAATAGCGGCCACATGAATTTGGATTTCTGATATTTTAATAATAAACCTAGAGGGATTACTGCCAAAAGCCCCTTGGTTCCGAGATTGGTTTGTGTGCCTCTGGGATCATGGTCGTTCAGAAGCCAGAGGAGGCGTTTAAGGGGGGCTACCCAGAGCATTGTCATGCCGGGGAGCAGGGCCAATCCCACCCTCCATCCCATGAGGCCCCACATGCCTCATCAATGCAGCCTCATACCTGGCTGTTCATTAGGCTTTAAAAGATACAGGCCACCAAGCCGCCGCAAGTGGGGACAGGCAAGGGACAAACACCCTTCCCCTCCCAGGGCAGCATAGCACCATAGTTAAGTGCACAGTCCAGATGCATTTCGGTTGGGCATTATATTTTGCTCAGATTTTCCCATTCAAGCCTGTTTTTCAGGGACAAACGCTAGATCATTTACTTTCCATTGATCACTTTGCATATCAGGAAACGTCCAGACCTGGGCTTTGAAGTCACAGGGTTCTACCTCCCTTTGCATCCCAACCCTGCCACGATCCTATAAATACATCTCGAAGGTTTATCATCCTCTGCAGGATGGGATTCGCGGCTCTTCCTCGTGAGGCTGGCACAAGGACTGAATGGCAAAGATTGAAAACACAGAAAGAGCAGCCCTTCTGAGCAGCCAGCATGAGGAACAGCCTGGAAGCACATACTTGTAAAAGACCTGTCACTGTCACTGTCACTGTCCTCCCGTTGTTCATCAATTTGCTCGAGCGGGCCCAGTAACATCTCCATTGGAGACTTTGTTGTTACCGTGTTTAGCATATCGAATACGTCATGGGTAGCTTGCCAGGCTCTGCCATGCAGGCGAGATACTCTCAGCAGCTTGCCAAGCTCTCTGAGAGGGGTGGAGGAATCGAACTCGGATTGGCCATGTTGGCTGTGTGCAAGGCAAACGCCCTACCGCTGTGCTATCGCTGGTCTGGCCAAACCAACGATTCACTACAGCAGGGTGGTAAGATACGCCAGGAACACCAAGCAGAGTAGGTGCAGGTGGGCCATGGCTGAGAACACAGGACTGACTCCTAGGGAGGGCCACGCTGAGAATGGGCAGGGCAGACAGCGGGGAAGGACAGCGACCGTCAGGGCCACCACATCCGGTCTGAAGGGAATCCCAACCTTAGGCGTAAGTCAGATTATCACTCACCCCGGAGGCCCTGGCAGGCTCTGGACTCCGGGAGATGTACTCATCTGAAACTAACCCAGCCACAGCCAGAATCTGGAGCTTTCTTGGTCCCTCAGGGGAGAACGCGCAGGCCCATGAGGGGGTCCCCACTGCCTCAGTGTCTCTTCACTGACACTGGAAGGACAAACTTCCTCTTTTAACACTGATCTCGCTGCAAGTCAGAGAGCTCTTCCGCGTTCCTTCTTGATGCTGCTGCCTAATGCAAGCAAAGTCTTCCTTGCAAGTTCCAGCAAATTCCCTGTCATCTCCCTGGCCAGAAAGGTCCCGCTGGAGTGGGGAGAAGGCGGAGAGAAAGTCAGTCACACTCTCCTCCCCCGTACTTGACAGTTTGTTACCTGTCTCAGCAATGGGGACTTGTAGACGTGACTTCAGGGAGAACCTTGTAAAGGGGAGACTCTCCCAGCATATTGGGGTAGCACTGTCACACTGCCCTCCCATTGTTCATTGATTTTCTTGAGTGGGTACCAGTAATGTCTCCCTTGTGAGACTTCTTGTTACTGTTCTTGGCATATCAAATATGTCACAGGTAGCTTGCCAGGCTTTGCAGTGCAGGTGGAATACTCTCGGTAGCTTGCCGGGCTCTCCGAGAGGGGCAGAGGAATCAAACCCAGGTCGGCTGCATGCAAGGCAAACGCCCTACCCACTATGCTATTGCTTCGGTCCAGTGCATCGAGATACCTAGCCTAAATCACAGGGCCCCAGTTGGGTGACAGAGATGACAGGTGAAGAGACTATGACTCTGGTTCCGAGGACATGTGAGGTGTGGAATGAGACCACAAGATGCCAACAGAGACCTGGAACTCCAAGCCGGGGAAAAAACAGGGGCCTTGTACTCTCAGCTGCAAGATGCTAAATTCTGGCAGCCGCTGAGAGAGCAGAGAGCTTCGTTTCTCCCAAGAACCTCTGGGCAGGAAGGCAGCCCTGCAGAGAGCTGGCGACACCTGGAGCTGACTTTTAACCGACACGCCAGCAGCAAGACACCTGTGCGTGGCTGTAAACAAAAGTTATAGTGACACACATACTCCAACAGCAGCCCATGATCATGTCAACCCGGACAGAGGAGACTGGGACAACTGGAGGTTTAGTCCAACTGGAGGGTGTCCCCTGACACTGAGGAACAGTCTGAGTGTGCTGAGAAGTGCCCGTCACACGAGAGAGAGACTGTAGGGGTGGGAGCCAGCAGGTGAGGACTGCAGCCAGGCTGGGGAGTCCCAGGAATCCGGCACTGGATACACCCGCTCTTGGCAGCCACATTCTGTTCGGACATGTCTGGTCTTTCAGTATCAGCGAAGAGAACAAAGAGGGGACTGTGAGGCCTCAGATGTCATTGCTCCAGCACTCCAGTACCTGGGCCTGATTGTGAGGAAGAACCCCAGCAAAGGGGCACCCAAGTGACTGAGAGTCATGAGCTCTGGTCATTAGTAAACTATTTGGCATCTTCTCAAACCTGAGATGCCTTCGATGGAGAGAGATACCACTAGGTCACAAACCGCCGAACTGCCTGATGAACAAGGGTGCGTCATCAACAAGAGGATCCATGTAAGATGAAATAAGACGGTAGAACAAGGAAAACAACATGCCTCAGAATCAACCCAAGAGGAAACCACATATGTTCCTGCTGAGATCAAGCATTTAGTCTTTTTTTCCTTTTTTTTTCTTCTTTTTGAGTCACATCTGGCGATGCACAGGGGTTACTCCTGGCTCATGCACTCAGGAATTACTCCTGGTGGTGCTCAGGGGACCATATGGGATGCTGGAAATCGAACCTGGGCTGGCCGGGTGCAAGGCAAACACTACCCACTGTGCTATCGCTCCAGCCCAAGCATTTAGCCTTGAGTGGCAGTCAGTCTCCCATCAGAACTGGGCAGAGAGCTGTGCCTGGGTGACGGGGGTCCCGAGGCCAAGAAGGGAAGGGCAGGGTGAGCCACGGAACAGCCCAAGGCCGAAGGAAATGGCTGTGACTCCCTGCTGCAGGCAGAGCCCAGACCCAGCTCGGCTCCTGTGGCCTTGGGTTTCTGAAACGGTATTTAGGATGCTGTGACGTACGAACCCCAAACCCCCACCTTGTCTGAGAGTTGAAAGGGAGAAAGGGCCGCACTCCTTGATTTACCAAGGTCAGAGTCTTCTCTTTCTCATGAGAAGCTCGGGTTTGCCCAGGCTGATGGACAGGATCCGGGTTCTCTGAGTCACAAGAAGATGGGCAATCCCTCTCGGCAGCCCTCTGGGACTCTGCTCTGGGGCCCCAAAGGCTGGTCTGGACACCCATCTCACCACTTTCCCTGAGGTTAGGAGGGTGCGGCGTACGCGAGGATGCTTAGGACGCACCAAATAAACCACATCAAGACAATGGGTAAAAAATGAGCCCAGTCCCCTTCTTCTTTCCGATTGGGAAACGGAACCTTGGGAGATGAAGGGGGAGGGCCAGGTGAGATCCCGAGCTTCCTGCCATGCTGTCCACCAGTACCCTCTGAGAGAGTGGGTGCAGGGGGGCTTACCTCCCTGCCCCCACCTTCGTCCATACTATTGCTGGCCTCTTGCCCACCTTCCTTTCCATCTCTGGACTTTCTTTGCCTCATCTGGAAATGCAGGCTGGTCGCAGGGCCTCTGCAGTGGAGGCTTTTTATGAGGTTTCTGGTCTTTTCTATTTTTGTTGTTGGTGTTGTTGTTTTCGGTCCACACTCGGCAATGTTCAGAGGTTACTTCTGAGCAAGGATGACTCCTGGCAAGCCCATGGGACCATATGGATGCCAGGGATCGAACCCGGGCTGGCCGTGAGCAAGGCAAGCCAACGCCCTTCCCCACTGTACTACTGCTGGGTTTGGTTCTTCAAAGCCAGGCTAAGGCCCAGACAATGGCTGGGTAGAGACTCAGGGCTCCTCCAAGAGGGCTCGTTGGAGGGCTCGCTCGGGATGGGAGATGCGTGCTGAAAGTAGGCTATGGACCAAACATGATGGCTTCTTGGTACCCGGATTGCAAACCATAATACACAAAAGGGGAGAGAGAGAGAGAGAGAGAGAGAGAGAGAGAGAGAGCAAGAGGGAATGTGTCTGTCACAGAGGCAAGGGGTGGGAAGGGGTGGGGGTGGCGAGAGGGATACTGGGAAGATCAGTGGCAGAGAATGGGCACTGGTGGAGGGATGGGTACTCAGGCATCGTGTGATCGAAATGTAATCACGAAAGTTCGTAAGACTGTTAAAAAAAAAAACACTGTCCTCCCATTGTTCATCGATTTGCTCAAGCCGGCCCAGTAACATCTCCATTGTGAGACTTCTTGTTACTGTGTTTGGCATATTGAATACTCTCGGTAGCTTGCCAGGCTCTCTGAGAGGGGCAAAGGAATAGAACCTGGCTCAGCCAGGCTGGCTGTGCGCAAGGCAAACGCCCTACCGCTGTGCTATCTGTAAAAAAAAAAAAAAATTATTTATTTATTTATTTATTTTGCTTTTTGGGTCACACCCGGTGATGCACAGGGGTTCCTCCTGGCTCTGCACTCAGGAATTACCCCTGGTGGTGCTCGGGGGACCCTATGGGATGCTGGGAATCGAACCCGGGTTGGCCGCTTGCAAGGCAAACGCCCTACCCACTGTGCTATCACTCCAGCCCCAAAATTAAAAAAAAAAAACCACCAAACTCATATTCAATAAATGAATTCATTCTCCCTATATAAAAAAAAAAAGAGGCTTGGCCCTGATGTCCTTCTCTCATGCCGTTGCCAGCTGCCACGGTCACCTCTCTCCTGCTCTGAAGCTGGAGGTCTGAACCCTGAGACTCAGGCACCAAGAGTCACCTTTGCTGCCCTCACTAACTTGGCCAAGTCAACGCCTCGTTTCTGTTCTGAGAGGAACCTCTGGGGATGCCCTTAGGCCTCCTTGCGGGAACGCTTTATGTGTGTGGGAAGCAGTCTAGTTGGAGGGGGGCAAGCAGCCCCTTTCGGACAAGGTGGGGCCTTTCCCGAGAGCTGAGGAGCCAGGGGCACGGGGAGGGCAAGGAAAATGGGCTGCTGAATGGAGAGGTGCCTGGAGGGAGGCAGTTTGGCGCTCTAGCAAGTGTGGAAGGCCAGGCCGGGGGCCGTGAGGTGGGCCTCGCTGGAGAAAGGAAGGGCCTGAGCGCCGATGACAAGAAGGCTTTTCTGTGGAGCTCAGGACGGGCCTCTCACAGGGGATTTCCTAGCTGGGGCTCCGGGCCTTGGCGGCTTGCCCAGAGAAAGGTGGTGTTTGGCACGGGGGAGCATGCACGCTGCCCAGCTTTGGCTGGAAGGACCGTGCCTACGCCCGTCTCTGCCCATCTCCCTGAGCCAAACAAACACTCGTTGCATGATCCACACGCTTCACATGTCTGGATGTCAGCGAGGGAGACTGAGGCCCCGGCAGAAGTGGAAGAGAAGGGAACGGAAGCGTCAATAATGCAGAAGGCAGAGAAGCTGGGAGCTGTGTGGTGAGTAGGGTGGGGCGTGTGTGTGTGTGTGTGTGTGTGTGTGTGTGTGTGTGTGTGTGTGTGTAGGGGGAGGGGGCTCTATTTCAGAGGCACAAACCTTACTGCAGCCTTAATATTGTTGAGTCCCCCTGGAACCACTGGTCAGGCTGACATGGTAAGTCTTTGTTTTTTGTTTTTCTTTTTTGGGTCACACCCAGCGATGCTCAGGGGTTCCTCCTGGCTCATGCACTCCAGAATTGCTTCTGGCGGTGCTCAGGGGACCATATGGGATGCTGGGAATTGAAGCCAGGTAGGCCTCATGCAAAGCAAGCGACCTTACCCGCTGTGCTATTGCTCCAGCCCTGATACGGTAAGTCTTGATGAGTTCTGGAAAAAAAATTTTAAATCCTAGCAGGAAAGAACTTCTTTTTTGTTTGTTGGTTTATTTTTGCTTTTTGGGTTACATCCAGCGATGCTCAGGAGTTACTCCTGGCTCTGTATTCAGGAATCGCTCCTGGTGGTGCTCAGGGGGCCATATAGGATGCTGAGGATTGAATCCGGGTTGGGCACGTGCAAGGTAAATGCCCTACTCGCTGTCCTATAGCTTCAGCCCCAGAATTTCACTGTATCACTGTATCACTGCCATCCCGTTGATCGTCGAATTACTCGAGCGGGCGCCAGTAACGTCTCTATTCCTCCCAGCCCTGAGATTTTAGCAGCCTCTTCTTACTCATCCGTTTTTTCCCAACGATTGGAGGCTCTTTCAGGGTCAGGGGAATGAGACCTGATGTCGTTACTGTATTTGGCATATCAAATATGCCACAGGGAGCTTGCCAGGCTCTGCCCATGTGGGCAGGATAGTCTCGGTAGCTTGCCGGGCTCTCTGAGATATATATATATATATATATATATATATATATATATATATATATATATCACAGTCACAGTCCTCCCGTTGTTCATCAATTTGCTCGAGCAGGCCCAGAACGTCTCCATTGGAGACTTTGTTGTTACTGTGTCTGGCATATCGAATACGTCACGGGGAGCTTGCCAGGCTCTGCCGTGCGGGCGAGATACTCTCGGTAGCTTGCCGGGCTCTCCAAGAGGGGCAGAGGAATCGAACTCAGGTCAGCCATGTTGGTTGTGTGCAAGGCAAACACCCTACCGCTGTGCTATCACTCATCTTGGCTAGTAACCCTTTGTCAGATGCAATATACATGTCTTTAAAAGGTGCTTTCCAAATTAAATAATTCATGGGCTAAAAGTACTGAAAACAAAAGAAAACAAAACCTGGAAAAACTGGGATCCCCAAATCCTAGTATTTATTTAGGCTGTGGGAATTCTGAATGACATTAGCTCACTTTTATTTTATTTTATTCTATTTTATGTTATTGCTTTTTGGGTCACACCAGCGATGCACAGGGGTTCCTCCTGGCTCTGCACTCAGGAATTACCCCTGGCGGTGCTCAGGGAACCATATGGGATGCCGGGGATCGAACCCAGGCCGGCCGCGTGCAAGACAAATGCCCTCCCCGCTGTGCTATGGCTCCAGACCCAATTTGCTCATTTTTAATGCCAATTTGAGTTGAGGATCTGTTTTATTTTTTTTTGCTTTGGAGGCACATCCAGTGGTACCAGGGGCTACTTAGGACTGTCCTCAGGACTCATTCCTGGTGATATCTGGGGGAACAAACAAGACGTCAGGGATTGAACCCGAGTTTCCTACATGAAAAGCACGTGCTCAGTCGATCGAATTCTCTCTCCAGTGCTTGAGTTGTGTTTTCCTGAAAAGTGCCTCTTCTTCCCATCTGAATGTCAGGAGTCACATTCTGTCATCTGGAATCCATCAGTCTCAGTTGAGTAAGAGTTGGAAAGCAGAAGTAGGGGGCAGTGGTTAGAGCTCTGAACTCTCCGGGGTCCTGGTTCCCACGTCTTACTCTGCCACTGAGTCACTGGCTGACAGCGGACAAGTGACTTGGTTTTCCTGAGTTCTGCTCTGTCTGCTGAGAGCTGAGAGTTAGAGGAACAGCCTCTCATCCTTGCCCCATAACCGCCTCAAGGTTTCTGGGCTCCGTTCGTTTGCCTTGAAAGTAAGGTGAGTGGCTAATCTGTTCTAGAATCTTAATTCTTCTTGATTCTACTTAATTCTATTCTTTCATACTTAGTATATTTAATATCCACAGCAGATTATTTTTTAAAAAACCATCCTGTGCTGGAGCGATAGCACAGCGGGTAGGGCGTCAGCCTTGCACGCGGCCAACCCAGGTTCTATTCCCAGCATCCCATATGGTCCCCTGAGCACTGCCAGGGGTAATTCCTGAGTACAGAGCCAGGAGTAACCCCTGTGCATCGCAGGATGTGACCAAAAAAAGCAAAAAACAAAACAAAACAAAAAAAGAACAACAACAACAAACCCCAAAACAACAAACCATCCTATTCTTCTATAGAAAAGAAATTCCAGAAACAATCACATGAAACACCACATTGTTACCAACATTGCCGTGGCTTTTTGCACCCTTTCTCTGTTCTAATTTTTTTTAATTGGTTTTTGTTTGTTATTTTTTGGGCCATACTCAGGGTAGCCAGTGCTGACTCCTGGCTCAGTGCCCATGTGTGGCACCGGGAATCGAACTGGGATTGATGATGTGCAAGGCAAGTGCCTTACTCTATACTACTTTTCTGAACCTGTTTTAAATTTAATTTATCATTATATTTTTTTGGCTTTTTGGGTCACATCCGGCGATGCTCAGGGGTTAATCCTGGCTTTGCACTCAGGAATCGCTCCTGGCAGGGCTCAGGGACCATATGGGATGTCAGGAATTGAACCTGGGTCAGCTGCCTGCCAGGCAAATGCTTTACCCACTGCACTATCGCTCCAGCCCCAAACTTAATTTAATTTTTAATTTTATTTTTAAATCCATTTTTATTGAGGTACTGCTATTCACACTTTTCCTATTTAAAATTTTAAATACAGGGGTCTGAGTGCAGAGCCAGGAGTAACCCCCTGAGCATCGCCGGGTGTGACCCAAAAAGCAATGAAATAAAATAAAATTTTGAATACATATACGGGTAAGGGAATTCTTCAGAGGGGTGGAGTGCATGCATGGTAGATGGGATGCCCATGTTCGATTCCGGGCACTGCAGGGTCCCCTGAGTGATGGCCAGCGTTACTGCTGTGCATGGAACTGAAAGTGGGTACAAAACAACACTGAGTGTGTGGCCCCCCTCCCCACCCCCGCAAACCGAGCATAAATAAATAAAGGTAAAGGTAAAGGCCCTCCCGTTGATCGTCGATTTGCTCGAGCGGGCCCAAGAACGTCTCCATTGGAGACTTTGTTGTTACTGTGTCTGGCATATTGAATACGTCACGGGGAGCTTGCCAGGCTCTGCCGAGCGGGCGAGATACTCTCGGTAGCTTGTCGGGCTCTATATAAATAAATAAATAAATAAATAAATACAAAAGCTACAAGTGGTTCTATAGGATGGTAGAATTATATAGCAATTTCTGTTTTTTTTTTTCTGTCTTCACTGAGCTATTATTGTTTTAGATTTGTGGTCAAAACTCAAGACTCTAAATAATTAATAGTTAATTGTTGAGTAATAGTTGAGTCTTCATAAGAAGCTTCTGTCATCCGATGGGCTATGGCTGGACAGGAATGACCCTGATGGGTATGAACTTGACGTAAGTATGTGCATGTGAGATTCGTCTTTTAGGCATTAGCTATAAATATGAGGGTTCCTAGGATTAACTTGCGTGTGCGGTGCAGTTTTGTGTGGTTTTTGTTTGGGGGTCACACCTGGCGGTGCTCGGGAGTCAGTTCTAACTCTCCGCTGAGGGATCACTCCTGGTGAGAACTGGGGGACCCAGTGGGATGCTGGGGACCAAACCTGGGCCAGTCGCATGCAAGGCAAACACCCTTTACCGCTGTACTATCGCTCTGGCCTCTACGATGCGATTTTTATTCCGTGATAAGTCACAAGCATGCTAAGGGCTATAGAGATGAGGCAAAATAGTTGAATTTCTGCCCTGAGAACTCCCATCATCCAAAGCACGTAAACATCAAGGAAGCTACACAGAGAACCTGCTGTCACCTGCGCAGTCGGCACAGATGTGTGTGGTAGTCTGCCTCTCGGGGCATCCAGCTTTGTGAGGGAAGAGCTCCTTGCTTGCCATCTCTCTTATGCAAGGCGCGATTCTACTCCTGGACCACATCCTTAGCCGTGCTCTTTGTAGGCAAGGGGACAGAGAAGAGGGGCCTCGTGAAGGAAACGCAGCCTAAATATCAGAAACCAAAGATTTTGTGGAAAGCATCCCGAGTTTGAACTTCAGCACCTCATGGTCCCCATCCTGGCTGTCCCTTGCCTCAGTGTTCCTAGACCAAAAAACAGTCCTGCCAGCCAGAGCACTGCCCTGTCAGGCCTGCACTGCTGAGTCTAGCACAACTGATGTGAGCCCAGGCCTCTTAGAGCGCCACTAGGGGTGGACCCTACTTTAACAAACAGAGTTGGGGGGCTGGAGCAATAGCACAGTGGATAGGACATTTGCCTTGCACGCAGCCAACCCGAGTTCGAGTCCCAGCATCCCATATGGTCTCCTGAGCAATGCCAGGAGTAATTCCTGAGTGCATGAGCCAGGAGTAACCCCTGTGGGGTTACTGTGCCTTGCTGGGAATGACTCAAAAAAGCAAAACAAAAACAAAAACAAACAAACAAAAAATAGAGTTGGGACAGAGATGCCTCCAGACCCCACACTAGGCTGAACCTCATATCTAGGGCACTTCAGAGGGGGTCAGGTGAGTCCCACCACCTACCCTAAGAGTCCCAGCAGCTGAAAACCTCCAGAACCCAAATGCCATCATCTCATGGTCAATCTCCACAGGCTTGGACAAGCCTCATCGATGAGTGGGTCTGCTGGAAAAAAAAAAAAAACAACCCAGGTATGCAGATTTAGTGGCCAAAATCTCCAGATCCTCAGGAAATCGGGGATGGTCAACCTCCCCCCATCCCCCTGTGCTTCCGGGTGCCTGGCAGTCACACCCACAAACTGCCTCTGGTGCCATATAAGCTCATTAACCGGCCATGATCCAGTGATTCACAAATAAATATCAGAAGAAATCAACAAGCTGCAGAGATGCCTCAGATCCTAAAGTCACCATTCATTTAAACATTGAAGTCTAGCTGTATCAGCTTACTTAAAATTTTAGAGTTCCTGGAGTGCGACATCTCATACTCTATATCACTGATGTACCAGGAGTAGCAGACACTGAAGAGTATGTAAGGCAGAAGGAAACCAATCTCAATTTAAAAAAAAATACTTGCACAAACACCCAAAAAACAACCCAGAGTTGGTCTAGCAGTCAAGACCCTAGGGGATGAGAGTAAGGGAGGGAAGGAGGGAGAGAGAGAGAATGGGAAGGAGAGACAGAGAATTGGAAGGAGAGAGAGAGAGGGAGAGTGAGAGAGAGAGAGAGAGCAGGGAGAGAGAGAGAGAGAGAGAGAGAGAGAGAGAGAGAGAGAGAGAGAGTTCATTTGGTCAGGACCATGGTTTTAGAATCCCAAAGGCTCTGGTGTGGTCCACCAAAGAGAATCCTGTCCTGGACCCACTTCTCACTAATTATGTGATTCCCGATCATTCATGTGTCTCAGAGTTGCTAGAAGGGGTTTGTAATGACTGTCTTGCCTTCCTCAAAGGGCGACTGTAAGTACAGTCTAATGTGAGAGGCCCTTATTTCCCCCACCTCCAGACGGAACTGAGCCATTGGCCCATCCTGAAGTCTTCGCCCAGTTCAAAGTTCTCCTCCTTCTTCCTGATATTGGCTCCTTCTTGATTTCCTTTATGATCTCTCATATTTCCAGTGTTTTCAGTATTGCACTCTCTCTCTTCTCTCTCTCTCTCTCTCTCTCTCTCTCTCTCTGTCCCACTTCCCACTCCCTCGCCTCCAAACACTGTCAATCTCAAAAGGGGAATATAAAGATTTTTTTTCCCCTTTCAATTCCCCTGAACACCACACACCTCCCATTTTCTCATCAAACTTCAAAGAAGACCTTACTCGCTCTCTTCCTTTTTTTTTCTTCCACCCCATTAATGGCCAATGAACAGTGGGCTCTCTGAGGTTATTACACCTGCCTCCAGGGACTTCTTCCTTCCTGCCTGCCTGATTGACCCTTCCCGTGCCAAAAGCCTTTGTTTCCTCCATCCCACCCTTTCTTTCTCTTCCTCCCACCTCCTGTTGGGGTTCCTTAGGATTCTACTGATCTTGGACTTTTCTAGCCTCTGGGGACACTTGTTTAATCTCCTGGCTTCAACAGCCCCACGGCAGATGAAGCCCAAGTACCTCTCACTCTGAATTTTCTCTTCCTAAGTCGAACCCTGCAGTTTCCAACTGACTTGTCAAGTATCTAGTACACAAACACACACACACACAACACACACACACACACAATTCCTTGCAGATCTTGTGCTGGCATAGCGGACTGGTGCTCAGGGCCTCCCAGGACCACACCTGATGCCCCGTGAGGGGTCACTGAGTGCCAGGGTTGGCCATACCAGGCTCCAGCCCCGTGAGCCACTCCAAGTCCCTGTCATTAGAGAGAAAACAGCTATTAGAGAAAGACCATTTTCATTCAGACTGAGCCGTGCCAGGAAGACCATTGGACAAACTATTTTTAACTGTCTGGTACGGAAGCAAACACTTCTTGATGAATGTAGTTGTGATGCGTGGGAAAGGAAGATGAGTGACTGAGACATTTTAAGGTTCAGTTTGTTGGGTTGGGGATTACTTAGGGGTTAGAGGGGTAAAAAGTTTAGCTTCGAATGACATAGACAGTGGGGGAGAACGCTAAATAAAAAGGTATTTGAGGGGTCAGAGAGAGTTCAAAGGACAGACAGAGCACAGGGCTTGGAAGTGGCCTTGGGGCATGGCCTTGGGGTCAATCCCTGGTAGCCCCCAGCACCACTGGGCACTCCCCCTCTCCCCCATCACACACACAAAACACATAAAATGAGAGACTGAGTCACTGAGTCATACTTAGAAACTTGCTGTTCCTTCCTGTTGTTTACAGGATAAAGTTTAAAAGATTTTTTTGTTTGTTTGTTTGGCTTTCGGGTCATTACCTGACTGTGCTCAGGGCTGACCCTGGCTCCGTGCTCAGAAACCACTCCTGGAGGATCGAACTGAGGCGGGCTGAGCGCAAGGCGAGTGCTTTGACCTCTGTACTCTCCCTAGCCTGTTCCAGCATTTTCTATCAGTATAAATCCTTGTAGATCAAAGCTGCGTCCAACCATCATCCTCTTGATTGAGAATCAAGCTGATTTTTCTTTACTCTCACAGTTGATATACTTTAAGTTCCTCTTACGAGTCACCATCATCACACTGAATTGTAATGTTGCCTTCTTCTCTTTGAAAATATTGTGGGTTCCAGGGACTTTAGGGATATTCCAGGGGTTAAGGCACTTACCTTGCATGTGGCTGAGCTTGGACCTACCCTAATATTGCTCTGTTTCCCCCTATACACGTTTCCCCAGTCCAAATGACAACCACAACAGCCACGAAATGGTAAGATCGTGTGGAATTATTAGTCACCTCTTGCTGTATAACAAGTGACACCAAGATTTGATGGCTTCAAAATGATCTCACAGTTGCTGTGCGTCAGGAATATGGGGAGTGGCCTAGCTGGCTGGTGCTGGCTTAGTCTCCGGTGAGATTCTAGTGAGGAAGGCACCTGGAGTCACAGTCACCTCACGACTTGGCTGGGATCGACTTCCAAGGTGGCTGACACACAGAACTGGCAAGTCGGTGATAGACGCTGGCAAGGGCCCTGATTCCTTATCACGTGGATCTCCCCCAGAAGGCTGCTTGAGTTTCCTCACAGCATGGTGGGCTGGCTGCCTCCAGAGCACAGAATCCAAGTCAGAAGGGAGAAAATCCAAGTGCCTGTTGGGACAGAGTCTTGGAAGTCATACTTGTGTTATTATTTTTTTTTTTCTATCAATTAGAAGTAAGTCAAGCTAAGTCAAGACAGGGACTTCTTGCATTTTCTATCAGTAAAATCCTTGTAGATAAAAGCTGTGTCCAACCATCATCCTCTTGATTGGGAGAGAATCAAGCTAATTTTTCTTTACTCTCACAGTTGATATACTTTAAGTTCCTCTTACGAGTCACCATGGGGGCACCCCTTGAATGGAAGAGTATCAAAGACCTGTTTTCAACCCTTCACATATTGGGGCTGGAGAGGAAGTACAATGGATAGAGCGCTTGCCTTCAATGGGGTGAACGCGGGTTCAATCCCCAAGCATATCTTCTGGTCCTCTGAGCCCCACCAGGAGTGATTCCTTGAACACAGAGTAAGACTTAAGCATTGCAGGATATGGCCTCCACAACCAAATAAAGGTAAAGGTAAAGGCCCTCCCGTTGTTCGTCGATTTGCTCGAGCGGGCCCAGGAACGTCTCCATTGGAGCCTTTGTTGTTACTGTGTCTGGCATATCGAAGACACCACGGGGAGCTTGCCAGACTCTGCCGTGCGGGCGAGATACTCTCGGTAGCTTGCCGGGCTCTCCGAGAGGGGCGGAGGAATCAAACTCGGATCGACCATGTTGGCTGCGTGCAAGGCAAACGCCCTACTGCTGTGCTATCGCTCCAGCCCAAATAAATAAACAACCAAATAAATAAACAAATAAACAAACAAATAATAAACAACCAAGTAAATAAACAACCAAATAAATAAACAACCAAATAAATAAATAAATAAACAACCAAATAAATAAACAAAAAATAAGACTACCACACAGGGATTTCTCATATCTTCTCTCTCTAGAGACAAAGTAGAGACCCTACTAACTTTCTAGCACTTAGTAGAAACTCAACAGGTGTTTCTACTGGGCTGAGAGTGAGTCTGAGAAGATTGTTGTGGTGGGAGCTGGACATTGTTGGGAGATTCTGAAGTAAGCATCGGTAGGGCTTTGTTCTTTTTTAGAGATGCATAGTATTCCACTGCATATGTATACCACAACTTATTGATCCATTCACTCATATCTGGGCATTTGGGTAGTTCATGCAATTTGAAGCAACATGGATGGAACTTGAGGATATCAGACTCAGTGAAGCTAGTCAGAAAGAAAGGGACAGAGACATAATAATCTTTCTGATTTGTGGGATTTAAAGATTCACAGCAGGGTAGCAACATGAAAGAAGAACTGATTCACACAATTGAGTTGGTGGGGGAGGGTTTGAAAAAGAGGGGTGTTGGGCCTGTGGGAGAGGGAGGTGGATATAGTGGTGATGGATGTGGTGTTGGAATTGTGTGTATGAGAAACCATCATTAATGGTATTGTGAACCATGGAATCTCAATAAAAGAAAAATAGGTCCCGCTCGCCCGCTCCTCTCTGCAAAGAAAGATGGCGGCCGCACGGGAGCCTTGTGGACAGCAGGTTTGAGCCGGGGGCGGGGGGCGGCAGGGGCCTCATGGGAAGGGGGGCGTTCTGGGTGTCCTCCACGCCCGACCAAGGTCGCCGGCTGCCCCCCACGAGTGGCTCTCCGTCACGGCCACGACTCCAGAGCACAGAAACCAATCTCTTAACTATCTAACTTTTTTTTAATAGAAATTCTTCCAGGGTTAGTAAGTAAAATAGCAGAAATTCAAAACCGCGCGGCCGCTATTGCGGCCGCGCGACATCATTTTATTCTTAAACCCAGCTGTAGAAAGCAAATCATTTCACAACGCTGTTTCAGCATATCTGATTGGGGGGGGGTCGTAAACTCTAAACAATAATTGTGCATCTTCTAGCGAAACAATCTATCTAGTCAAAGTAGATAGAGTATTAACTAGAACTCATCTGCCTCACAGGAACTGGGAGGGGTGGGAGGTGGGGTTCTATTGGGGTTCACGGTTAAAAATAAGTATTGGTAAAGGGAAATGTGTTTGATACTTACATGACTAAGACCTAAACCCGAAAGCTCTGTAACTTTTCCCACAGTGATTCAATAAAGAAATAAACTATAAAAAAAATTATAAAAAAATAAAAGAAAAATAAAAGAATTGGTATAGAGGTGTCTCATCACAGGACGAGAGGGGTCAGAGATTCATTTGGAGTTAAAGATGGTTTTAAAATTGGGACTTAAGTAATCACTTTAACGGTTAAAGTAGGTATTTAGTACTTCCTCCTTGGGTTTCATGTGACTTTCAAACCATGCATCTAGGAACCCTCTAGTTGTTCAATTATATTTGAAAAGAGCAGGTCACAACTGTATGAACTGTAGAAGCCAATTTTTTTTTCTCTTTGAAATTTCTATATTAAGCAAGCTAGATTAAAACAACTCTTTCTAAAATAACATGAGTTAATACCTTTTGTTTTCAGGGCATTCAGAGTTAGGGACTTTTATGATTTACAATGAAAAGATCATTCATTTATGTACCAAGATTTTAAAAAAAAATCTCTGATGTAGGGGGGCAGAGAGGTAGCTCAACATGGTCTGGTCACACGAGAAGCCAATTTTTTAATTTAAAATTTAAATACACTTTATTTTTGGTTTCTGGCCATACCGGGTGCTACTCCGGGCTTACCCTGGCTTTGCACCCAGGGATCATCCCTACTGGGTCTTTGAGGGAGACTGAATTCTGGTAGGCTGTGTGCAAACATCCTATGCTCTGTAAGTCTCTCTCCAGCCCCATCTTTTTAACTTTAGGTTCCCCATTTATAAATGTGGAGGTTTTACTACCTTTCAGGACTTGCAGACTAAGTGCTTAGTACTAAAAGGTAAGTCTCCCACTCTGGTGACGAGTGAGACTAGAGGGAATCATTGGACTTAGCCGTTTGAAATGCTGGTATTTCCATTTTGACTCACAAAGTTCAGTTCCATATGGTTCCATCTAATGTGTTTTGCTGTTTAAAAATTTGACCATTACGGGGCTGGAGCAATAGCACAGCGGGTAGGGCGTTTGCCTTGCACGCGGCCGACCCGGGTTCGATTCCCAGCATCCCATAGGGTCCCCTGAGCACTGCCAGGAGTAACTCCTGAGTGCAGAGCCAGGAGTAACCCTGTGCATCGCCAGGTGTGACCCAAAAAGCAAAAAAATATATATTAATAATAATAATAAACATTTGACCATTTCACAGATGGGAAACTAAGACCTTCTCGGTCTTTCATTTCTCCTCCTAAGATTAAGGTTCTGTCTTTTGGAAAAGGTTAGACTTGAAGCGAGATGACACTTAGTCCAACGGAGGTATTCACTTTCCCACTTCTTGAGTCCAGTACAGGAATCAAAGACCAAAGACTGTTAGTAACCACCAAAAGGGTTGAGCAATAGATAAGAAATCTAGCTAGGCATTCCAGATAAGCCCAGAATTTGGTCAAGCTTCACTGCAACTCTTTCTTGACCAAGCATTTTGAAGCAGGCGTGTGTGTGTGTGTGTGTGTGTGTGTGTGTGTGTGTGTGTACCTAACGAAGGGACTGGGACTTGGGACAGTGCTTTGTTTCGTATTTTTGCATTTCTTGAAAATGATCCCTAGCTGCCTCCTTCATGACCAGTAGGAAATAAGATGAAACTTTTTTATTTTCTGTGCGCTCAGGGATCCCTTGGGGACCCCCATGGGACCCTGGGGCCGGCAGCCGGGTGGGCCACGTGGAAGGAAGGGAAGCGTCGGGCCCGCTGGACTCTCTCGGGCCCCAGGAGAGAGCTCGCACAATTCAGGAGGAAACTGAAACTTTCAGCGAGGGCGGCTGCCCCCCCCTCCGGTGCCAGTACCTTCCCCTCTGCAGGCCGATGCAGCGGGCCGGCTTGGACCGAGCCGCGCGCAGGGCTGAGTTCTGCCGGCCCAGCCCCGCAGGGCTCGGTTCCCGCCCCCCGCCAGGCGCCCCGGGCTAGTGCTCCCTGGGGGTCTCCCCGCGGCTCGGAACCACGCCCAGCCCGGGCGAGCTCGCTGCAACCCCGTCGCGAGCCGGGCAGCCCCCGATCGCCGCTCCCGGCCGGCCCCCGCGGGGCTGGCACACGTCACCTGCAGCCCCCCACCTCCCCCGGCTCTGGGCGCCGCCCCCTCCAGTCCCGCCCAGGGCGCAGCGGGCGTCCAGCGTGGGCCCACCCGGGCCCACTTCCTGTCCGGGTCCCCGCGCCGCGGGCTAGCGGGCGCCGCGGCCGGAGTCAGCCCCGCCCCCGGCCCCGCCCAGGCCCCGCCCCCGCCGAGCGAAAGCCGCGGCCGGCCCCGCCCCCAACCGTAGCCGTGGCCGGAGCCGGCCCCGCCCCCCGCCCCAGGCCCCGCCCCCTCCGAGTCGCAGCTGGAGCTGCTCCCGCCCTGGACCCCTCCCCCGTGCTCGCAGAGCCGCAGCTGCGGCGGCGGCTGGAGTCAGCCCCGCCCCCGGCCCCGCCCCCTCCGAGCGTAAGCCGCAGCCGGCCCCGCCCCCGCCGCAGGCCCCGCCCCCAGTCGTAGCCGTGGCCGGAGCCGTCGCGGGAGCCGGCCCCCAAGCCCCGCCCCCCAGCCGCGCGAAAGCCGCAGCCGGCCCCGCCCCCGCCGCAAGCCCCGCCTCCCATCGTAGCCGTGGCCGGAGCCGGCCCCCAAGCCCCGCCCCCTGGCCCCGCCCCCGCCCCGCCGAGCGAAAGCCGAAGCCGGCCCCGCCCCCGCCGCAGGCCCCGCCCCCAGTCGTAGCCGTGGCCGGAGCCCCAAGCCCCGCCCCCGCCGCAGGCCCCGCCCCTAGTCGTAGCCGTGGCCGGAGCCCCAAGCTCCGCCCCCGCCGCAGGCCCCGCCCCCAGTCGTAGCCGTGGCCGGAGCCCCAAGCCCCGCCCTCGGCCCCGCCCCCGCCGCCTCCGTGGCCGAGCCGCGAGTCGCCGCGAGCGCCGCTCCCGCCTCGGACCCCCGTTCCCCGCCCTGAGGTCGCAGAGCCGCAGCCGCGCCGCCGTCGGAGCCGCCCCCGCCCCCGCCCCGCCTCCGCCGCCGCCGTCGCCGGCCCCGCCCCTCCCCCAGGCCCCGCCCCTCCCAGGCCCCGCCCCTCCCAGGCCCCGCCCCCGCCGTCGCCGGCGGCGCGGGGGCTGAGCGCGGGGGCGGGGCGGGCGGCGCGCGGGCGGGCGGGCGGGCGGTCCGGGCGGTCCGGGCGGGCCCAGAAGTTGCGGGCGGCGTTGCGGGCGCGCGGGCGGGGGGCGCGGGCCGGCCGGCCATGGCGTTCCGCAGGCGGGCGCGAAGTTACCCGCTCTTCAGCCAGGAGTTCGCGCTGCACTACCACGCCGACATCTGCTTCTGCCTGGTGCTCTGCGTCCTCGTCGGGCTCATGTTCGAGGTGAGCGGCGCGGGGGTCCCTGCCGCGGGGGTCCCGGCCGCCCGCGCCGCGCCCCCCGCCGCCCCGGCCCCGGTCGCCGGGGCCCCCCGGTCCGCCCGCCCGCCCCCGGGTGCCCGCGGCGCCCCTCCGCCCGCCCCCGGGCGCCCCGAGCCCGCCTCGAACCCGCGGCGCCCCGAGCCCCCGCGGCCCCCTCCCCGCGGGCTCCGGGCCCCCCGCGGCCGAGCCGCGACCTCCCCGGTCCCGAGCCCCTCCGACGGGCGCCCCCGGCCCGCTCTCCGCCCCGCCGGGGCGGGGGTCCCGGTCCCCTCCCGCGCTCTCCGCCCGCAGGCGGGCCCGGGTGCGTGGGGGGGTGGGGGCGGGGGTCCCGGTCCCTTGCCCGGGGCGGGGGGGGGTCCCGGCCGCGCCCCCCACCACCCCCGATCTCCGTCCGTCCCCGAGAGACCAGGGTCCCAGGCCCGCCGCGCCCCCGCGCCCTGCCCGTCCCGCCTTCTCCCCACGTCCGGCCCAAGGGTGCCTCCCGCCCCCCCCAGGGGGGTCTCAGTCCGGGGCAGGGGGCGTCGGGGGCCGAGGCGCGGTGGGTCCGAGCTCCAGAGCTCCAGGACCGTTAGGCGCCCCGGGGAGAGGGATTTCCCGGGAGGGGTTTCTTAGGTGCTGGCGTTGGAAGTCCGCCCCCGGGGTGAGGGTCCCGAAGCCCACCCGGACCCCCAGGACAGTCTCCCCTGGGTGGGAAGAGCAAACCGGGCCACCTGAGCCCCGGGGCTGGCCACCGGGTTCTGTTTCTTTTCTTTTTTCTGTGTGCACTTTGGGCCACACCCCGGGGTGCTCGGGGCTTTGCTCCTGCCCTGCTCTCAGGGATGGGGACCCCCACCCCGGATGCCCTGGACCCAGAGGGATGCCTGGCACCCGGCCCCCCGCCAGCCCATGCAAGGCAAGTGAGTGTGCTGCCCTCGGTGCCATCGCCCCAGTGCTCCGCAGCAGATCTTGTCTTCAGGAGCGAGATAGTGTCCCCCGTCCGGGTGCCAGTCTCCTCCGGGTGCTCCTGGTCTTCCCTGCCACGTCGCCTTCCTTTAACTGTGTTCTCAGGGATGCCGGTCGGAGGAAGCCCTGACCCAGCCTCAGAGACTCCCAGATGAGTCTCCTCCCGTGGTCTTCAGGGTTCGGGCTCCTGGTCCCGGCGGTCTCCAGGGTCCGGGAGGCTGCCCGCTGCTGGCTGGGATCTGCAGGGTGGCGGGAAAATAAATGGGAGCCCCGTCTTGGAGTCGGCCTTGCCATGCTTTGGTGGCATTCCCTGGTTCTGGCCTTCCAACCTCCCTGCCTCCTTCCCCCTAAACTCCCAGGAATTATTGGAAAGGACTTTTTTTTTTTCCCCGCCAGTCCTGGTCCTGCTCCTATGTCCTAGTCCTTTTTGGGGGTCTTCCTCCCAGTGGTTAGATGCTTCCTCCCCCCGGGGGTGGGGTGCTCACAGGGTTTCACGGTGAATCCCAAGCCCCATGGCTCTGAAACACCGTCAGTTTCTGGGGAAAGAGTAACTGTGAGGCCAGGGAAGGGCAGAATGAGTTCGCGCAGCCCGTGGCCTCGGAGTCTGTTTGCTCCGTTCCTCGAGACCTCGCGCCCTGCTCCAGTGCTGTGTCACCCGCCTTGGAGGGTGTGGTTGGAAGGACCCACGTGACCAAGTGCCCGGTCCTAGACCTGGTAGCCACATGCTGTGCCGCCGCTGCTGGCTCTCTTGCAAAGCCCGATGGCTCTGTTGTCCCCGTGTGTGCGCGGCCTTTCTGGGGGGTCGGCGACCCGACCTGCTGTTCTCTGTTCCTCGGAAAGGGCGTCCTGGGGCTGGCGCTTGGTCCTTCCTGCCCTGCCTGGCCCCTCGCCAGCTCCCCAGCTTTAGAGCTGCTCTCCTCCGTGGACCCCGGGACTTCGCTGCTGTCTCCTGCGAGGTGGGGAACCTCTCCTCTGCCGGGAGGTCCCGTGCTTTCAACGGGCCTTGTTGGGCTGCGGGCATTGAAAAGGGCCGGAGGGGCCGGAGTGACAGCACAGCGGGGAGGGCGTGTTGGCCTTGCACGCGGCCGACCCGGGTTCGATTCCCAGCATCCCATTGGGTCCCCCGAGCATTTGTCAGGAGCAATTCCTGAGTGCATGAGCCAGGAGGAAGCCCTGAGCATCGCCGGGTGTGACCCCAAAAAGCAAAAGGAAAAGAAGAGGGCCAGGAGCCTTCCTGCCAGGTCCTGACCGAAGAGAAAGGCCCCAGGTGAGGGGACAGAGCGGCCATAGCAACAGAAAAGCCAAACTGACTTTTTCTTCTCCCCTCCTCGGGATTGGCCCGGGATGGGTGGGACGGTCCGGCAGGCTCCTGCTCCCCTCCTTTCTCCTCCAGGACCTCGAACTGCGATGGCAGTTTCTGGGCACGCTTGCAAGTGGTCTCATTTCTTCAAAGGTACCTCCAGGGAGCACTGTGTGTGTGTGTGTGTGTGTATGTGGTGGGGGGTGTGCTGCTCTGGTGGTCTGGGAGCCTGAGGGCCACTCCTTGACGTTGCGGTGTCATGAGGGTGTGTGTCCTGCGGTGCCAGGCACGGCCTCCTCCGCTCTGACCCCACCCCCACCCCACCCCACCCCCGGCTGCGATGGAGGGAGACAGGTGTGTTTGGGGGGCCGGGGGGGTGACCTGGGAACTCAGTCCTCCCTGCCAGAGAGCAGCAGGATTGGCCCGTTCCTCCTAGGGAACCCCAGAGAAACACACACGGACACCTTCGCGCGTGGAGCGGAGCTGGTGCGGGACACTGTGATGACAGCGAGGTCGGGGGGCTGGTCTGCGTCGTGGGGCCTGGGCAGGGGGGCCTGGGGTGCAGCTGCCTCCCGCAGACTTTTTTCCCTCGACTTGAGGAGAGAAGGCGGTGGGGTGGGGTGAGGGGGGGGTAGACAGGGAGACGACGTCGTCGGACCTCCAGGGCTTCTCGCTGGGACGGGGCTGGGAGTTCTTCATTCAGAAACTGAGGCGGGAGAACTCAGGTTCTGATTTCTTGCCACAAGGAGCGGCTCCCCCGGCTCCCCCCTACTGGGGTCCCCCGTAGGGACCGGCCCCACGTCCTCCCGTCCTCCCGGGGCTCTTCCCCGCCTGGCCCCGCGTCCCACTCCCCGACTTGAGAGCGGCTCTCCTGCCTTGGGCCCAGGACTTCATTCCCGTCCCCTGGGAGGTGGGCACTTCCTTCCACAGACGAGAGGGGCCCCCCCATGCCCCCCAGAGGTGAGGTGGGGGCCGCCCCCCGATGCCTTCTCCTCTTCCGAAGCAGGGGCCCCGTCCTTGCCCCCTGCACCCGGGGTTTCCTCCCCGTCCTGCCTGCCGGCCGTCTGGCGCGGAGCTGTTCTGTGCAGCCGCAGCTCTTGGCTGAAAAATGTCAGGAATGTGGTGCTTTCTTTTCCCTCCTTCCCTTCCAGCTTTCTCTTCGCTCTGCTTTCCGGAGAGGGTGCGCGGCGCGGGGGAGCTTTTCCACCCCACGGTTTGGTCCTTCAGGCCGATCTTGGGTGGAGTCAGCGGTTGACCTGCCGTCCCGGGTGAGAGGCCAGTCTGAGCGTCTGAGTGTGTGTGTGTGTGTGTGTGTGTGTGTGTGTGTGTGTGTGTGGCTGTGTTTGGGAGGGAGGGAGAGGCTTGAAGGCCGCCTCCTCCTCCCTTTCCCGTTGCTCTGTAGCCGTGTCAAAACTCAGTGGCACGATTCAGGCAGAACCCCGCAGAGGAGTGGGCAAAGGCTCCTTCCTTCTAGAGAGCCCGCGGGTGGGCACGTCGGCGAGGGAGGAAGTTAAAGGACCCGGCGCCTTTGGGCTGTCATTTCAGGACCGAGATCTTGTCTGTGCGGTGGGAAACTCCTTTGCGGACTCCGCAAGGAAGCGTCTCTCCATTCCCGTCCGGAGGGGTCTGAGGGGTCCCTGGTCTGCGATGCCGGGAGAGTTTGGGGGTCCCCCCCCGAGGACTCCGCGCCAGGCTGCCTTTTGCATCCGAGCGAGTGGCTCTGGCCAAGTTGGGGTCGAGGGCGTGCCCGCCTCCTGCCCCGTCTCCCCGGCCAGATGCTGTGCCCGCAGCAGGGAGGTGGCACCTCTCGGCCCAGGACCCGCCCTGCTCTGTGGCCCTCACCCCCCCTCCCCCCGCTCACGCGCCCAGCGCCGCGTGGCCAGCGCAGTCTCTTGAGAACGGCGTCAGCAGGCAGCGCTCTTCAGGGGTGCTCGTACCAAGGGGTGTGGGGCTGGCACCAGCTTGGGTGGGTGTGGAGGTGGGGGGGGGATGGGGGAGACGCTTGCATCCTCCTTGGATGAACTCTGAGGGTGCGGAAACCGCCTCCTTTCCTCGCTGTGGTCCCCCAGCGGTGACGTTTCGCAGGACGCCGTTGGGAGGCCCCCTCGGCCGCTCTTGCTCTGGGCTTGGGCTGCAACCGGCAGGCAGCCTTGGTCCAGGCCAGGCCACGCCCCTCCCTCCAGGTGCTGCCCCGTGTGTCCCTGTCCCAAGGCACAGACAGACGGGTGCGAGGAGGGGGCAGGAGGCCCGGGATGGGCGTGTTGGCCGGGGGCCGAGCCTGCTACCCATCCCCGGCAGGAGGAGGACAGAGGCGGATCACAATGCGGGGATAGGGCCTGGCCCGGGCGTCACCGACGTTGACGGTCGCCACGGCCCTGGCAGGACTCTTGCCGCTGGTCGTCTCGGCCGTGCTGCAGCTTTGTCAGGACTTCCCGCGACGCCCGGAGGTGTCCACCAGAGGGGCCACGTCCCTCTCCCGAGTCCCTCCGCCCCTCCCCTGGGCTGCTCGCGGAGGGACCTTCAACATCCAGCCCGTTAGAACAGGGGCCAGGGGTGCTGGCGCATCCGAGTGCTGCCAAGGGCTGGCTTTGTGGCCGAGTCGAAGGCCGCGAGGGGACGGGCCCCGCAAGCTAACCAGCTGCCCCTTTTCTCCGGCTTGCACGGCCCCAGAACCCCGTCTGCCTCCCTCCCTCCCTCGGTTCTCAGGGGTGTTTGCGAGCAGCACGTGTTGCTATGGTGAGGACTGCCCGCCTCCCCCCATCCGTGGGCCTGCGCTCCCGTTTGATCTGCTGCTCCGTGGGCAGAGGCCCCAGAAACCCCTCTCGGGGCCGAGCCCGGGTGCCTCCCGGCACACACCCGAAGCCGGAGGGGTGATCCGGACGGGATTCTAGGCCTCCAGCCACCACGCGAGGGCTTTGTGATCAGCCGGAGGGCTGGGGGCTGGCCTCCTCGGTGGTGGGGACCTTCCCTGATAGGATCTCTTGAGCCTTCAAGCCTCCAGAGCCAGGTAGCTGGTCTCCATCCACTGGAACCTGCTGGTTCAAGGGAGGGGAGAGGAGGAGGGGAGGGAGGGAGGGAGGGTGGGAGAGAGAGAGAGAGAGAGAGAGAGAGACAGAGAGAGAGATAGGGACAGAGAGATGGAGAAAGAGCGAGTGAGAGAGAGAGACAGGGAGACAGAGAGAGAGACAGGGACAGAGAAAGAGCGAGCGAGCGAGAGAGAGACGGGGAGACAGAGAGACAGACAGGGACAGAGAAAGAGCGAGCGAGCGAGAGAGAGACGGGGAGACAGAGAGACAGACAGGGACAGAGAAAGAGCGAGAGAGAGAGACAGGGACAGAGAGACAGAAAGAGGAGACAGAGAGAGACAGGGAGAGACAGAGAAAGAGAGAGAGACAGAGAGACAGAGAGAGAGACAGGGAGACAGAGACAGGGACAGAGAGAGAAAGAGCAAGAGAGAGAGACAGGGAGACAGAGAGACAGACAGGGACAGAGAGACAGAGAAAGCGAGAGAGAGAGACGGAGACAGAGAGAGAGACAGGGACAGAGAGACAAAGAGAGAGAGAGACAGGGACAGAGAGACAGAAAGAGGGAGACAGAGACAGGGACAGAGAGACAGAGAAAGAGAGAGAGACAGAGAGACAGAGAGACAGGGAGACAGAGACAGGGACAGAGAGACAGAGAAAGAGCAAGAGAGAGAGACAGGGAGACAGAGAGACAGACAGGGACAGAGAGACAGAGAGAGAGAGAGAGAGCGAGAGAGAGAGAGAGACAGGGACAGAGACAGAGAGAGAAAGAGCGAATAGGAGAACTCCTACGCACGTTTCTGACACAGAGAGCCGACCTTTCTCGGGTTCTCGGCCTTTGCTCCTCTCAGCCGTCTCAGTTCCCCTCGGAGCAGAGCGCCGGACCTGGCCGCGTCCTCGCGGGCCAGCTGGGGAGTGACCGCGTGGGTGGGTGGGTGCAGAGTTCCGCCAGCCCCTCCGGTTGCTGGGGGTTTCCCTGGGCTCTCCTCGAGGGGGCTTTGCAGTCCCAGAGGGAAAGTCACCCGTCGGGGGCGGGCGGGGGGCGTGTGAGTGGAGGGCGGGTGTGCCTCTGACACCTCCCAAGCCCCTCGGATGAGTTTGTGGCGTGTTGTCGTCCCCCCCTGCTGTGCCCCTCGCCCGCGCCCTCGTGTGTCTGGAGGGGGTTGGCCCGGCCCGCGCGCTCTCCGTCCGGGGGACGCTCCACCGGCCCCACCCTGCGATCTGGACGGTTTATGGGGCTTGTCGTGCCCGTCCAGGGCCTGGCTTCGCGAGGAGCGTCTTGGCCGGGGACCATCCCCGGCTCAGAGCCGTGCCAGCCCGCCAGAGCCGGCGTCTGGCTCGCGTCTCGAGCTCGGGCCTGGTGTGTCCGTGAATGGGGCGGCTGAGGAATGTGGCCCCCGCGGGCGGCTTTTATCCTCCTTTGTCTGGTGGCTGGAATCTGTTTATTACCTGGGAGCAGTGTCTGTGTCTGGCTGCAGAGGCCGGCCAGTTGCTCCCCTTGGAGGCTTTTTCTGCCTCCCCGACTGGCCGTTGGCATCGGCCTCTCCCCGGGGAGAGGACCCAGAGGGCAGCTCAGAGGTGAGCGGGTGCTCCCGGCGGGGAAAGCCACGGTCCCGGGTGAGGCCCACGACCCCTGCGCCAGCGCGTCTTCTGGGCATCTGCCCGGCGGAAGCTGGGACCGTCCTGGACGTGAGCTGCCTGGAAGGGGAGGGCGCTCGGCCCGTGCGTGGGTGTGGCAGCTGCCCCGTGCATGCCCAAGTGCCTGCGTGGGCCGTGGCGAGTCCTGGGAGCGCCAGTGGAGAGGATGCAGCAGCCCCTGTCCTCAGAGGGGTCACGGTGGCGGGGGAGCTTCGCGCCGAGCAGCTGTTTGTGGCAAGGGGGCAGGTCTTGAACTTGAGCTGAGCGGCAGGTGCAGCGAGGGGCGGACGGGTGACGGTTGGGCCGGCGCTGTCGGTGGAAGATTTGTCACGTCTTAGACCTCACACACACCCCGAGTGTGGGCTGTCGGCCGGCAGAGGACACGCGTGGCGGTCACTCCCCAACCTCCCCCGACGGCACAGCTGGTACGTGACGGCTCTTGGTGCTAGCGTGGTGGTTGGAGGCCGCGGGCCTGCCTCTCCGTGCCCGGGCGGCTTCCAGCAGCACGAGGCGGAGCCAGCGTCGCCCAGATCCTTGGCTGTCTGTGCTCAGAGTCTCTCTGCAGAGTCTCTCTCTGTGTGGGGGCTGCCTCCAGCTGCGCTTCTGGGCTCCCCAGCTCTGTGCCCAGGGTCCCTCCCGGGGCACCTCGGGGTGTCGGGGATGGAGCCTCGGCCTCCCGCGTGCAACGCCGTCTCTCCCGCCCTGCCCGGCTTCCCGAGCTTTAAACCGCAGACCCCACCGGGCGGATGTCTTGTGTCTCTTTGGGGTGTCGTGAGATCTGCAGTGGCCTCTTTGGAGAGAACGGCTTCCTTGGAGCCTCTGCTGTTCTGCTGTTGACAGCGCTGCTTCCCTCTTTATGGAATTTTTGGCCGGGGGGGGGGGGGGGGTGTCACACCCATGGATGCTCGGACACTAATACTGGCTAAGTGCCCGGAAGTCGCTTCCAGTAACTGTGTGGGGGGAATCCTGGGGTGCCGGGGGCTTGAACCCACAGTTCCGGTAGGCAAGACCCACCCTCCAGTGCTCTCCGCTAGCTTCTCCACCCCTCAACGAGGATTTCTTTTCTTTCTCATTTATTTATTTATTTTTTCGGTATGTTTTGGACTGTACCCAGCCACCCAGCGGTGCTCGGGGGTTCTTCCTGGCTCTGCCCGCAGAAATCACTCCTGCTGGACGCGGGGGCCCACCTGGGGGAGTGCCGGGGGGGGGGGGGGCTCCAACCTGGGTTGACTGCATGTGAGGCGAGCATCCTCTCCGTGGGACCCTCACTCCGGCTTCTTTGTCTTTTGTCTCGGGGCCACATTCAGCGTGCCCGGGGATCACTCCTGGTGGGCTCCCGGGTCCTGGTGGGGTGCTGGGGGTTGAATCCCGATCGGCCACACGCCTGGCAAGCACCCTCCCAGCGGTACGACCTCTCCCGTCCCGATGAGGATTTTTTTTTTTTCCTTTTTGGGTCACACCCAGCGATGCTCAGGGGTGACTCCTGGCTCGGCACTCGGGAATGACTCCTGGCGGTGCTCGGGGGACCCTATGGGATGCCGGGGATCGAACCCAGGTCGGCCGCCGCGTGCCAGGCAAACGCCCTCCCCGCTGTGCTATCGCTCCGGCCCCCGATGAGGATTTCTTATAAATAAAGGGCCTCAACTTTGCAAGGATGGACTCTGATGAATCTGCTCAGTTTTCCCCTTTATCCTTGGCAGAAGGTGTAGATAATTCTTCTTTTTTTTTTGAATGGGCTTTTTAAAAAGGGGTTTTTCAGTGACCTACTGCTTGCTGTTGGGAAGCTGGCTGGCCTTGAGGGGAGGGAGTGTGCTGCCTTGAGGACAGAGCATGGGGCTGTTGTCCCCGAAAGTGTCCCCCTCTTTGCCTGGCCGAGGCAGGATGCTGCTTGCTGAGCTCTTGCTTCCTTCTGGTCCGTGTGGCCGGCGTGATGCTGGGGTCCCCCAGAGAGTGCCGAGGGCCAGTGCGGTAGGCTGCGGGGAGGCTGAGGTTGCCAGAAAGGGACTTGGCCCGGCCTTTTCTGCAGCTCGGGAGTGTCTGGGCTCCGAACCCCAGGGAACGGCCCTCCCTAAACAGCGTCCTGCAGGAAATGGCAGGGCCTGTCTCACAATGTCCAGTTTCCTGCTGAGAATTCCTCAGAACTCCAGCAGAATCGAGCCTTTTTTTTTGTGGAGGCTGGAGGGTGTTGGGTTTGTAGTCCAGGGTCGGCTTTTGACCAAGGACTCCCTTGCTGGAGGTGGAGGTGGAAAGAAATGAGTAATGACTGTTTTGTGTGTGAGTGTGTGTGTGTGTGGGGGGGGGGGTGGGTAAGTACGCCCAGCTGTGCTCAGGGCTCGCTCCTGGCTCCGTGCTCCTGGATCACTCCTCGCTGTGCTCAGGGGACCATGTCAAGTGCTGGGGATGGAACACAGGTCAGCCGCATCCAAGGCAGGCACCGTAGTATCTCCAGCTCCCGGTTTTTTTTTTTGTTTGTTTTGTTTTATAACCCCATTGGTGGGCATGTCTCTCTCTCTCTTTTTTTTTTAATTTTTATTAATGAGACACCATGAGGTACGGTTGCAGACTTACACATTTTTGTGCTTGGGTTTCAATTATACAATGATCAAGTACCCATCCCTCCACCAGTGGTGGGCATGTCTCTTTCTCACGGTTACAGTTCTCATCGTGTGAGAAAGGACCTGGGTAGGAGGTGTGAGGTGCAGGACCCAGGGTAGGAATCGGGTGGTGCAGATGCGCCCAGGTGGTAAATTGCTCAGGTCCCTTCACTCCCGGGGTGGGGTGGGGGGCCCCCATTTGCTTCTTGGGGGTGGGTGTCAGACCTCACCCTCCCTCCCTCCCTCCCTCCCTGCTTCCGTGGGGTCAGTGAACCCGTGTGCCGACTTCCCATCCCCGTTTCAGTGCTCATTCGCGTGCCCATCAGGTTCCCAGACTTGGTGGACGCACAGGACAGTCGGGCGGAACCAGGGCTGCGGAGAGGAGAGTCTGTGAATGAGACTGGAGTTGACTGGGACGGGAAGGGAGGGCTGAGCTAGGCTTGGGGGACTCCCCCGGCAGACGTCCTGCGGCCTCCGCGCTCACCTCTGCTGGGCTCTCAGGGACTCAGGAAGAGGCCGGTACGGAGGGGCCCCTGCTCACACCACTGTTCTGCATGTGGTCCCAGCAGTCTTCATGTCCTGTGGTAGGTTTCTCTCTCTCTCTCTCTCTCTCTCTCTCTCACACACACACACACACACGCATACACTCACACACACGTACACTCTCACACACATGCATATTCACGCACACGCTTACACACATGCACACACATGTACACTCACACACTCGCACACACACACGCTCACACATGCACACACACATGTACACTCACACACATATGCATACACACACATACATACACTCTTTCACATATACACTCACACACGTACTCTCTCACACACACATGCACACACACATGTACACTCTCACACACACACTCACACGTTTTTTCTCTCTCTCACACACACACACACACACACGCTCTGGCTCTTCTGTTTCTCAAACATTTTGTTCTGCATTGGGAGAATGCAGTTTCTGAATCCTGGTCCCCTTAATCGGCCTCGGGCCTCCCCCTGCAAACCCCCCGCCAACTCTCCCCTTCCCTCCCGCCCCCCGCCCCTCCACTCCAGCCTCTCTGAGGCTTTGTCCAACCGGCTCACGCTCTTAACCTCTGTTCCCACTTCATCCCAGAGGCCTCGTCAGCATCTCTGACCAAATGGCTCAGAGGCCTCAATCAGAAGCCCCGTGGGGGCGGGGCAGGCGCCGGGAGGAGGCGAGGCCGGGGCTGGGTCTGGGGCAGCGCGCTCGAGGGGCCCGAGCCCTTCTGTCGCGGCTTCAGGCACCCCGATGTCTGGCTCGGCCCCGAGGAGCCGGCACCTGTGGCCTGGCTTCCGTAGCCCCATCCGAGCTACGTTCACTGAAAGGGACTGGAAGAAGCAGCCCCTCGATCCTGCCCGCTTCTTCTCAAGTGCTCAGTTCCCAGCTCGAGACGCTTTCAGCCACGGCGGGGCGTTCCGTGGGGGTAACCCTGCCCCACAGCACTCGGCGTGCCGGGTCCGAGAGTTTTATTTTTGGAGCAGTGAACTGCGAGGGGGCTTTGTCCTCTCGGGGCTTGTCCCGGGGCTGTAGATTGGCGGTGGCCCCATCCAGAGAGACGCAGCCTCTGGAGTTGGAATTCAGGCTCGCCCCGGCCTGGCTGTGTCCTGGTGGGTGACTTATTCAAGCTTCCTGTGCCTCACCTTCCGCACCGAAGAATGGGGGGACCGTGTGACGGGGAGCACCGGAAGTGCTCGTACAGGTGTGGGGTTGGGTGGGGGGAAACCCTGGGGCGGGGAAGACCCTAATCCCCGGGCCCTGATGTTCTTAGTGTTTCGGGAAAGGGCGTGATTATAGAGACCAAGGCCAGGCGGGGAGTGGGGGTCCCCTGAGTGGGAGAGAGCGGAGGAACAGGAGGCCAGAGGAGACCAGGGGTGCCTGGTGGTGCCCCCCGACCCTGAGCCTCACACCCAGGCCCCTCCCCCAGCCTTTGCCCCAGCTTCACTTCCACGCGTGCGTGTCAAGTCCGGTTGGTCCCCGGATCACAGGGGGAAAAAAAAAAAAGGCAGACATGGCTGGACTGGGTCACCCGGGAATAGCTGACAGCTGGGAGTGAGTCCGTGGTCAGCTATGTCAGCGCTGTCAGAAGGGGCAGGGGACCCCAACCCACTGGCAGCTCGCGGCCCCTCGCCCGTGAGCACACAGCTCCTGCAGGTGGGGGCGTGATTCCACTAGTGACCGCAGTTCAGTAATCGTGATCAACGTACTGTTTCATGCGGAAGATGGTGGACGGGCTCTGCAGTCAGACTTCTGTTCATCATGGTTTAGATTTTGATAACTAGACCTTTCTCTGGCGCCTGTTTTGTACGTATTGGCCGCGTAGGTGCCTGGTATTACATAGACGTGCACGTAGTGTACTGCACACACGTGGTCCGTGTAGGGGACCCATATGGTACCTTTATGTGCTAGACATATAAAGGTACCGTGAATCTGAAACGCTCGGCCATCTCGAATGATTCCACCGCAGGAATTTCGGGTGGTCAGTCAGAGTTTTATAGGCCTGAAATCAGTGGCAGAGAGAGTCTGCTGTGCTGTGCATGTTATTACCCAGGAAATGTGGAGGAGACATTTTTGACATTCTTACCCAGCCTGGGAAATCTCTTCATTCAACTCGATTCATCCGCCCGGTCATACAGTTTTCTTCTTCTCCTTTGAAGTCATTCACTGAATCCACCTATGGGCGTGAGGAGCGGAAGCCGCTGTCGTATTTTCCGTGCTCTGTGTTGGCTCTGTTCGGAGTGACAGAGAGAAGAGACACTTTTTATTTGTTAAATTAATTAATTAATTAATTTTTTTGCTCTTTGAGTCACACCTGGCCGCGCGACATCTTATTATCTCATTCTTGCTTTGGACAACCTGGCAGGCTGCCAAATGTAGCCTGCCCACACGGCAGAGTCTGGCAAACTCCCCGTGGCGTACCCAATATGCCAAATACCAGTAACAATGACGGGTCTCAGTCTCCTAACCCTGAAAGAGCCTTGAATGTGGCATTTTTAAAAAAAGTCTCAGGGCTAGGAAGAAGGAGACGTTACTGGGGCCTGCTCGAGGCAATCGACGAATAACAGGATGGTCGTGAACATGAGTCACACCCAGCGATGCACAGGGTTTACTCCTGGCTCTGCACTCAGGAATTAAGTGCCCGGGGCGGGGGGGGGGGGCATATGGGATGCTGGGAATCGAACCCGGGTTGGTCACGTGTAAGGCATAAACCCTCCCCTCTGTGCTATCGCTCCAGCCCCAAAGAGATGCTTTTTAGCCACTGTTCCTTGAACTCCGTGGGTCTAGGTACTCCAGGTCCAGCGCAAGGCTGGTTGAAGCCTCGCCACTTGGTCCTTGGCTGGTCACCACCCCTTTCGCCTGCAGCTGTCACCGAGTATAACTTAACCAAATATCGCCAGCCTCTCGGTTTCCTTGCTCCAGTGGCAGAGTGAGGTGAGTCTGGATTGAGCCAGTTCTGAGTCCGTATTCCGCAGACCCGGTCTGCGTGGGTGCTTCCGGGCCATGTGTGCTGCTGTCGGTGCCGGAGACCCAGAGGTGAAGGGGACACAGCCCCGTGGCAGGGAAATGGCCCTGCTGACATCAGGGCCTGGGCGCGGAATGATTCGCCGGAGCAGTGACTTCCCCACGGGCTCTCTGGTGCAGTGGACACATTGGCCATCTGTGTCCATCACACAGCAGTGTCCTCTGGGGAGTGGTCGGTTCCTTGGGAAGCTGTCGGGTGGCGGAGCAGGGCCCCGAGCCCGGGAGAGGGGTGCGTGGGAACCCCAGAAGCTGCGCTCGAAGGCAGAGGTGAGGAGGGCAGGGCTGGCGTGTGGCCCCTGGGTGCTCAGCAGGCTCATGGCATTGGCGGGGCGGGGGAGGCGGAAAGGTGGTGGCGGTCGTGGAGGGGTTGGGCTTTGTCCCGGAAGCTGTGGGAGGCCACGTGGAGGCTGAGATGGGAGATGAGGTGACTGTGACCCCAGCGGACGGGGAACCACAGCCTCCCTTTGAGCCGCAGCCTCTCACCCAGGTTTCCCGCCACCCCCAGTGCGGCCCAGCCGAACTCGGGCTTGGCCCAGAAGCTCTCCCCAGACCCCAGAAGCCGTGGGGCCTCCCGGCTCCCAGTGCCCGTGGCCCAGGGCCGTGGCCTGCGGCTGTGGCTGTTGTTTGAGGCTGGAACCCAGGCCGGCCCGGGAGGGAGGACCTGCCCTCTGCTCCTGAACCGCCCTTGGTACTTCAAATCACAGTCACAATCACAACCATCCTGTTATTTGTCGATTGCCTTGAGCAGGCCCCAGTAACATCTCCTTCGTCCTAGCCCTGAGATTTTTTTTTAAAAAGTGCCATATTCAAGGGTCTTTCAGGGTTAGGAGAATAAGACCCATCATTGTTACTGGCATTTGGCATATTGGGTACGCCACGGGGAGTTTGCCAGACTCTGCCGTGTGGGCAGGTTACACTCGGTAGCCTGCCAGTTTGTCCAAAGTAGGAATGAGATGATAAGATGTCGCGTGGCCGCAAATGCGGCCGCGCGCTTCCGGGAACTGGGTTTTATAGTCTCTGGGTCTTGGCCGTTGATGGGATTACATGGCGCCAGGGGCCCAGGTGGTGGGTGTGACCCCCGCCTACTGGAATTTGGAGGATCTGGGTGGAAGATGCTCGACTCCAATTCGAGTAGGCTTGGAGATCTCGGCCCCGGAACCCGCGTGGCTTTGTCCCTCTGCCAGTACCTTCATGTGTGCGGAGAGTGGTCTCAGCATGGTGGTGGCTGGTCCTGGAGGTCTTCGGCTGCCGGAGCCCTGGTCAGGGCGGAGAGGAAAGCTCAACCCGCTCCCCTCCAAGGGGCCCCGGCGAGGACAGCCAAGTGTGAGGGCAGGAGACTGCGCTGTTCTCTCCGAGTAAATCCCACCAATGGCCAAGACTTAGAGACTATAAAACCCAGCTCCCGGAAGAGAACAGCGCAGAGAACAGATACTTCAAAAGCTGATTTAATTTTTTTTTTCTTTAAATATCTGATAGGATCTGGGTTTGTTTTTTGGTTCTTGAAGTTCCAGTCTTAAGGCCTCACCTTTTTCCACCTTTATTCCTGGAGCGAGGGACGCCCCTGCCCAGACCTGCCTCCTGGTGCTGCCCTGGCCGACCTCCACCTCCGGGCGCTGCTCTTGTTTCCGTGAGCAGAGGTGGCCTCGGAGGGCGGGAAGGGCGCCTGTTACTGGGGGCTGGGGGCGGGGGGCGGCCACCACCCGGTTGCTGGGGACAGGGATGCCATGCCGGCGTCTCCTCTCTCCTGCCTCCCGGCCCCCCTGGACTGTGCTTGGCCTTGAGGACCTGCTGGCGCCTTACAGTTCCCGCCTCTGCCAGACGCCCCAGGAGCCGATGCAGTTCCGCACCCGATTAACACCTGGGGGGGCTGCCTCCTCGAGGCCTGTTGGGGTCACTCACAGTTTCCTGATTCTGCATCCGCCCCCCCCATGAGTGACGAGTGACTGGGGCTTGCGTGATCCCCTGAAGGGAACTCAGACAAGTGGGTGATGGCTGGAAGCCCGCAGCTCCCCGCTTGGCCTTGGCCCCCATATCTGGTCCCCGAGTGCCCTTGGGTTTCCCGTCATCCGTTGCCCGCGGTCCCCGTTCCCTCTGAGCTGGGCCCTGGCCCTCGGTGTCCGCATCGGTGATGGAGCCGCCTAGCTTGGCTGCAGCCTCTCTGCTGGCTCTGCGCGTCCTCCTCCCAGCCAGCTGCCCCCACGACGGTCCCCAAGCACAGAGCCGGGGCCCTCGCCCAGGGCCCCCCCAGGGTGACCGGCCAGCACCCACTGCCGCCGCTGCTCCTCACTGGGCGCCCCATCCCTCATGGCATGTGGCTGTGTTGTGTTCCAGGGCCCTCTCTTCCCCTGTTCGTCCCACTCACTCCTGTGTGTCCAGTTCCGAACCCTTGCCTGGGGACCCTCCATCCTCCTTCCCGCCCTCGTGTTGATTGATTCCGCCTGACTTTTTTTCTTTTTTTAAAAAAATTTTTATTAGTGAAGCGCCGTGAGGTACAGTTGTAGACCTACAAATTTTTGTGCTTGGGTTTCTTAACCCAGTTCCCCTCCTGTGCCTCCAGGGAATCCCTTTTTTTCATTTCCGCATCCTTCTCTGGCTTATGTATATACAACACGTCGTCATATGTTGTATGTGTCTGCCTTATGTGCCTATCAACATATCATCAGTGATACGCAGCGAATATCTGTTCCCGCCTCCCAGGCATTGAAGTAGATTATCCACAATCTTCTCCTGCCACCTTCTGCGAACATGTCTAACATGTCCTGAGGATCTTTCCAGGTCAGCGCACAGGGATTTGCTCCATTTATGTTGTTTCTCCTGTTGAAAGTGGCCCTTTCTCATCTAACCAGTCCCCCCCCCCCTTTTTTTTTTTTGCTTTTTGGGTCATACCCGGCGATGCACAGGGGTTATTTCTGGATCGTGCACTCCTGGCGGTGCTTGGGGGACCATGTGGGATGCTGGGAATCGAACCTGGATCGGCCGTGTGCAAGGCAAACTCCCTACCCACTGTGCTATCTCTCCAGCCCCAGATTTTATTTTATTTTATTTTTTATTTTGCTTTTTAGGTCACACCTAGCGATGCTCAGGGGTTCCTCCTGGCTCATGCACTCAGGAATCACTCCTAGCGGTGCTCGGGGGACCATATGGGATGCTGGGAATCGAACTCGGGTCGGCCGCGTGCAAAGGCAAATGCCCTCCCCGCTGTGCTATCACTCCGGCCCCTAACCAGTCCCTTTTTGATGGATACTTGGGTTGTTTCCAATCTTCTGCTCTAACCAACAGTGCTGCAGTGAACGACTTGATATGTACATCATCTTATACCTAGATCGGCATATCTGGTAGGGATAAATTTTCCCAGGGGGGGGGATGAGGTCCAAGCACAAGTGAGTTTGTCTTTTTGATCGATACAGGCCAATCGCCCGGGTCCTTTTTTAAATATCATGTTCGAAGTGAGGGTTCCATCAGCCACGTGACTCCCTGCTGCGTTCTCAGGGTCCAGCCCTAACATAAAACAGGACCAGCGACTTGTCAGATTTTACAAATTACACCGTCGGGTGCCTCTGGGTCCTGGAGCTCTTCCCTATTGATCGTTTCACCCGTCATTCCCTGTATTTTTCTTTCTCTGGCCCCTTAGACACATTTCCTCCCTCGGGACACTCTCCTGCTCTTTCCTTGGCCGCAGACCCTGTTTTTCTGGAAATCTCCTCTTTGCCCTGATCAGGAGACTTGCTTCCGTCTCGGGTCTCCCAAATTTGCAGCAACTCTCCTGTCAGTAGTACCAGTTAGTAAGCAATTTGCACATTTTTTTAAATTATTTTTTTTATATTTAGTTTTGTTTTGTTTTAGGGTCACACTTGACAGTGCTCAGGGATCATTCCCGGTGAGCTCGGGGGACCATAATGGGTGCCAGGGTTCAAACCCTGTGTCAGCCGCTTACGAGGCAACCACCCGATCCGTCGTACTATCGCTCCAGCCCACAATTTAATTGAGATATCGTTTCTGGATCCCTGCTTAATGATGGGGATGCATTCTGAGAAATTCACTGTCTTTATGTGATCATTGTCGAGTATACTCACACAGACCTAAATGGTACACGTAGGCTCTGGATAGGGGCCCCGCCCAACGGTGCCAAGCCGGTGATTGTAAAATGCATTCGCTGTGGTCTATAGCTGTCCCTGTTTCTCTGACCCGGCACATTTCCATCCTATCCTCCCTGCTCCCCTCACCCCAAGTCATCCCCTTCTGTCTCCTCTCCTTGGTTGTGCCTGATCTGGGCATTTCATGCAAGTGGTCTTCCGTAGCATATGGCCTTTTGCGATGGTCTTTGTTCACTTAGCGTGTGTTTGTTTGTTTCTTCTGGGACCAGACTCCTGACCCTGCTTGGGGGTGGCTGTGGGGTGCTGGGGATCGAACCTGAGTCTTCCACCTGCAGAGCATGCGTTCAAGCGCTTGGAGCTGCCCCCCCCCCCCCCCCCCCGCTCCACCTAGCATGCATCTAAGGTCCCTCCATTCTGTAGCTTACGTAAATGGTTCATTCTTCATCGTCGAGTAATATTCCACTGTATTCAGATACTCTTATCATTTCTCCATTTGTAAGCGATGGATATTTGTGTTACTTCTACCATGCTCACGAGGAAAACACTCGTGCAAGTTTTTGTGTGGATGGACCTAGTGTTTTCAGCTCACTTAGGTATATAGACCTTGGAGTGGAATCGCTAAGAAACCAAGTAATTTCACGATGGAAAAGCAGCCAGCGTCGAACGAGTCTTTTTCACGTCGGAGATGTGTCTCCAGTTCACAATCGTGAACAGTGTTCTTTAACATTCAGGCTTCGCATTACAGTTATTGAGTTATACTTACTAGTCTGCAGGCCTTTAATCGCCTATGCTTCAGAGGCAGATGTCAGAGTTCGTACAGCTGAATTTATTGAATTCTTATCCTTGCACTATGCTAAATCTGAGAACATGTGAAAACGCATGTTGCAGTGAAGTCGTAATCCGCTTGAAACAGCCTAAATACGCATCTGTATCAAACTGGTTAAGTAAACTAGGATAAGCCATTCGGTGAAAATACTCTCTAGCCGTTTAGAAGAGGAGGAAGCCATTCCTTATGTTCTGGCATGGATTGATTTCAGAGGAAAATAAAAAGTTATATTTGAATGTATAGAATAAACCCTTTTTAATGCAAAACATACTTTTAGTCAGGCTCAGGCAAAAATCTGGAAAAGTCACAGCCGACTGTCAATATGGGTTATGTTCCAGATAGGTAGCATATGAAAGACTTCAGTTTTCAGCCTTATAGTTTTTTTTTTTTCCATATAAATGCCCCTCTCGGAGAGCCCGGCAAGCTACCGAGAGGATCTCGCCCGCACGGCAGAGCCTGGCAAGCTCCCCGTGACGTATTCGATATGCCAGACACAGTAACAACAAAGTCTCAAAATGGAGACATTACTGGGCCTGCTCGAACAAATCGATGAACAACAGGAGGACCGTGACCGTGATATATGTGTGTGTGTGTGTGTGTGTGTGTATACACACACATATATATGTGTGTGTGTATATATATATATACACACACACATATATATATTTTAATGGGGGTATGGATGGCTGTGAAGTTCATTTACATTTATATTTGTATTTTTTGGGGGAAAAGGAACTTACGATAATTTTTTTTCTGCAATAAGATACAGAGCAATAGTACAACGGGGGAGGGTGTTTGCTTGCACACGGCCAGCCTGGGTTCCATCTCAGGCATCCCATATGGTCCCCCAAACACCCCCGAATCAGGAGTGATTTCTGAGTGCCGAGCAAGGAGAAAGCTCCGCACAGCTATGAGGTGTGGCCCCAAAACTCACAGAAATTTTCTCTGGAATAATGGATAGCATTGTGTAAGATGTAGTCTGGCATAGCAGCATAGACAGGACTACGTAGAACTATAGCACTGTCCTCCCGTTGTTCATCGATTTGCTCGAGCCGGCGCCAGTCACGTCTCCATTGGGAGACTGCTGTCACTGTGTTTGGCAGATCGAATACGCCGCGGGGAGCTTGCCAGGCTCTGCCGAGAAAGGATTAGATGCCAAGTAACTATGTGGTCAATGTAGTGCTCATACCAACGGTGTTGCCCAGAGGTGAGAGCTTTTCTGGTCTGGGGCCGCGACCAGCTGTGCTCAGGCTTAGTCTGGGCTCTGCTCAGGGATCACCCCTAGTGGTGCTCAGGGGACCATCTGGGCTGTTGGGGACCGCACAGTTCAGACACATGCCCGGCACATGTGCTGTTGCCGTGTGTACTCTGTACTGTCGCGCAGGCCCCCGGGAGGGCCTTCTGACCCGAGCCGTCTGGGAATCCTCATGCAGGGAAGGGCAGGACTTGGCTTGTGCCCCGAGGAATGGTGCTGTGTACGTCACACCTCACGGTTTCTGGAAGCACGGGTCACACACAGGCACCCAGGGCACTGGCCCGTGCCATCTCCTTCCGCCCTCCCTCCCGCCGTGAATTCCTGTTGTACAACGAACCCGCCGAGAGTTAGAAAGCTGTTGCAGCCTGGCCGGCGTGTCCGGGCCAGAGCCGTAATCCAAAGGCCCCGTGTCTAATCTCAGAGTCGGAGTCCTGGTTTCCAGCGGCCGGTGCGTGACCAGGCACTTCTGGGCTCCGCTGCTCGGGGGAGAGGGAGACTTCGAGAACTCAGACAGGGAACGCACAGAGAGATGAACGGTCTTGTCCCAGACCAAGTAGGTTGGTGAAGCAGGATCCGGCCTTAGGATCCTCCGGATGATTTCCCTGCTCGGCTTCTCAGCTACACTGATAATTCCCCCGGTAGGCTGAAATCCCCGGGGTGGGGGGCCAGGGGCCCTGGGTCTGAAGGGGTATGTGAAACCCTTTTGACCATCTCCCTCTTCTTGGAGATTCACTCATCATTGATCACTTAATCACTTAACTTCCTGTTAGTCATCGATTTGCTCGAGCGGGCGCCAGTAACGTCTCCATTTGTCCCTGTCGCGTGCTAGTGTAGCCCAATGGCATCTCTTCGCTCCGGGAACATGGAGGGCCTCAAACCGATCGTTCATGACCTTGACAAAGAAGTCTGACCATCTGGTAGGTGGGCGGCCACGCGGTCTTTTGACATCTGTGGAATCCAGTCAGTAACAGCTTTAGTCTAGGGATTGTCTTTAAATCTCATTATGTAACCAGCCCAGCTGATTTTTGACACCATGGCAAACGAGACAGCATCCCTGATTCTTGATCGTCGACAGAGGTCGGAACTCCGGATTCTTTCTCTCTTTTGAGTGAAATGTGATATTCCAAGCATAACTCTTTCAATTCCTCTTTGGGAGACCTGAATAGCGTTCTCATCTTGTTTGCGTAGGGCCCAGGTCTCTGAGGCATATGTTAATGCAGGAACAACAGTGGAATCAAAGAGATGTGCCCGGAGCCGGAGGTTCTTCGTCCTCTTAGCTATTTCTTCGACGCTCTTGAAGGCATTCCAAGCCGCTCTCTTCCTCCTGCGCAGCTCAGGTGCCAGGTCATTTGTCTTGTTGACTTCTCGACCTAGGTACACATAGCTGTTGATTCATTCGAATGCCTAACAACCCGAATCGGACGTTTACATTTGAATAGATGTGGCTCACTGCCTGCAGTTTCTATCTTCGTTGTCTACGCACCAACATCTCATTATGATGAAAGAGAAATCGAGAAGTTCTACATGGAGCTAGAGAAGTTCTATAAAGAAGACCACACCTTCTACAAGATCATTGTGGGTGATTTTAATGCCAAGATAGGACCGAGAAGATCAGCTCAAGAACTTCACATCGGGACCCATGGCCTAGAATGGAACGAACAGGGTGAGAGACTGTCTGAGTTCATCATGTCGACCAAGACCATCCATGGTAACTCACAGTTCCAGAAGGCAGAATCTAAACGATGGACATGGGAGTCTCCCGGTGGACGATTCCACAACGAAATAGACCACATCATATTCAATCGACGGTTTTGCCTGACTGATGTCGCTGTTGTCCCAAAATTTCGAACGGGATCGGACCACCGTCTCCTTCGTGCAAAATTCTACTTCACAGAGCAGGGAGAAAGGGCTGCAAAGTTCAAAAAGAGAACTCCCAGAACGACCACCAACTGGGAACTCTTTGGTACTATTGCGGCAACATGGGAAGATGCCATTGTTGACAACATTGACGAGGAATACGATCGACTGGTTCGGCACCTCCATGAATGTGCGAGGAACGCCAAGAGAGAGATAGCCACAAAAAATCGCCTATCTTCGAAAACTCTTATTCGCCAACTCATCATTGAAACTGTTCAAAGTCGCACCCGGGGACTGGAGAGATTACTATCTATTATTACAGTGGGAAAGGGCACTTAGCTTCCATGCGGCCAACCCGGGGTTGGTCCCTGGTACCCCAGGTGGTTCCCCGAACCCTGCCGAAAGTCATCTCTGAGCACAGAGCCAGGAGTAAGCCTTGGGCGTAGCTGACCGTGGCCCCACACCTCTCCCCCCAAATAAGACAGTTATGAGATTCAAAAAATGATGTAGCACCCGGCATTTCTCACACCTTTTCAAGGAGTGTGTGAGCGTGGAGTCTGTTGGTTGGGTTGGAGTGTGTGTGTGTGTGTGTGTGTGTGTGTGTGTGTGTGTGTGTAGAGTACCTTGGGGGTTGGAGTGTGTGATCGTGGGGTACGTTGGGGGTTGCAGTGTGAGTGTGGAGTCTGTTGGTTGGGTTGGAGCATGTGAGCTTAGAGCACATCGATTGGGGTGGGTTGGGGTGAGTGGGGTCGGATCTCCTGGATGGAATTGGGGGCCGGGTCTCTGACGTCCTGCGTGCCGTGCTGGTTCTTCCTCCCTCTGGACCCCTGGAGCCGTGGGCCGAGCCCACCCTGGCTTTCTCTGACCTTGTTTCGGGAAACCGTGACTCCGCGTGGATCCCTTTCCTCCCTAAGCCCCCTCCCGCCCACCACTCTCTTAACTAGATGGTTCAGCCCACACGCCGCTCAGTTTTACGCGCCAGGTTGTAGAAGGGATGATTCAGTTCCCCTCCCCGTTTTCTTCCCCCCGCCCCCCCCCCTGTGATGCACGTCACACCCTCCCCACCCCTGGTCGTCTGTGGCGGAATATGCACAGCAGGAAAGTTGCTTTCTTGGGCCAGGGATGTCACTCAGAAGGAGAGCCCCTGGACTCAGTCCTCGTCAAGCCCCAAAGTACCGTTGATGTTTGCTTTTTTGTTTGTTTGTTTTGCTTTTTGGGTCACGCCCAGCAATGCACAGGGGTTCCTCCTGGCTCTGCGCTCGGGAATTACCCCTGGCGGTGCTCAGGGGACCCGATGGGATGCTGGGAATCTCTGAACCCGGGTTGGCCGCGTGCAAGGCAAAAACGCCCTCCCCGCTGTGCTATCTCTGCAGCCCCTATGTTTGCTTTTTGTTTTTTGGACCACACCAGAACATGAAAAGCGCTCAGGCGTGATCTACCGATGCTCCCGGATCGCTTCTGGTGGGCTCGGGGAACCGTACGGGATGCCAGGGATCGAACCCGGGTTGACTACGGGCGGGGCAAGTGCCCTCCCCTCTGTACGAGCTCTCTTCCTCTCCCCCCTCCCCGCCCCAGCCCCTCAAGCACTTAATTATTTGTTCAGTGTCTGGTTCCGCAGTGCAGAGCCCTGGTTGTGCAACCAATTCCCCAGAACTCATTTCAGTGGATTCTGCAAATATCGGGGTGGGGGGGGGTGTTTCGTTGGTTCCGTTGCACTCCCTGCTCGGGCCGAGAGAGGACCCGTGTCCTGGTTCAGCGGGGGTTGCCTCGTGAGTCCCTCCCTCCACCCTGCTCCCACCCAAGTGCCCAAGGTTCCTGCATGGGCTTCCCGCGGGCCCTTTGCTGTCTGTCGTTCCCTCGTTCCCTCATCCCGACCCCCTCTGGGGCCGGGGAACGGTGGTTTCTCCCGTGTGAGAGCAATGCACTGTGTCTCTCCAGACCCGAGTGACCTGGGCAGGGCCGGGAGGGACAGGGTCCGGCCCCCACCCGAGCTCCGCCAAACCCCCAATCGATGGTTTGCCCAAATACACGCGGCCTTGACCTTTGGCCCGTCCTGATGCAGCTTAAACACACCGTCCAGCGGCCTGCAAGCCCGGCTCCATCCAGGAATGATGCCTCTGGTGCCGCTTCCGTTTCGGCTCTCCAAACTGCCCCCGGTGACGTGGCCAGAGTCCCAGACAACGGGCCCCGTGGATGACCCAGCAGCTTGCAGAGGCCTGGGGCTCCAGGTTGCTGTGGGGTTTGTGCGTTGCCATGGAAACCCCTGGAGCGTGCGAGACAGTACGAGTGGCATTCTTGTACGGTCCAGAGCGCGCCGTATCCAGAAGGAGGTTTATCGTGATGATTCACTGGCAGGCGGCCCCGCCCTTAGGAATAGGCTGGGAGGTTTGGAGGCGCAGTTGTCTGAGCTCTCCCGGGGTTTGGGCCCTTAGGCTGGGTTCATGGGTGTTGTCAGGTTGTGCTGGGCCTACACAGAGACTGACGGAGGGGTGTGTCCAGGGCGGGAGAGCAGCTTTTGCATGCATCCCGTTGCCTGGTTTGCACCAAGGAGCCTGCCTTGCCGACCTGATAAAGTGACTTGATTGGGGGCTGGAGCGATAGCACAGCGGGTTGGGCGTTTGCCTTGCTGCAGACCCGGGTTCGATTCCCAGCATCCCATAGGGTCCCCTGAGCACTGCCAGGGATAATTCCTGAGTGCAGAGCCCGGAGGAACCCCTGTGCATCGCCAGGTGTGACCCAAAAAGAAATTAAAAAAAGTGACTTGATTGTACCCCAGTTTTCTGATCTGGAAAACGGGAGTGCGGGTACTTGGGTCGCCTTCCTGGGCTTGGGGAGGGATGGCGTGCTCCCAGGGCTGTGGATACAGCTTTCTCAGGAACAGGAGGCCCCGGTGGGAGAGATTCCTGAATGTGAGTCCGTGCCACGGCTGCCCTCTTCCTGTGGCGTTGGGGCTGCGTTTGGCACGTGCAGGGCGCATGCCCGAGGGCCTGGGCTCCGTCCGCCACGACCACAATTTTTTTTTTAATTTTATTTTGGGTCACACCCGGCAATGCACAGGGATTCCTCCTGGCTGTGCACTCAGGGCGGTGCTCGGGGGACCCTGTGGGATGCTGGGAATCGAACCGGAGTCGGCCGCGCGCAAGGCAAACGCCCTCCCCGCTGTGCTATTGCTCCAGCCCCACCAGTACGATTTTGTCTGCTCTGTTCGCCCTGGGGCAGCCTTCCCAGTCCAGATACCCATTCTGTTGGTGTGTTTTGTTTGGGGGCCCTGTCCTGTGACACTCAGAGGCCATTCCAGCCTCTGCACTCCATGATTATCCGGCGTTCTTGAGGGACCCTATGGGATGTCGGGGGTTGAACCCGGGTCGGCCGCATGCAAGGCAAACCCCTGCCCCCGGTACTGTCACTCCAGCCCAGCTGCCCGTGTAGACGCAGGCGCTGCTGCCCAGGGTCCCCAGTCCATCGGGACACAGGCCGTTTGGCTCCCCCAGAGAGACCAGCAGGCTGGCGCTTGGCTTGCAGCGCACCCAGGCTCCGTCCCCGGCCCCTCGTGACCCTGTGAGCACAGAGCCAAGAGTAGCCCCGGCTAGGACCCACACACGCCCTTCCCTGCCGGAACGGAAGAGTGTGCGGCCTGTGTCCCTTCTGGGTGCCTCTCCTTGGCCTTAGCTGGCTTGAGTTCCCTGATCCTGCTTCCCTCTGTGAACCCCCGTATCTCACCCCTCCTCTCTTCCTCAGAACTCATTGTCCTGTGCTTCTGTCTCCCTCCCCACACGCAGAAGGAAGCAGGGAGGTGGCGTGAAGTAGAGGTCACTGTCCTCCCGCTGTTCATCGATTTGCTCGAGCGGGCATCAGTAACGCCTCCATCGTGAGACTTGTTGTTACAGTTTTTTTCCTTTTTTTAAACTTCTTTAAATTTTTTTTGCTTTCTCAGGTCACACCTGGCAATGCACAGGGGTTCCTCCTGGCTCTGCACTCAGGAATCACTCCTGGCGGTGCTCAGGGGACCGTATGGGATGCTGGGAATTGAACCCGGGTCGGCTGCGTGCAAGGCAAACGCCCTACCCGCTGTGCTGTTGCTCCAGCCCAAGGAATTTTTTTTTTTCCTTTTTGGATCACATCTGGTGATGCTCAGGGGTTGCTCCTGGCTCTGCACTCAGGAATCACTCCTGGCAATGCTCAAGGGACCATATGGGATGCTGGGAATTGAACCCGGGTTAGCCGCGTGCAAGGCCCTACCTGCTGTGCTATTGCTCCAGCCCCTGTTTTTGACATATTGAATACGTCACTGGGATCTTACCAGGCCCTGCTGTCGGGCGGGATACTCTCGGTAGCTTGCCGGGCTCTCCGAGAGGGACAGAGGAATCGAACCTGGGCCGGCCGCGTGCAAGGCAAACACCCTACCCGCAGTGCTATCGCTCCATCCCGAAATAGAGGTCAGCCTCTTGGAATATTTTCTATTTAAGCACGACTTATCGCCACATTATTTTTTAAATAATGGAAAATTTGCGTTTTATGAAATATTCTTGTTGAGAAACTTACTTTACTGTGTGAATGCCTTGTGTGTGTGTGTGGAGGGGGGGGTCACTCCCAGAAGTCCTTGCAGTGGGAGGACCATGCGGTGCCAGGGATCCAGCCCGGGGTTCCTGCAAACAAAGCAGACGCTCAAGATCTCTGAGCAGCACCCTCAGCCCTGAGCATCATTTTCATCAGCACACTTGACTAATTTCTACTCTGATCTTACGCCCGGCCCCGAGATCTCCAAGCCTACTCGGATCGGGGCCGAGCATCCTCCACCCAGATCCTCCAAACTCCAGTAGGCGGGGGTCACACCCACCAACTGGCCCCCTGGCGCCGTGCAATCCCATCAGCGGCCAAGACTCAGAGACTATAAAAACCAGCTCCTGGAACCACGCGGCCGCATTCGTGACATCTTATTATGACATCTTATTATCTCATTCCTACTTTGACAAACTGGCAGGCTACCGAATGTAGCCTTCCCACATGGCAGAGTCTGGCAAACTCCCCGTGGCATACCCGATATGCCAAATACCAGTAACAATGATGGGTCTCATTCTCCTAAAGAGCCTTGAATATAATCTCAGGGCTAGGATGAAGGAGACGTTACTGGGGCCTGCTCGACGATTAACAGGATGATTTGTGATTTGTGATCTTACGCCTGCATGCGATTGTTCTCTGATTAGAATCAGAGGGGATAGACTGGATTCTGCTTTGTCTTCCTCTGTAGCATTTCCAAATACTTTGAGACATTGCAGTTTGTCAGAGACAGGGTTACTTCTAAACGTCGTGTCAGTGAGTGCACTTACAAAGTATGAAGCTGTACACCTCCAGTATGGGAGTATTGTTAGCCGGAAGTAGATCAGTAACATTTGTTTAAAAAAATATGGGGTTACGACTAATCACGCAGCCATAGACTGATGTCCAGACCATTTGGTTTTGTGTGGTTTTTAAAATTAGGTTGCAGAGTGCTGTGGTAATACAGGTCTTTTTCTCTAAGCTTAAAGTTGTTTCATTATTTAAAATATTTTTGGGGGTGGAGCACCTTGTGGTGCTCAGGGCTTACTCCTGACTCTCTGCCCAGGGATCATCACTCCTGGCAGGGTTCAGGGGATCAGATAATTGGTTTCAGGGATCAAACCTTGGGTTGGCCAAGCTCAAGGCAAGCACGATGCCTGCTGTATTATCTCTCTGCCCCTCAAAAATTGTTTTATTTTTATAAAAGTATATCTGTGCAGGGGCTGGAGAGATAGCACAGCAGGTAGGGCGTTTGCCTTGCACGCGGCCGACCCGGGTTCGATTCCCAGCATCCCATAGGGTCCCCCGAGCACCACCAGGAGTGATTCCTGAGTGCAGAGCCGGGAGTAACCCCTGTGCATTTGCCGGGTGTGACCCAAAAAGGGAAAAAAAAAGTGTATCTTTGCAGATAATCGTCAATATAATCGGTGGTTTTTTTCCGTATAGAATTGTGAGTAACTTATTATTCATCTACTAATATATATATATATATTTCCCCCGTTTTATTAAGATAATGTGATTTACATCACAAATAGTTTTAATTAAGCATCATTATTTATTTATTTTTTGCTGTGCTGTTGCTCCAGCCCCTAAACATCGTTTTGATGATTCTAAAAGGCACATTCAAGCTGTTTTTTGTTTGTTTGTTTTTTAAATTCTGTTTGTAGTTTTGGGGTCACAGCCGGTGGTGCTGAGGAGCCCGTGCGGTTCCTAGGGTCGAACCCCAGCCACCCACATGGGGAGTCCACACTCGGCTCGTCGGCCTCTCTCTCTCACTCCTGGCTCTGTGTCCGTGTTGAAGACGTTGCGTTCAAGTCAGCACCGAGTCCGTTGCTTTAGCGAGCAGACGGAGGGAGGGAGGGAGTGAGGCTGGGGCCTGACGTGGAGGTCGGGGGAGGGGAGGTGTGGGCAGTGGGGGCCGGTGGCCAGATGGGGCCGGAGCCTGAGAAACACGCGGAGAGCAGGCCGGGGCTGCGGTGGCGGCGATAAGCCTGTGCCCCTGACCCGGGCGCCGTCATTCCCACCTGCTATAAATAAAAGCTTTGCTTTTTTCAGAAGCCTTCGGCGGAGGGTCAAATGAGGTGTCCCGAGAGCACCCAGAGCAGCTCGTTCAGAGAAGCAGAATTGACTCGATGTGGAAGCGAAACTTCTCTATTCCACATCGGAACTGAAGATCGCTGGGCCAAGGGGGTTGCGGTGAAAAGGGAAGTGTCGGGGAGGAGCCGTGGCCAGGGAGGGCCGGGGGTCGGGCGCCAGGGGCCCTCGTGCCCAGCGCCCACCTGCTCCTGCCGGCTGGCTGACACCTCTGGGCCCCGGTTTCAGAAGCGCGTCCCGGCCTCCTTCGGAGAGTGTCGGAAGTAGACGGAACGCGGTGGGGTGAGGCCAGGGCAGACCCTGCAAGGAGAGGGGCTCGGACCCCCACCGCCTCGCGGCCCCACGGAGGCGGCGCCCAGGGGAAGCCCTGGCAGCCGAGCCTCCTGGTTCTTGGGATTCCCGGTGACACCCCATCTGGAATGGAATAAGTGACAAAGTCACGATAAAACAAGAAGAAATGACAAGTAGTTGTCACTTACTGGGTACCCAAGATTTGCCAGGCCTGGTACTAAGCTGCTGCTGCTGCTTTTTTTTTCTTCTTTTTGAGTCACATCTGGCGATGCTCAGGGCTTCCTCCTGGCTCATGCACTCAGGAATTGCTCCTGGCGGTGCTCGGGGGACCATATGGGATGCCGGGGATTGAACCCGGGTTGGCCACGTGCAAGACAAACGCCCTACCCGCTGTGCTATCGCTCTGGCCCCCCTTTTTTTCAAAAATTATTTATATTTTTTGGTTGGTTGCGGGCTGGCGGTCCGAGGTGCTTCTGGCTCTGTGCTCAGGGACCGTATGTGGTGCCGGGAATTGAATCCAGGTCAGCTGTGTGCAGGGCACGGGCCTTGCACACAGTGTTCAACTTGACCTTCCAATTGCATTAATCTTCTCGGTGTTTTGTTGTTGTTTGTTTATTTATTTTGGCTCTCTGGGTCACACCCGGTGATGCTCAGGGGTTACTCCTGGCTCTGTGCCCAGGACCACTTCTGGTGGTGCTCGGGGGAACCATACGGGATGCCAGGGATCCACCCCTGGGTTGGCCGGGTGAAAGGCCAACGCCCTACCCGCTGTCCCGTCGCTCTGGCCCCAGACTCCTCCGTGTTCAGTCGATTCAGTTCTCTGATTCCACGCGCATGAGAAACAGCTCCTTGCTGGAGGGAGGGAGGGGGGTATTGGCACTGAGTGTCGGGTGTTCAGCGTCAAAGCCCAGGTTCCTGGGACAGAGATAGTACGGGGTTAACGCTTTTGCGCTCCGTGTGGCTGATCCTGATTCGATCCCTGAACACAACCAGTCCCTGAGCACTGAGCCAGGAGCAAACCGTGAGCACCACAGGGATTCCTCCACACTCCATCCCCCCTCCCAAAACGAACCCACAAAAAACTCCGGTCTCGTCAACTGTCCTGCACTGCTGCCTCTCAAAGGGGAGCGGCTGCTTCGGGAAGGGAGGGAAGGACCCGCCCTGCAGGAGGGGAGCAGCGTCCTGGGGAGGTGAGGCTGGAGGGAAGGGGACCCAGGGCTGGAGCTCCGGGCAGAGGAGGAGGAGAAAGAGACCAGGTCTAGTGCTCCCCAGACCTCCTGCGCCCCCCCCCCCATAGGTTTCAGGACCACCAGGCCCCACGGGACCCTGAAGTGCAGGACTTGTCAGGGCCTCTGGCATAGCTGAAAAGAGTCTTAGATGTCTCTGTTTGCTGCAGCCTTTCTTGTAGGTAATTTTCTAGGGCTGGAGCGATAGCACAGTGGTAGAGCGTTTGCCTTGCGTGCGGCCAGCCGGCCGAGCCGAGTTCAATTCCTCCGCGTTTCCTCTGCCCTTCTCGGAGAGCCCGGCAAGCTACCAAGAGGCTCTCGCCCGCACGGCAGAGCCTGGCAAGCTCCCCGTGACGTATTCGATATGCCAGACACAGTAACAACAAGTCTCACGATGGAGACGTTCCTGGGCCTGCTCGAGCAAATCGATGAACAACGGGAGGACAGTGCTACAGTGCTCTGTGTGTGTGTGTGTGTGTGTGTGTGTGTGTGTGTGTGTGTGTGTGTGTAGGGGGATGTTCCAGAGAGGTAAAAAGGACTCAAATTGTAGGCCTGGAGTGATAGTACAGTGGGTAGGGCATTTGCCTTGCACGCGGCCAACCTGGCAGACCTGGGTTCGATTCCTCCACCCCTCTTAAAGAGCCCAGCGAGCTACCGAGAGTATCTCGCCTGCACGGCAGAGCCTGGCAAGCTCCCTGTGGCGTGTTCGAGATGCCAAGCACAGTCACAACTAGTCTCACGATGGAGACGTTACTGGGCCCGCTTGAGCAAATCGATGAGCAACGGGAGGACAGTGCTACGGTGCTGCCCTCTAGGACACCCAGGGCAGTCGGGTTGGTCTGAGCTCGCCTGGGAGAGCGAGGAACCGGGCTGGAGAGGGAAGGACCTTCTGGAATGTCAGATGAAGGGGTTAGACCCTACCCTGCCGGCAGGTGGTCAGAATGGTGGGGCAGGGGTGGAGGGGGTCTGATTGAGTGCCGTGGCCTGGTGGCTCTGTTGGGGAGAGCGAGGGGCGTCCTGCTACCAGGAGTCTGGCCAGAGGCCTCGCGTGCAGGCTGCCGAGAGGAGAGGGTGTGAGGCTCGCGGGGGGCCCGGACCACAGCCTGGGACGCAGGGATGTCACCGGGGCACGGCTTGTGGGATCCAGGTGCCAGGTTTGATGGTGGGCGTGCTGGGTGGGCGGCTGATCTGCAGGAGAGGTGGGGATGGGGGGAGTCGGCGTGAGTGTCCCTCGAGGCAGGGTGACCCCTGGAGGAGGACCCCAGGGGAGCAAGGCAACACCTGTGTGTGCACCCCAGAGGCCCCAGGCGGGATCCAGGCCGAGGGGCTTGGGGGCTACCCTTGCAGAGAGCGGGGCGTGAGCCGAACCTGAGCTCTGGAGGGCGGGTGCCCGGCCACACCCCCTGGATGCCCCTGCGTGCTTGTCTGGTGGCATCTGTGTCCCTGGGAGGGGTGTTTTTCGTCCCCATTGTCCTCTCCCCCCAACGGTGGCCTGGTGGCCTGGTTCCATGGCTATCCCTCGAATCCTTGCTCTCTGAGCTTCGTGGGGGGCTGTGGGGAGCCCCAGTCTCTGTCTCTCTGTCTCCCTCTCTGTCTCTCTGTCTCTCTGTCTCTCTGTCTCTGTCTCTCTGTCTCTGTCTCTGTCTCTCTGTCTCTGTCTCTCCCTGTCTCTCTGTCTCTGTCTCTCTGTCTCTTTCTCTGTGTCCACTTCTCTTTCTGTCTCTCAGTCTGGAGAGGTCAGGGTGACCGTCACCCCCCCTCCTCACCCCGCCTCTCCCGGCTCTCTGCCCTCTCCCGTGGCTGCCTGGGGGCCAGGACGTGGCCCCGGGCCTGCTTGTCGGCACCTGGTGTGGGTTTCCGTGCTCAGGTCCCCAGGATGGCCTCAGGGGCGTTGGGTGTCCCAGGGCTGCGTTCCCCTCTGCAGAGCGGCCAGCTGTGAGCCTTTCAAAGGCCCGTGTGCATTCGGCTGGGGCAGGGGCGGGAGAGCGCTGGGGACAGAGAAGGCCACTTCATGGAAAGGGGAAAAAAAAATAAATGAATATAACATCCTCAGGCCATTTGTGTGGGGCTCGGTGCTGGGGCACCAGGAAATCCCCCCCCCCCCATCCCCACACCTTCCCCCCCGCCCTCCTGGGTTTCCTGCCCACCCCGGCCCAGAGGGTCCCTTGGCCAGTCCTGTGCCGACCCCTGCAGACCCCGCCGCTGCAGGCCTGCAGGCCGGGCCCGCTGAATTCCTTTAATCCCACCCAGGCCCAGGCTGCCAGCTGGCGGCTTCTCAGCGGATTCCAAAGCCCAGCTGGTGCCCGAGTGTTTACACGGGGCGGGGCGGGGGCAGGGGGGATGCTTGGCAGACAACTTGCCCCGGGACTCAGCTGGAAGGGAAGGTAGGGAGGCCGTGCCCAGATCACTGGCCCTTTGTTCTGGCAGGTTCTGGCGCTCCCGCTCCCCCGCCCAGGCCCACCCCACCTCCCCGACTGGGAAAGAAAACTCCCCAGGGGCACGGATCTTTCTGTGTGGGTGACTGAGCTGAGCGGCTGGGCCCTTCCCCTGCCCGGCGGGTGCTCCCGGGGATCCTCCCCAAAGCACCCCTGACACCAGGCGGGCAGGCAGGCAGGCTGGCGGGTGCTCCTGATGGGGAGAGGATGCGGATCGGAAAGGTTCTGTTGCTGACAGTTGTTCAAGCCCGTGTAGACGAGGAAGAGAGGACACTGTGTGTGTGTGTGTGCGTGTGTAAGGGGGGGGGGGGTCTTAGGGTGTCAGGAGGACCCTGCAGGGCCCTGCCGCGGAGAGAGCGGGTAATTGAGGAGGGGGGTGGCCCTGAGTCCGGAGAGACAGGGAGCAGAGGGGCTCCCAGCTTGTAAGCCAACCGCAGCCAGCAGGAGGGACGTGGTCTCCACAGATCCCCTTCCTCCTGTCCCCAGGGGCAGCGCCCTTGGACGTCACCGTGGGTCCGGGGGACACAGCCCTGCAGAGACCTGGAGAGAGAAGCAGATGCAGAATGACCTGGCCCGGTTTAGCAGCTCTGGCCAAGTCCGGTCTTCTTTCTCCTCTTTTGTTCTTATTTATTCGCGGCTCAGGATATTCCGTTTTGGCCGGATTCAGACTGAGCAGTAGAAGCCCTCCCCGAAGACGGCCTCCGTCTCTTGGCAATCTGCTCCTGGGATTTCTCCCTTGCCTCCTGCCTTCTCCTTGCCCAGCGCCCACTGCGGCCTCTCTCTGCCCGGCCTCTCTCTGCCGCGGCTTCTTCGGTGCAGGATGCTGGCGTTTGTGCCACAGAACACGTGGAGTAACAAGACGCTGAATCTCGGGTGCTTGGGCCCTCGGGTTCGGCCCTGCTTCATTTCGGGGCTTCTTCACAACTTACCATGGGCATCATCTTCTTTAGAGAGACTGGAAAGTTTGTGGGCTCTGCTAGCTCCCTTGGGCACCGGGCGCCGAGGCGCAGAGGTATCGGTGAGCCCAGGACTATATATATCCTTCTTCTCCCCTTTCTTTCCTCTGCCCCTCTCGGAGAGCCCGGCAAGCTACCCAGAGTATCTCGCCCGCACGGCAAAGCCTGGCAAGCTCCTCGTGACGTTTTCGATAGGCCAAACACAGTAACAAGTCTCACGATGGAGACGTTACTGGTTCCCTCTTGAGCAAATCGATGAACAACGGGAGGACAGTGCTAAAGTGCTCTGTGTGTGTGTGTGTGTGTGTGTGTGTGTGTGTGTAGGGGGATGTTCCAGAGAGGTAAAAAGGACTCAAATTGTAGGCCTGGAGTGATAGTACAGCGGGTAGGGCGTTTTCCTTGCACTTGGCCAACCTGGTGGACCTGGGTTCAATTCCTCCGCCCCTCTTAAATTAGAGCCCGGCAAGCTACCAAGAGTATCTCGCCCGCACGGTCTCAGAGCCTGGCAAGCTCCCGGTGATGTACTCGATATGCCAAACACAGTAACAGCAAGTCTCACGATGGAGACGTGACTGGGCCCGCTCGAGCAAATCGATGAACAACGGGAGGACCGTGACCGTGACCCCTTTATAATGGTCGGGTCGAGATTGGCATCCTCCGTGCAGTCACGCACAGATGTGTGCTTTCTTTCCCCGGTCTTCTCAGCCTGTACCAGGAAGGCCCCTTACTGAGCAGCACTCGGACCCGGCCAGCTGTGGGTCAGAATCCCCTGCCCCATGCGGAAGCCTCACGTCTCCTTCCCGCGGCCCATCCGGACCCTGCGACCCTTCCCTTCCTCTCCCAGAGCGTCAGCGGCCGCTCGGGCTGCCGTCACCACTCAGGAAGGGCACCCAGTTTGCGCTCACCGCCCCCTTGCAGGGGTTTCTGACGGCCAGTGGCGGGATAAGAGCGGTCCGTCTCCTGTCCAGGCAGCCCAGCACGCTGGAAAAAAGAGGCTCTTTCTCCTCTTTGAACCCCGCGGCCCTTACACTCAGACGGGAGATCAGGAAGGTGCCGGGGGCGGATGGGTGCTCGGAACTTGTGTTACAGACCGATCACAGCCCAGCTCCGGACAGAGGTTTGCCGACTGGGAGACCGGCAAGAATAACTCCTCTGCTCGCTCCTACTTAGACAAGCCCCCAGCTGGGGCCAGACCACCCTCTGCTCGGCAGTGGCCGCACAGTGTGTCTCTGCAGCCACTAAAGATAATACTTAAGGGCCACGTAAGCCCGTTTCCTTCTCTTACCCGTGTTTTACACACTTGGCCCTCAGGGGCCAGGAGGAATTGGCCCCTGGGCCCCTGCTCTGAGTCCGATCTCTCTCTCTCAACTCTCGGGAGGGAGGAGCTCCGAGCCGTCACGACGGAGCGCCCGGAATGACCATTTCTCAGTTCTAGAAAGAGTTTGTTCTTGTTATTCGCGTGACCGCCCTTACTGGGAAGAGGGCGGTTGCTTCTTCATCGTGGCTCCGTTTAGTTGGTTTGAAGCTTTGAGAAGCGCTTGGTGCTGGGGTCGAGGCGTCTCCAGAGACGGACTCGGGTTCATCGAAGACGGTTGCGTAGGGGGCGTTTGGGATATTGAGGGACTCGTGGCAGGGAGAGAAGGCGGGAGGGGAGGAGGGACGGGAGGAAGCAAAGGGGAGCGGGAGGGGAGCTTTCAGGGATGCGGGGGCTAGATCTGCATCCCCCCCATCTCCGCCGAGTTTATGGAAACAGACGGGGCAGCTGAGCTCCGAGGGCCCTCAGGGGCTCTCCGACACCTGCAGCAGACGGCCACCCTCTTCCTCTCGGCACTGCCACGATTCTGTCCCGACCCTGTTCCCCGCCACTCTGCTGCCCTCCCCTCCTTGGTGTCCAGCTTCACCGCCTCCGTCCCAGAAGTCTTCCTGCCGGAGAACCAGGCTCTGCCTGTAGCACTCGCCTGTCCCACTCAGCCCTCGGGGGTGCCGGGGTCCTGGGGTGCAGGAGGGGCTGAAGCCACCTCCTCCTTGTCCTCAGTTTGTCGTCACCAGGGGCGTCTTTTCTGTCTGAAAACATGGGGTCGGAGGGGGACGCCTTCGCAGCGGTGACGGACGTGCGCCCTGTGTGTGCGAGGCCAGGGGTCCCTTCCCCAGGGCCACGGGAGCCCCGAGCACCATCGGATGAAGGTCCCGTGGCCTCCATCCTGGAACCAGCTGTCCGAGTCCCCAGTTCTGGGGTTTATGAACCCTAGACATTTGGACCCATTCCGTATGCTTCGCAGGGCCTTACTCTGTGCACAGTCGGGCACCAGGAAGTCCGAGAAAGATGCTGTTGTGTGCGTGCGTGCGTGCGTGCGTGTGTGTGTGTGTGTGTGTGTGTGGTGCTGAGCAGTGGTGCTTGGCGTGAGGTCAGGAAATAGCAGCAGGAGGCGTTCCTGCTGGGGCTGGAGGTTAACTGAGGTCATTTTTGCCTGGCTTGTAGCACGGGGACGGGCGTTGAATCCGTGTCCGATGTCACACATTAGAGTCCTTGTTCTCTTCAGGCCTGGGGAGGCTCCCTCAAGTCGGTCACGTAACGAACCGCAGGTCTGGCTGGCTGGCCGTGAGCGTTTGGCGGAGGAGGAGGAGGAGGAGGAGGAGGAGGAGGTGGGGTCCGTTCCGCCGTTTCTGCAGACGCGGGACTGCCCGCTGGGGCGCGCGGAGCCGGCCAGGCCGAGGGAGGCATGCCATGCCGTCGGGTTCTGGACGTCTCCTGTCTCACTGCGCCGTGCCCAACCCTGACACGCGCCCCAGGATTTGGGGATGGAGGGATTGATTTTCTATTAACGTGAAAATTCTGTTTGTCTAGAGATAAGACTCGGCCAAGATGTCTTTCTAGGCGGTGAAAGGGTCGTTCCAACCAGCTTGCACGTGCAGTCTACACACACACACACACACACACACACACACACACACACACACACACACGTGCGTGCTTGCACACGCACACGCACACGCACGCACGCAACTCCTGATGTTTTTTTTTCTGGACACATTTCTTTAGAAATGCGAGCTGTGGTCGTGTGAGGTCAGTCCTGGGGTTCAGGTGACTCCACTCCAGGTCTTCGGGTGCCAGCCCCCACCCAGGGCCACGCACTTACCTGCCTGTCACCAAGTCTGGCCAGAGAATGTCAAGGCTGGCGGGCCGAAAGGCAGCTGGAGGCCTCAACACCCCGCGGCTGGCACCTGACAGTTCCTCACTCCCGACCTGGTGGGAGGACCCTCTTCTCAGAAACCCATCAGTGGGTGGGCCTGCCTGCCCCTGGGGGAGGAGAATCCAGCCTGGCGGGGTGGGGGGGGGGAGGGGACCCACCCGTGGGTGGCAGGAGCATTCCAGACCCGCCGCAGTCCCCCGGCTCAGCCTTCCCTCGCTGCCCACGGGATTCCTTTCCGGCCTCATGCTTCCTTCTGCCTTCCTGCCCCAGGCCCCTTGCATGTCCTCTCTGGAACCCGGTTGTCTCCAGCCAAGTGCCAGGATCGAGGGGGCGCAGGAGGTGCTGGGCTGGGGCTTCTCAGGGTGACCTCTCCTGCAGCCCGCAGCCTCCTCTTCTCAACACAGACCTTCCTGGATGGAGGCACTGCTGTGCTGTCCACCTTTTTTTTTTTTTGCTTTTTGGGTCGCGGCCAGCCGACCCGGGTTCGATTCCTCCGCCCCTCTCGGAGAGCCCGGCAAGCGACCGAGAGTATTGGATATGCCAGACACAGTAACAACAAAGTCTCCAATGGAGACGTTACTGGGCCCGCTCGAGCAAATCGACGATCAACGGGAGGGCCTTTACCTTTACCTATCACGACCAATGTAAACACTTTCACCTACTACACCAAGCTGGAGCGATAGCACAGCGGTAGGGCGTTCGCCTTACAAGCGGCCAACATGGCCAACCCGAGTTCGATTCCTCCGCCCCTCTCGGAGAGCCCGGCAAGCTACCGAGAGTATTGGATATGCCAGACACAGTAACAACAAAGTCTCCAATGGAGACGTTACTGGGCCCGCTCGAGCAAATCCATGAACAATGGGAGGACAGTGCTACAGTGCTTTTTGGGTCACACCCGGCGATGCACAGGAGTTACTCCTGGTTCATGCACTCAGGAATCACTCCTGGTGGTGCTCGGGGGAACCACCTGGGATGCTGGGAATCGAACCCGGGTCGGCTGCGTGCAAGGCAAACGCCCTCCCCGCTGTGTTATTGCCCCAGCCCCCTGCCGTCCGCCCTTTTTCCTGGGCATCCCAGCCCCTTTCCTCGCCCCTTGTGGCTCCTGGCTGCTCTCCTGAGCTCCCCCTTGTCTCTCCCGCGCTCCTGACTCGCTGTTCACCCAGGTGCCCCTCTCTGCGCTCGCCCAGCCTCCAGCGTTTGCTCAGCAAGGCCCTCAGTGGCCGGCTCTCCAAGTCCACCGGTGTCTGTGCACATCCCCTCACTCTCCTGCTGTGTCCTGGCCCCCCACTGTGTGTGTGTGTGTGTGTGTGTGTGTGTGTGTGTGTGTGTGTGTGTGTGGACCAAGCGCCACTCCATCCACTTGGGACAGACACATCACATTAAAAAAAAAAAAATCCAGGGGAGCTCCCTTGTGGCGGTTTCCCTGGGAGGCCGATGCCCTCTCGAGCCCCACTCTGGTTTCCTGCCTCCCGCTCCGACCTTCTGCTGCTGGCTCTGCTCTTCCGGTGGACAGTGCCCGGCCCGCAGCATGGACGGGACTGTGGTCCCGCTGGCCACTTCTTTCAGGAGTCCCCCAGAGCCCGTGCGAGCGCTGAGAGGACCCGGGGGGTGGCCTGGCTCAGCTCTTGACTCCTCCTCAGTTGGACCCCGAGCGGGCAGCTCTTGTCCACAGGCCTCGGCGGTCGGAGGGGGTGAGCGCCTGTCCGTGTGGGATTCGAAAGCCAGAGAGAAGATGGGGTGACCAAAAGAAGCGCCCGGGGCCCCGCGGGAGGGGCAGTGCAGTGGCCGAGGCACCCACGTGGCCCGCGGCCGACCCAGGGTTGATCCTCGGCGTCCGTCTGGGTCCCCTGAGCAGCACCAGGAGTCATCCCCGAGCACAGAGCCAGGAGTCAGCCCTCGGAGCGCTGCTCTGCGTGGCCAACCACCCACTCCCTTCTCCCTGCAGCTAAAACAGAAACAAACAAAAAAAAAAGAGCAAAGCATGAGCAGAGCAAACACCTGCAGGGCACCGAAAACCCTGTTTGAGTGAGACGAGCGTTTGTGGTCCAGGGCAGCTGTGGGCATCGTGCACTGTTACCGGGCCAGGTGGGCGCGGGCTCTCGGCCCAGACCCTGCTTGAATTCCTTGTGGTCTTGAACTTCTTGAGGCCTGAAACTCCCCTGCCCCTGCCCGTGTCTTCCTGTGAGGGCTCCACTGCGCCCCGCGCCCCCCCCCCCCACCCCCACCCCGGTGTTTCCTAGCCCAGCCTTTAGCTCAGGGGTCTTCGCTGACGTTCTTCAGACCTTTCGGGCCTCGGCGGCGAGGGCGCCCGGGAGGTGCACGGGTGCTGAGAGGCCCCTGGCGAATGAGTGAAGGGTGCCTTTGGTGGGAGGGTGCCGGGCGCCCTGGAGGCTGGCAGGGCTGAGGGGCAGCGCCCTGAGTCGTGTTTTCCAGAAGAGCGTCTGCCTGTCTGTCTGTCCTTCACCACCCCGTCAGGGAAGGCAGCAGAACCGGCCCTGGAGGGTGCGCAGATCTTTCTGGAATCTGCCCTCCGCGTTGCCACCCATGTGCTGCCCGGGGCATGTGTCAGCTGGGGAGCCCTGAGGTAGGAGGGATGGAGTGGGGACTGCAGGGTGGAAGGCGCAGAGGCCTCCTTGCCCTCCACCCCTCGCGCCCTGTAAAACCCAGGCAGGGGAGATGCTGGCTTGCCCTTCCTTCCTTCGTTCCTTCCTTCCTTCTCTCTTCCTTCCTTCCTTCCTTCCTTCCTTCCTTCCTTCCTTCCTTCCCTACCTCCCTCCCTCCCTCCCTCCCTCCTTTCCTCCTTCCCTTCCTCCCTCCCTCCCTCCCTTTCTTCCTCCTTCCCTTCCTTCCTCCTTCCCTCCCTTCCTTGCTCCCTCCCTCCCTCCCTCCCTCCCTTCCTTCCTTCCTTCCTTCCTTCCTTCCCTCCCTCCTTTCCTCCTTCCCTTCCTCCCTCCCTCCCTTTCTTCTTCCTTCCCTCCCTCCCTTCCTTCCTTTCTCCCTTCCTTCCTTCCTCCCTCCCTTCCTTCCTTCCTTCTTTCCTTCCTTCCTTCCTTCCTCCCTCCCTCCCTCCCTCCCTCCCTTCCCTCCCTCCTTCCTTCCCTCCCTCCCTCCCTCCCTCCCTCCCTTCCTCCCTTCCTTCCTTCCCTCCCTCCTTTCCTCCTTCCCTTCCTCCCTCCCTCCCTCCCTCCCTTCCTCCCTCCCTTCCCTCCCTCCTTTCCTCCTTCCCTCCCTCCCTCCTTCCTTCCCTCCCTCTCTCCCTCCCACCCTCCTTCCATCCTTCCTTCCTTCCTCCCTCCCTCCCTCCCTCCCTCCCTCCTTCCTTCCTTCCTTCCTTCCCTGAGATCCAAAGCTTTCATGTTTGAGTCGTACAATGTTCTAACCCCCATCCCTCCACCAGTGCACATTTTCCACCGTCAATGTCCCAAGAATCATCCCCCCCCACCCCCCACATCCCAGTCCTCCCCCTGCCTCCATGGCAGACGATTTCCCCCAAACTCTCTCTCTCCTTTTGGGCGTTATGGTTTGCAAAACAGACACTGAGACGCCGTCACGTTTGGTCCTTCATCTCTTTCGGCTCACAACTCCCATCACAAATGGTTCCTCCAGCCGTCATCGACTTAGGGACCCCTTCTCTGTCCCGGCTGCCTTCTCCCTGCTCCTGGGGCCGCGTTCCCTCCTGGCCCCGGCCCGGTGTGCCGCGTCCATCCTCTTGCCACGGCTGGGTCACAGAGATGGCCCTCGGCTGGCCCAGCCTGGGGCCGCTGGCCCCACAGGCGCTGCCCGTTCCCGGGACCTCCCTGCAGTGCAGTTGTTGAATGGGCTCTGCCCGTGAGGCGCCTGGGAGGACGGTGTCCCCGGGGCCACCAGCCTCCAGCCCTGCCATTCTGTTTCACAGCTGGGCCGGCCCTGCCCTGTAGGAGGCCGCAGGCGCTTCCCGGGGCCCGCGAGGCAAGTCCGGTGGAGTTTTCCAGTCTCCTGGGAAAAAATTCCACGGATTTTCACATCTGCGAAAATACCACTTCCAGTCGGTGCGATGAGATTTTGTAGTAATGCGTACAGCGGTGAGCATGTTTGCACACAGGGAGAGAGAGAGAGAGAGAGAGAGAGAGAGAAAGAGAGAGAGAGAGAGAGAGAGAGAACGTGAGTGTGTGTGTGTGTGTGTGTGTGTGTGTGTGTGTGTGTGTGTAAGAGAGAAAGAGAGAGAACGTGAGGGTCTTTGAATGCAGTGTTTATGCCAAGCGGCAGTGTTTGTCCAGTTTGCTCTCTTCAGCAGCACAGAGGGCTGGTTGGTAGCAACCTCTGGGGAGTGTTTCCTTCAGGCCAGGCCTTTGGGGTCAGGTGGTATTTTCTTGTTAATCTGTGGCACTATTTTTTTTTTTTTTTTTTTACTTTTTTAGGTCACACCTGACGATGTGCAGGGATTACTCCTGGCTTTTCACACAGGAATGAATTAGACTTGCCGGTGCTCAGGGGACCCTATGGGATGCTGGGAATCGAACCCTGGTCAGCGGCGTGCAAGGCAAACTCCCCACCTGCTGCACGTGCCGTCGCTCCAGCCCCGGTGGCGCTGTTTTTGTGGGGGTGGCAGATGGGCCGGGATTCCTTTCCACTCTGAATGAAGACCGTTTGGAATATTTCCCGTGACAAGGTTTTGCTGACAGCAGTACTGCTGGGAGCGCTGGGTGTTTTCCACAAACCCGAACGCTTTTGCGTTTGCCCCTGACTGCGTTTGCCCGATCACGTGGCCCTCGTTCGGGTCTGCTCCTCACGTGCCCTCATGCAGGGGGTCCTGGGCAGGACAGGGCGAGGGAGGTGCCTGTGGAGTGGGCAGGCGTGTGCGGGCCATCTCCTGGCCACACAGCGTGGCCGGAAGTGGGGGTGATGCAGACTCAGATGCCCCTGGCGTTGCGCGCCCTGACCCGACTCTGACCGGAACTTCTGCCTGCTCCTGGTCAGCGAGGCGCTCACCAGCTTCAGAGTGGCACCGCAGAAGCCAAACTCCCCAGGGATCCTCACTCACTCACCTGCTCTTCTGTCTAGTGCTCACACTTGCGAACTTCACGCAGAGGGACTCGCTGCTTTTCCAACCTCGTTCCTGCTCCTCCCTGTCTGGGCGGACCCTGGGTCCCAGCTGATCCTGGTGGCGGCGGGGAGGGACCTGAGTGGGGGTATTAGCCATCAGCCCCCCCGGGGGGTACAGCGTCAGTCTGCCTTGTGCCCGTCCGCTTGCTCTTCATTTTCTCAGCTGCAACCCACACGCCTGGCTCTTCCTTCTGTAACGTGGCACCCGGCGTGCTGACGGATCGGACCGTCATCCGCGGTCGCGGTGGTGACTGGCTGGCTGGCTGGCGGCCGATGCTTTTCTTTCCTAGGCAGAAGGCTGCTGCGGTGAAGAGCTCCAGGTCTGGCCTGGCCCCGCCAGCCCCCCCGCGTCTGGGGAGCCCCCAAGTAATCAGCGAACGTCCTCAGAACCAGCCGGTGCCAGCGGTGTCCCGGGCACTGGCTCCGCCTGGCATCCAGTCCTGCTGATTGCTGACGGCTTGTAACGGGGCACATCTGTGCCCATTCGAGTCCCTCCCCCTCTCTCCGACTGAGCTTCCGGCCGTAGGGAACGAAAGCTGCTGGGTTGTTTTCTTTGTCCTTCTTTGCTGGAGGGAATGTGGGTTCACAAGACGTGTGATGCATTCGATATGCCAAACACAGTAACAACGACGTCTCCAATGGAGACGGCCCGCTCGAGCAAATGGATGAACAACAGGAGGACAATGATCAGTGATCAGTGATCGGTGTGTATTGTAAGGGTACGGTCACAGCTCCTCAGAGGAGAGGCTGGCACGCCACGCCTTGTTCTTTGGGGGTCCGTGCCCAGGGCTTATTCCCACCTCTCTGCTCAGGGATGACTCGTCGTGGGGCTCTGGGGACAGACCCTGGAGTGCTGGAGATTGGACCCGTGTTGGCCTCATGCGAGGCACGTGCCATCTCTCCAACCCCGAAGTACCTTTCTGGAAAGGTCCAGCTCCAGTGGTTTTGGTCGCTCCTGTTAGTGTCTGGGGGCACACCTGGCTGTGCTCAGGGCCGGTCCCCATCATTCTTGGGGAACCGTGAGGTGCTGAGGATTGGGCCCGGGGTTCCTGTGTGAGAAGCTTGTGTGGCAGTCCTCGGCGCCTTCTCCCCGGCCCGAAACTTCAAAGACCTTTAAAACTATCGGGGGGCCTTGGGCAGTTCCTCTCAGGTTCCGTGTCGAGTTTAGATTTTGGAACTGATGAGTATAATGAAGCAAGCAACAGGATTTTATTGCAGCTATCCTGATGGTCTTCTCATAAATTCAGTTTGCAATTGAATTTTTAAAAACTGTGACTGTGGCAGCTAATAATGAATGTTCTTCAGAACCTGGGGCTTATGGAGAATCTGGTGTGTGTGTGTGTGTGTGTGTGTGTGTGTATGTGTGTTTATTCAGCTTTGCCTAATTCTTATATCAAGGCAGTTTTTCAGACGAGAAAACCTGAATCCCTAGGCCTTGCTTGCGGGCATACAGGAAGGTCTTGTCAGAGGCCTGTGCCCTGCTTGCCTGCACGCAGCGGTCCCTGTGGCCTCCAGACATCCCAGTCAGGAGCTGCAGAAACAAAGTGAAAAGTGTCTCTGTTCCGGCAGAAACACAGAGGGCAGCATGTCCTGGCCGTCTGTTTACAGGCACTGGGGTGGGGGTGAGCCCAGAGCCTGCACTTGGGGCGTCCCCTTGCTCCCAGAATTGCCCAAGGTTGGTATTGGTCCCCAAGAATTGCAGCAGCAATGTTAAAAAAAAAAAAAGGTAGCCCAAATGCACACAGGTCTTTTTTCACCAAAAGAGCTCCCCCTTCAGAGCTGGAACCTCGGGAAAGAAGGGTTGAAAGACTTCAACTTTATTTATTTATTTATTTTTGCTTTTTTTGGGGTCACACCTGGCAATGCACAGGGGTTACTCCTGGCGCTGCACTCAGGAATTACCCCTGGCGGTGCTCAGGGGACCATATGGGATGCTGGGAATTGAACCCGGGTCGGCTGCGTGCAAGGCAAACGCCCTTCCCGCTGTGCTATTGCTCCAGCTCCAAGACTTCAACTTTAAAAAAAAAAAATGAAAAGGAAAGAAAGAAAGAAAGAGAGAGAGAGAAAGAAAGAAAGAAAGAGAAAGAAAGAAAGAAAAGAAGGCAAGAAGAAAGCAAGCTGTTTCCTCACCAATGGGCGTGCCTTTCAAATGTTTTCCTGTCTGTCTGAAATTTTCCTACACCCTCTCCCAGCCGAAAGATGCGAAAGCAATTTGGGGAAAGTCTGAGTCTGGGAGGAGGCAGGGCTGGCTCCCCGAGAACCGGCGTGAGCCGGCTGGGCGGCATTGCACGGGGCCCCGTTGGTTGTGCGGCAGGAGACGGGTGCTGGCCGGCCATTAGTGTCACTGTCCACAGTAGCAGGGGACAGCAGGGTGTGAGGCTGAGCTGCTGGGGTGTGCCTGATCTCAGCCCTTTTTTTTCTTCTTTCCTTTTTTGGGTCACACCCTGCGATGCACAGTGGTTCCTCCTGGCTCATGCACTCAGGAATCACTCCTGGCGGTGCTCAGGGGACCCTATGGGATGCCGGGGATTGAACCCGGGTCGGCCGCGTGCAAGGCAAACGCCCTCCCCGTTGTGCTATCGCTCCAGCCCCAGGTCTCAGCCCCTCACCCCTTCAGCGCTGCGCCTGTGCGCACACACGGGCCAGGACAGAATCGACTCAAACCCCAGGCCTGAATGCAGTCCCAGAGGAGAGCAACTTGCAGGGAGGGGACGGGACCAGGGTGTCTTGGAGCCTGCGTGCGCCCAGTGCCCCGCTAGGGTGGGGCCAGCAGGCCCACTTTCGAGACCTGGACTCCGTCGGTGCGAGAGGCGGGAATTTATTTTAGACCGCTGGGAAAGCCTCTCTTGTAGGTTGTCATTGTAAGGCCTGGACAAAAAAAAAAGTGGAAGTGGGAACTGGCGCTGGAGGTGGGGAGACAGACCTTGAAGAACCTTCGAAGCCCTCGTCCTTTCCACGTCTGTGTGTCACCCGGGCGTGGTCCATCAGGCCTGTGTCGTGGGGTCAGTGGGAGAAGGCCACGGAGGATCGTTCGCAGGAAGCGCTCGCTCCGGGAACCCTGCCCTGCCTGCTGGGTGTCCGGGGGCCGGAAGACCGGTGTGCGGAGGGGACATCCCCTGCTTCACCCCCATCCTGGGTCCGACTGCCATCTGGAGCTCAGGTTCACATGCCCCAGCTAGAACAGGGCATGTGAGACGGCTTCTTGGTTTGGTCATCACTGTCTTGGTGCTGCTGGGTCCCTAGCTCAGAGTTCAGTGGAGCTCTGCGTGTGTGTGTGTGTGTGTGTGTGTGTGTGTGTGTGTGTGTGGTGATAGGGTGGGGCGGAGGCGCGTCTGGGGGGAAATTGGTGGGGGGGGTGGGGAGTGTGTGGTCCCCAGCTGACCCCGGCTACAGGATCGAGGCTTCTCCCTTTGCGTGTTATTAGCGCAGGGTCACTTTTAACCTTTCACCCAATGAATCTGCCCTTTGAAATGCTATTAAACTTAATAATGTTTCCTATAAACAGCCTCAGCGCCAGGGGAAGTCGTTGGAATGACATTTTTAATGGGCTTGGGTTTCTCAGCCGACGGTGCTGCTCCCGTGTCGCGCGGAGACCGGCTGCCTGTCCCTGGTCCAAAGCGGAGGGGAGTTGGGACGAGAGTTAGGGAGTGAGGGCGTGGGGTGCCAAGGCTCCGTTGAAAGCGTAGAAAGAAGTTTTCTGTGTCAGAGAAGGAACTCCTGCTGCATTTTTTTCTCAAATAAGGAATGTGGGGTGTCCGACCGTTGACTGAAGGAGTTTAGTGGTTCTGAAACAGCCGAGAGCCAAGTTTCTGGGCACCTTTAGCCAAGGGGTAGGGTTTCAGCGGAATGAATGCCTTTTTTTCTTTCTTCTTCTTCTTTTTTTTTTTTTTTTGTGGCTCAGCCTCATTCCTTGCCGCTTCCCTTTACCTCTTAATATTTTGCTTCACGTTTTTGGTCCTCTCGCAAGGTCCTCGCAAGGTCCTCCGTTTTCTCTTGTCATTGTATTTTTGTGCCATCTTCTGTATCATAAGTCTGTCTGCCTTGAACAGACACGCTTTTTTTCTTTTTCTTTCTTTCTTTTTTTTTTTTTGGTTCTGCTTTGCCGTCACCTCTCGGAGAGCCCAGAAGCTACCGAGAGTATCTCGCCCATATGCCAAACACCGTAACAACAAGTCTCAAAGTGGAGACGTTACTGGCCCGCTCGAGCAAATCGATGATCAACGGGAGGACAGTGTTTCGTGGGGTTTTTTCTTTTTCTTTTTTTTTTTTTTGTCGTCACATCCACCAGTGCTCAGGGTGGGTCTTGGGGGAGCATTTCTGGTGCTGGGGACTGTACCTGGGTCAGCCACGTGCAAGACAAAATACTCCATCCTCTGTACTATTTCTCCAGATAAACTTGGGCTGGAGCGATAGCACAGCAGGTAGGGCGTTTGCCTTGCACAAGGCCAACCCAGGTTCGATTCCTCCGTCTCTCTCAGAGAGCCCGGCAAGCTACCGAGAGTATCCTGCCCGCATGGCTGAGCCTGGCAAGCTCCCCGTGGCATATTCGAGATGCCAAACACAGTCACAAGTCTCACAATGGAGGCGTTACTGGTGCCTGCTTGAGCAAATCGATGAAAGCGGGAGGACAGTGCTACAGTGCTAATCTTCTAAATCCAGTCAGCAAGGGGACTAGAACCAGGGCCGCCTGCAGAGCTAGAGTGCCCGCCTGCCTTGCATGTGTGATCTCAGCACCGCCCATGTCATCCTGGTACCACAAGAAATGTAAACGGGAGTCATTGGTGGTTGGTAGTGTACACTGGTGTTGGAACCAGTTGTATGACCGTGAACAGCTTTGTAACTGTGTATCTCAAAGTGATGATTTAAAACAAAAAAAAAGACCCAGCCACTAAACGTGAGTTTTAGAAATAAAAAGAGGAAGTAAGCTTGAGATGTCAACTCCAGGGTGAAGGCATTGAGGTTGGTCCCTGTCCCTGATCAATCGTCATGGGCCGCCTTATCTGCCCGTGCTCTGACTTGACAAAATCAATCAACATTTGTCGCGAGTGTGTGGGCCCAGGTGGGCGCGCATAGGAGAGCGGGAGACGTGAAGGGTCCTGGCGTGAATATTCCCGGCTGCCACGACGCTCAAAGGCTCTCCTCCTCCTCCTCCTCCTCCTCCTCCTCCTCCTCCTCCTCCTCCCTCCTCCCTCCTTGTTGGGGGCCACCTTTTTGTGTCCTTGTGCTTCCTGCGGGTCGTCTCGCTGCTGAGCGTGGAGCTTGCGTGCAGTGTGTGCTGGGCGCTCACACCCAGGGCTCGTGCTGCTGGCCACGCACTCAAAAGTTCTGCTTCAAAGCCGGAGTGATGTCCAATGGGGAGGGTGTTTGCCTTGCATGCAGACGACCGGGTTCGATCCCCGGCATCTCAAATGGTACCCTGAGTACCGCCAGGAGTCACCCCTGAGCATCTCTGGTGTGACTCAAAGAGTCAAAAGGAGAAAAAGAAAAAAAGAGTCCTGCTTTAGCAAAGCATATTAACAATAGCATTGTGCACACACACACACACACACACACACACACACACACACACACACAATGCACACAACGCAAGGTTTATATTGAGACAAAATGTAGATTGTTGGAAGTGTGATGACAAGCCCTGTGTTTCGCCAAAGAGCAGCAGTTGGGAATTTCCCCTCGTTCTGTGTTCACAGGACCCAAGACAAGCAGGGCCGCTGTGACCCAGGAGACTGCAGGCAGGCAAGGGGGTCAGATGCTTTGCCCAGCCTTCAAAACAAAAAAAAAAAAGAGGGAAAAAAAATCAGTGGGCTTCCCTTTCAGGAGTTGGGTTTTGGGTTCGCCGGCCCTGTGCGTCTGTGTGTGCTCTCCCAGAGAGCCTGTTTTACTTGGCTGAGCCGAGCGGTGTCGGACATGGGGGATTAAGCCTATGGGAAAGATTCAGGAGCCGCACCGGCTGGCATAAAGGCGACCTTATTCTATAACACACTTACTTGCATGCTTGGCATCAGCAAACGTAAGGTCGACCCGCCGCATTTTACATGTGAATGTGCTTTGGAATGCTTTTCACATGGGCTGAATTGATTGGTGCCATCGTCTCCAGGAGACTGAGACAACCATCTGATGAACTGAGCTTAAAAAAATATATATGAAAAAGGAGGGAGGGAATTTAAATATTTGTTAATAAGTTACGACTTCTTTTAAATTTTCTTTTGGAATAGAAAGTAGGATTCGTTGTCTGGGGGGGGGGTGTCAGGAGTGGGAGTCATGGGGGCAGCTCTGAGACCCGGGAATGCAGGACCCACCGTTTGTCTAGGGGCCCCCAGGAAGGCTACGTGGCATTGCCTTGCACAGCTGTCTGGGACGAGCCACTTTCCAAGCCAGGTCTGCAGACTCACCCGCCTTCGACTTGGTCCAGGGTCTGCTTCTTCGTGATGTGAATCTTCCGGCAGCCTTGAACCTTGAACTTGGCCCTGGGAGGCGCCTCAGTCCCCGGCTCCTGGTTCTGCAGTTTGGCGCAGAGGGACGTGTCCCCTGTGGGCCCTGCCGCTGTGTCCTGGGGCTTTCCAGAGGGACCCGCGTTCCTCTGTAGCATCTTCCATCCACAGGAGGGCAGCTGGGATGTCCCTTACAAAGAGCTGTCTCCAGGCCCTCTTAGGGCAGCGGGTGCCAGCCGCCGCTGTACCCCTGGGCACCAGACCCCGGGGGTTCCCAGCAGCTTTTTAAATTCTTTTACTTCCTTGGGTCAAGACTCCTAATACAAATAAAATCACTTCCCAGTGGATGAAGGAATAGGAGGAGCTCGAAGAGGATTGGTACCCAGCCTGCAGGGATGCGGAGAAAGGAGCAGGTGTTTCCTTTGCCTATTTCCGAACTGTTTCAGTTTTTTTTTTTTGTTTCGTTTTTTGCTTTTTGGGTCCGAACTGTTTCAGTTTTGTAAACATGCATTTCTCTTTGGACATTAAGTGAAAAAATCTACTTACAAGGAAAGTTCTAGGCGCCAGGAGGTAACACAGTGGTTTGGACGAATGTCTGGCCATGACCCAACCGGATGATGTCCACAGGTGTCACTTCTTAATGTAGGCCAGGTCTGGAGGCCCGCACCACCACAGGGCTGGGGCGGGGACCCCCCACCCACCCACCCACCCACGTCTCCAGCACTATAGCACCCACGAAACATCTTGTCCTCAGGCCCTTGTTCTGAACCAATGGCTCAGTTGACCGAGAATTACCACCGGGCCCTGGGTCCTCCTGAGCACTGTTTGGGTGGCCCCTGGCCCCATACCAGATGTTGCACGGAGGACAGGGAGCGGGTTCAGAGACGGTGCCCTGGGAAGGGCCCAGTTTTGCACGCGTGGCTCTCAGACTTGGCTGCCGAACGGCCTGCTGATGTCCCCAAGGGTCGGGTTTAATTGGCCAGGGCTGGCCCCAGGCACAGAGCTTTTCACAGCTCCCCGGGGACTCGGACGCTGGCCTGGAGCACCAGCCCGCTGGGACGTGGGCTCTCCAGACGCTCGAAGGAGGCTCTCATGGGCCTGGCGCAGAGGCTGGGGCAGGCTGGACTGTGCGTGCTGGTCAGCCCAAAGCCCACAGAGTCCAGTCCCCTCACGTGTGCTTTTGGAGCACGTGAACCCCAGTAAGATGTCTGTGCCCAGGGCTGACATATGGTGTCTGGAAAGACGCGTTCCTGCGAGCCACCCGCCTGCCTGTCCACTTCTTCCCGTTTCTCCCGTTTCTCGCACCTTCCTCGGACCTCTACGGGGATTTCAGCCAGGATGGTGTGGGGGGGTGGGGGCCCCTGAAAGAATCCCCGGCAAGCACACAGAGTTCGGTGGTCTGGCCATGATGGGGCTCGGGCAGGGAGATGGACCCTTTGGCCGGACAGGCAGCGGTGGGTCTGGGCTGTGCCTGCCAGCGCAGGGGCCCTCTGGGGGTTTCACAGCCGGACGGGCCTCCAGGAGCCTGTGGGTGATGGAGAGAGCGACAGGTGGGCAAGCGGGGGGCAGCGGAGTGGAGCCAGCCTTGCTGTCGGCTTCTGAGTTCTCTCCGTGCGGAGTTCACTTCGAGACGGAGATGCTTGCCAAGGGCTTCTGGGCTGGTCCCTTGGGAAGGGAACGCAGTGGCGGGAGACGGCACAGTCCCGACTTTTCAAGGAATGATGCACTGCACAGAACTGTGAGTGTTTGCGTGGAAATGTTGCTGGGGCAGCGTGGGGTGGGGGGGGGAAGTGTGTGTCATGGTGAGGGTGCTTCCCGTGGGAGGAGAGATCATAGCTTGGGAGCACGTCGGGAAGGCTTCCTGGAGGGGGTGGCCACCGAGCTGGGTGAGTGAGAGTGTTGACTGGTTGAGGTGTCTGTACGCAGGCGTGTGAGGGTGTATGTGCGGATGTGTGTGAGAGAGCGTGCGTGTGAGATAGAATATGGGTATGTGAGCAGAGAAGGTGTGAGTGCGTTTGAGAGAATGTGTGTGTGTGTGGTGTGTGCGTGTGAGAAGAGTGTGTATGTGTGAGAGTGTGTGTGTGTGTGCGCGCACGCGCGTGCGTGTGTTTTTGGAGTAGAGGGAACATCTGGCCAAAGCTCCTTCTCACCAGAGGATCAGTGAATAGAACCATTTGACTGAAATAAAACATATCGGTCCTGAAGAAATAGAGGCACTGGACTGTCGGGCGCTCCGGGTACACACCGAAAATGTGGACCGGGCTTGGGTTTCTAGAGCCTTCCCCGGCCTCGGCTGGCGGGGCGAGCCTGATGGGACGTGTGTGGGGCCGTGGCACCCAAAAGTGGGCTGTCGTGGCCGGCTGCGAGCAGGGGACACCCCTGCTCCTGGCAGCCGGAGCTCTCGTTGCGTTCCCAGGAACGCCTGTTACTTCAGGGCGAGGTTGTCCCTGGAGCCTCCTGGCAGAGTCTGAGCTGAGCTGGTGCCGCCCAGACCTGCATCCCTGTTTTGACCGGCGGGGAAACTGAGGCTCTCGGTTGCACGACCGCGTGGCCCGTGGTTCTTGAGTCTCCACGTTAGGGCCTGGTCTGTGAGTCGCTCCTCCCCTGCCAGCCGTGTGGCCACGGCACGGGTTTGGTCCTAAGGAGTCAGCTCGGCCCCACAGTATCGTGACCGATATTATTTCTTATTTCTTGGGGGCGCGTGGGAGCCCCTTCTGGCGGTGCTCGGCCACGGGCCAGGGGTTGAGCACTCAGGGCTGCAAGACGGTGGTGCCCTGTGTCCTGTCGGCCGGGCCACCCTCGTGGTGCTTGGGAAACTGTGGCACCGGAGATGGAGCTGGACCCAGCCACGTGTGAGGCCTGCACCCTGTCACCCCAGGATCCCGCGGGTGACACAAACTATCATTTGTTCTCAGAGCCAGTGAGGATCCTGTTTTGTTTTCATTTCGCAAGCACCACACCTGCTGTACGACCTTTCCAGCCCCATTTAATTTTCATTTGGGTGGGGGTGGGGGAGGGGACTGGGCCACACTGAGCGGTCCTCAAGGTTTCTTTCCTTCTGGCTCTCCGTCCGCTCCCGGGAACTGTGTGCGGGGCTGGGGGCTGAGCCTGGGTCAGCGTCGTCCGAGGCCAATGCCCGAACCCCTCTACCAGCCTCTTGCACCTGCCAGTTCCGCTTTCATAAAAAACAAGCCAGTCCTGTGGGGGCAGGTGTCCTGCCTCAGGCCCGGCGGACGGTGGCTGTGAGAGCCGCAGCTGGGAGTCTCTGTTTCAGAAGCAGCCCAGGTGTGGATCTTGGGGGCGTCTGTCCAAGCTGCAGGGTTTTTGCTTTTTTTTGGTTTTGTTTTGTTTTGGGGCCACACCAGCGACACCCATGGGTTCCTCCTGCCTCTGCACTCAGGAATTACTCCTGGTGGGGCTCAGGGGACCATATGGGATGCTGGGGATCGAACCCAGGTCAGCCGCGTGCAAGGCGCTCTCCCCACCTTACCGTTGCTCTGGCCCACCAGTGTGCAGTGAACCAGCGCGCGACTTCTTGAGGGCTGCAGTGTCACCTCTCAGCTTCTGTCCTCCTGATTGCTGGGTTCCCAGAAAAAAACACAGTAATCGCTGACTTGGCCGGGTGACAGGCTGGCTGCCAGATTTGTTTTCTTCGCTTGGGAGCTCTTAGCTGACCACGGACAGTTTGTTCCGTCCCATCTGTGGTGACGAGCACTCTAGAAAACCGCCCAGGGCCCCGGATTTTCTGTGTTTGTTGTGGACCAAAAAGTGGCGTTAATTCTGCCTGCGGGAAAAGCCCTTCTGGAGAGGCCCGTGAGTGGGAGGCGGGGTGAGGCTGAGCAGGGCGGTGGCCCTGTGGGGTCCGTCCAGGGGCTTGTAGGTGCCAGGCCCCCCACCCCCCCGCGTCTGTTCCCCGACCCTGAGTCTGAGCTCTGCTGGGATGTGCCTGGATGTCCCTTCAGCTGCCCCCAGGCTGGGTGTTGGACCGTCGGGCCCTGCCAGCACCCCTGGGATGGCGGATGGGCTCACCTTGGGATTGGCAGAAGGTTTCACTGGTGTCTGCTGACGCGAGTCCAGAGCTCACTGGGAACTTTCCCCTTTATTTTACAGGTCACCGCCAAGACTGCCTTCCTATTTATCTTACCTCAGTATAACGTCAGTGTGCCGACAGCAGGTGAGGCCGAGTCTCTCTCTCTCTCTCTCTCTCTCTCTCTCTCTCTCTCTCTCTCTCTCTCTCTCGTTCTGGCCCCTGGGAAGGCCCGGCTGACCGCTTACCCCGTGCTCGTGTGTTCCCTTCTGAGCTTTCAAGTGCAGCGGCCAGCATCCCACCTGCCCTGCTTGAGACAGGACAGCCAGCCCTGGCCTGTGACTCTGCGGCCTTGGGGTGCTTGGGTTCACCAGTGCGGCCAGCCTCGATTTCCCTCCCTCGGGGGCAGCTCCTGGGGTGTCTCCTTGGTGCTCCCAAGGAGGAACTTGTGCGCCGAATCTGGTCCCGTTCCTGCCGTCCCGTTCCTGCCGTGCGAGCCGCGTTGCCGTCACCTGTCGGGGGAGGTTCCTGTCCCTGCCCGGCTCCGGTAACGGCCAGCTGGAGGACACTGGGCAGCACACCTCTGGCTCCTTGGTCCCGGAGAGGCCTGGGATGTTGTCTGGGTCCTCCAGCTCCCGGGCAGCGAGCTGGGAGCCGCGGGCAAGGGCAGAGGAAACGCCCTGCTGGGAACTGCAGAGAGAGGAGGCATCGTGGCCTCCTGGAGATTGCCACAGTGGACCTGAGTAGACCCGCCGCACGGTTCAGTCTCTCCGTTCCTGCCCCTGGGATCTCCCTAGACCCCCACTCGGAATACAACTTCCAGATCGCCTTCTTTAAAAAAAAAATTGTGTTTTTCAAAAAACTTTTGAATCGAATCACTGTTAAGATAGACCCTTGCAAAGCTATTCATGATTAGGTTTCAGTCATACGGTGTTCCAACACCCGTCCCTCCACCAGTGGACGTTTCCCAGAACCAGGGTCCTCAGGTTCCCTCCCATCACCCCCCAACTCCCCAACCCCGCCCCTCCCCACCGCCTGCCAGGTGTTTTTCTTCTCTCTCTCTCTCTCTCTCCCTCCCTCCCTCCCTCCTGGGCATTGTGATTTGCAGCATCAATACTGAAAGGTTTTCGAGAATCTCTCTTTACCTGCTTTTAACCCTCAGATCTTGTCCAGTGTGGTCATTCCCAGCTGTTATCGTCATACTGGTCTCTTATCTTAACTACCTCAGCCCCCCTCAGACGCGTGTGGTTAGTTCCAACCATTGATTGACCAGTCCTCCTAACCCCTGTTTTCCCTGGCCATGGATATTAGTCTTCAACAATATACATTTTTATCTACCACAAATGAATGTAGTCATTTTCTCTCTCTCTCTCTCTCTCTCTCTCTCTCTCTCTCTCTCTCTCTCTCTCTTCTCTCTCTCTCTCTCTCTCTCTCTCTCTCTCTCTCTCTCTCCTTCTGACTCATTTCACTCAGCATGATACTCTTCATGTTCATCCATTTCTAGGCACATTTCATGACTTCATTTTCCTGACAGTTGCATAGTATTCCTTTGTGTAAATGTGCTATAGTTTGTTTTTTAATTTTTTTTTTTTATCCATTCGTCTGTTCTTGGGCACTCTGGTTGTTCCCAGAGTCTGGCTCTGGTGAATAGTGCTGCCATGAACACAGGAGTGCAGATGATGTTTCTGTTGTGTTGTTTTCAGGCCCCTAGGTTATATTCCCAGAAGTGCTGTTGCTGGGTTGAATGGGAGCTCGATTTTGAGAAACGCCCATGTGGTTTTCCAAAAAGGCTGGACGAGCCGGCGTTCCCACCAGCAGGGAAGGAGAGTCCCTTTCTCCCCACATCCACGCCAGGACGGCTTTTGATCGAGAAATTGTGCCTTTTCAAAAAGCACCTGATATAAAATTCGCCCTCTTCTGTTTCTTTTGTTTCAGGGCTACACCCTCAGTGCTCAGAGCTTACTCCTGGCTCTGCTCTTAGTCCGGGCTCACTCTTGATGTGGGGCGGGGTACCATGTAGGGTACCGGGGAGCAAGCTCATGGCGGTTGTGTGCAAGGCCAGTGCCCTGCCTACTGTGCTCTCTCTCGGGCCCCCAAATTTCCCCTTCTAACCATTTTCAGACGGGTGGTTCAGTGGCGTCAGGGACTGCCGTGCTGTCGCCCGTCTGCCCCCACCCTCCATCTCTAGGACGCCTCGTTTTGCAGAACCCAAACTTTGTGCCCTTACCCTCTCCATCCCCATGTCCCCATCGTAGGCCCCAGCCGCCACCCTTCTACTTTCTGTCTCTGTGGGTTTGACTCTTCCAGGTCCCTCGTGTCAGCGGAGTTGGCCACTATTTGTCTCTCTGGCCCTGGTGAGAATTGACGTTTGATTTTGTTGTTGTTTTGTTGGTCCAAAACAAAACATCCTCCACCCAGATCCTCCACCTTCCAGTAGGCAAGGGTCACACCCACCAGCTGGCCCCCTGGCACCATGCAATCCCATCAATGGCCAAGACCCAGAGACTATAAAAACCAGCTCCCGGAACATCTTATTATGACATCTTATTATCTCATTCCCACTTTGGACAAACTGGCAGGCTACCGAATGTAGCCTGCCCACACGGCAGAGTCTGGCAAACTCCCCGTGGCGTACCCAATATGCCAAATACCAGTAACAATGACGGGTCTCATTCTCCTAACCCTGAAAGAGCCTTGAATATGGCACTTTTTAAAATCTCAGGGCTAGGACAAAGGAGACATGACTGGGACCTGCTCGAGGCAATCGATGAACAACAGGATGGTCTTGATCGTGATCGTGATTTGTTGGTTTTGAAGCCACACCCAGCAGTGCTTGGGGCCGACTCTTGGCTCTCAGGCATCACTCCTGGTGAGGCTCTGGGGGGCTCTGTGTGGTGCCAGGAATGGAACCAGGTTGACTGAATGTGAGGCAGACACCTTGCCTGCCCTGCTGTCTCTCTCTCTGGCCCCTTGATTGAAAAAATTTCCGCTCAAGATCAGTGATCGTTGAGTTTCAAACATACAATGTTGTGGGCTGGAGCGATAGCACAGCAGGTTAGGGCGTTTGCCTTGCACGCGGCCAACCCGGGTTCGGTTCCTCCGCCCCTCTGGGAGAGCCCGGCAAGCTACCGAGAGTATCCCGCCCGCACGACAGAGCCTGGCAAGCTCCCCGTGACATGTTCGGTATGTCAAACACAGTCACAACAAGTCTCACAGTGGAGACGTTACTGGTACCCGCAAGAGAGGACAGTGCTGCAGTGTAGTCTTACAATGTTGTTGTAACCCCAGTCCCACCAAGAATGTCGACTTCCCCCCAGCAATGTTCCCAAGTTTCCTCCCCGGTGCCCGGACCTGCCACCTCGACAGGCAGTTCTGAAGTTTGGTGACCGTAGTTTGGATCCCTTGTCTTCCGTGTTGTTGAGTCTGCGGTTTGGATATTAGCTGTACCAACGCCCTCACATTTCCCAGGAGCCCAAGGTCCCTGAACCCTGCTTCCCCATTAAGCCCTTTCTCATCCCCCCCCCCCCCCCCCCCCCCACCTCCTGATGTCTTTCCTTCTCTGTTCATAAACACCTTTCAAAGTATGTTTACTTGAGTGGTGCAGGACTTGCTCCAAAGGAATTTGGAGAGCACAGAAAAACACAAGGAGAGAGAAATCCTGCCTGCTCCCATCAGTCACCTGGCAGAAATAGTGTTAACACACCCAGCTCCCTTTCCTGGGTTCCTGCTGTTCCCGGTGATGGGCCCTTTGCCCCACCCATTGTTATTCCAGGCAAGACCATTTTTGAAGAACCGAAGAGCATTTCTTTCTTAGTAGGGATTAGCACAAATGAGCTGTTCAGGCGCATTTTGTTGATGTTTCTTGCCTCCATGTTTCTTGTCAAAAGTACTGCAGCAATTCTTGTGATTACAGTTTTGTGTGGATATCCAGTTGTTCAGGTATCTTCCTTTCACTGGAATTTTTCCTTTTTTTTTCTTTTTTGCTTTTTGGGTCACACCCGGCGATGCTCAGGGGTTAGTCCTGGCTCTGCACTCAGGAATTACTCCTGGCGGTGCTTGGGGGACCCTATGGGATGCTGGGAATCGAACCTGGGTCGGCCGCGTGCAAGGCAAACGCCCTCCCCGCTGTGCTATCGCTCCAGCCTCTCACTAGAATTTCTGAGTCAAGTATTTGCTTTTTATCTTTATCCCTTCTATTTTTTTTTTTTTTTTTGGCCACACCTGGCCAGCAGACTACACCGAGGTATCTGTTCCGGGGCAGGCCTGGCAGTGCTCAGGCACTCCGGTGCTGGGATTCAAACCCGGGCCCTGACTGTAGCGCGTGCTAGTCCAGGACCTTAGCCTTTGTGCCGTCTCTCTGGCCCAGCTGTACTATTTTTGCAGGGTGGGGGTGGGGGCCTTGGACCATACCCAGCTGTGCCCAGGGCTGGCTCCTGGAAGCGTGAGGGGGACCTTATGTGATGCTGGGTATAGAATGAGTGATGGCCGTGTACAGGCAAACACCTTCACCCCTGTATTATCTCTCCAGCCCCTTGTGTATTCACGTTTTGAACCTGGAGATGCTGTGTGCCAACATCTTTTCTGTCATTTAGTTCCTATGACACACGAATGCTAAGTTTCTTTTTATTCATTTTTTTTAAATTTTTTGGGTCACACCTGGCGATGCACAGGGGTTCCTCCTGGTTCCTGCACTCAGGAATTACTCCTGGTGATGCTCAGGGGACCCTATGGGATGCTGGGAATCGAACCCAGGTCAGTCACGTGCAAGGGAAACGCCCTACCCGCTGTGCTATCTCTCCTGCCCTCCTGTTTTTGTTTTTTTTTTTTTGCTTTTTGGGTCACAGCCGGCGATGCACAGGGGTTACTCCTGGCTCTGCACTCAGGAGTTACTCCTGGCGGTGCTCAGGGGAACATATGGGATGCTTGGGAATCGAACCCGGGTCGGCCGTGTGCAAGGCAAACGCCCTACCCTCTGTGCTATCTCTCCAGCCCCAAGTTTTAAAGAATTTGTTTTGGTCAATTTCAAAGGAATAGACTTTTAAAATATGTCAGAATGGCCGTTTATGCGTTTGGGAAGGGCTATCCCGTTCCCAGCTGTTGGGCTGGCATTTCTGCCCGCGCTGTGGGATGCCGGGTTGTCACCCAACGCGTGCTCACGGGCCACGAGAGAGTAGTGTGCTGGCAGCCACGGCCGCGGGTGTGCGCGTGGCAGGGCGGGTCCTGCTCGTGGGAAGGGTCTGTTCGTGAACCGGAGCATCGTCAAAGGGTTGGTTTGTGAATTTGAAACTTGGCCGGGGAAATTAGCCGCACTCCAGAGCCCCCCAGAGCGTCCGTCTTCCCGAGCGAGGCTGACCGGCCTCCAGCCCAGACTCCCCGCTGCGCTCGGAATCTTGGAGCTCGAAGCACCCTCGTTTGCTTGGAATCATGAACCAGGGTCTGAGAGGCGGTACCTGGTAAAGCCCTCGCCTTAATCACAGCCAACCTGGGTTCGGTCCCCTGTGACGCCTGAACTTCTCCAAGACTGATCCTTGAGCCCAGAGCCTTGAGCACTGTAGGGTGTAGCCCCAAACCAAAATAAAGATAAGTATTCCAATTAAACCAGTATTGTCTGGTGGAAAGACATTTTTTTTCTTTTTTTTTTTTTTTTTGCTTTTTGTGGTCACACCCAGCAGTCACTATCACGACCATCCTGTTGTTCATCAGTTGCCTGGAGCAGGCCCCAGTAACGTCTACTTCGTCCTAGCCCTGAGATTTTTAAAAAGTGCCAGATTCAAGGCTCTTTCAGGGTTAGGAGAACGAGATCCTTCATTGTTACTGGTATTTGGCATAGTGGGTACGCCCCGGGGAGTTTGCCAGACTCTACCCAATGTAGCCTGCCAGGTTGTCCAAAGCAAGAATGAGATAATAAGATGTCGCTTCTGGGAGCTGGGTTTTATAGTCTCTGGGTCTTGGCTGTTGATGGGATTATACGGCGCCAGGGGGCCAGTTGGTGGGTGTGTGACCTCTGCCTACTGGAAGATGGAGGATCTGGGTGGAGGATGCCCAGCCCCGATCCGAGCAGACTTGGAGATCTCAGCCCCGGGACCCGCATGCCTTTGTTCCTCTGCCGGTACCTTCATGCGTATGGAGAGTGCTCTCCACACCTGGCAATCTCAGGGGTTATTCCTTTATTCCTGGCTCTGCACTCAGGAATCACACCTGGCGGTGCTTGGGGGACCCTATGGGATGCCGGGAATTGAACCCTTGTCGGCCCCGTGCAAGGCAACCGCCCTTCCCGCTGTGCTATCGCTCCAGCCCCAAGACTCCTTAAGTATACCTTGACCTCTGATTCTTGGAGCTCACTCCTGATTGCGCAGGGAGGGAGGATGACCAAGATGGAGTTGTGCTCGGGGTGGGGAAGGAAAGAAACAAGGCTGTGTAGCACGTGTGGGTGTGGGAGACGGTGCTGGTGTCTGGAGGGTTGGTAGCTGGGGTCTGGGCCACCAGCGTTCCCGAGCCAGGCATCAGCCCGGGCAAAGGTTTCCGGTGAGAGACGGGGCTTGGCATGAGCAAAGCCTGTGTGCGTGGAGCCCGCTGGGATGGCCACGTTCTTAGGACTGACTCACGGAAATCTGGAGTCGTCGTCCGGGCCCGAAGCCCAGGCCTAGTACACGTGAAGGCAGACGAAATTCCCGTCCATCCTGGGCTGCGCTTTCAGTTACTGCAGGGAAAGGGGGAGAAGCGTGGTTCAGTAGCCGTCTCTCCCTGAAGTCTTGCCATGTGGGCCACTTGGAAATACGGCAAGGAAATAGGCAGGAGAGACAATGACATCGGTGGAGCCCGCTGAGCTCCGTGCTCAGACCCTCCGTCACCAAATCACGACTGTCCGCGGGCTCCAGAGGCTTCTGGAAAAGAACAACAGCTCACACGGACGGCTCTGCCGAGGTTGTGATTTTAAAGACTGTCCAAAGTCTCTCGGAGGCCAGAGGGGATTGGGAACGGGTCTTGCTTTCATGACTTGCTCTGCTTGGTGTTTATTTATTTATTTAGTTTTTCAATTTTTTAAAATTTTTATTAGTGAAAAACCGTGAGGTACAGTTGTTGACTTACAAACTTCTGTGCCTGGGTTTCAGTTATACAATGATCCAGTACCCATCCCTCCACCAGTGCCCATTCCCCACCTCCAATGCTCCCAGCATCCCTCCCACCCCCAAGCCCCCTATCCCACCCTGCCTCTGTGGCAGGGCATTCCCCTCTGTTCTCTCTCTCCTTTTGGGTGCTGTGGTTCGCAAAAGAGGCACTGAGTGGCAATCATGTTCGGTCTAGAGTCTACTTTCAGCATGCTTCTCCCATCCTGGGAGGATCCTCCAAACACCCTTTATTTGGTGCTCCCTTCTCTATCTGAGCTGCCTTTTCCCCTAGAGTGTGCGGCTGGCCTCCAAGTCATGGAGTGAACCTCCTGCTACTTATTTCAACTATTCTTGGGTGTTAGTCTCCCATTTTGTTGCTTTATGTTCCTCAGATGAATGCAATCTGTGTCTATCCCGCTCTTTCTGAGTCATTTCGCTTAACATGATACTTTCCATGTAGTACCACTTGTATGTAAGTTTCATGACTTCACCTTTTCTAACAGCTGCATAGTACTCCATTGTGTAGATGTACCAAAGTTTCTTTAACCAGTCATCTGTTCTCAGGCACTGAGGTTGTTTCCAGATTCTGGCTATTGTAAAGAGTGCTGCAATGAACAAACAAGTGCAGATGTCACTTCGACTATACATTTTTGCCTCTCTGGGATATATTCCCAGGAGTGGTATTGCTGGGTCAAATGGGAGCTCAATTTCTAGCTTTTTGAGAATCGTCCATACTGTTTTCCAGAAGGGCTGAACCAGTTGACATTCCCACCAGCAGTGAAGTAGGGTCCCTTTCTCGCCACATCCGCACCAGCATCGGTTGCTTTTGTTCTTTTGGATGTGGGCCAGTCTCTGTGGTGTGAGATGGTATCTCATTGTGGTTTTGATCTTCATCTCCCTGGTGCTTAACAATGTGGAGCATTTTCTCATGTGCCTTTTAGCCATTCGGATTTCTTCTTTGAGCAAGTTTCTGTTCATCTCCTCATTTTTGGACGGGGTTGGATGTTTTCTTCTTGTGGAGTTCAACCAGTGCTCTGTATATCCTCGATATCAACCCCTTGTCGGATGTGTATTGGGCGAATATCCTTTCCCATTCTGTAGACGAAGAAGCTTCTGCACCTCCAAAGAAACAGTGACCAGAATACAGAGCGCAGTTCCTTGCTCCGAGCGACACTTCCTGGTAGCGGGCCTGCCGCCACGAGGGCATCCTGGCTGAGGAGCAGGAACTGTTCCTTGTCACCAGGTCCCCGATCCCTTTGTTGACACTTGCCAGCTCGTTCGGGTTGTCCGACTTAGCAAACGGAAACACAGGACCACCTGTCCAATCTGAATTTGGAAAAACAGTTTCGGCTTTTTTTTTTTTAGCATATCCTAAATGATGCGTGAGATTGTACATATGCTAGAAAATTATTCTTTGTCTCTCTGAAGGTCATGTTTAAGCGGCCATCCTGTGCTAGATCTGGCCACTGTGTGCCCTGCCCAGTTTTGGCAGGAGTAAAATGTCAGATTTCTGGTCTTAACATTAGACACTGTGAGTTCTTTCTTTTCTTTTCTTCTTCTTCTTCTTCTTCTTCTTCTTTTTTTTTTTTATTGAAATACCATAGCATGTTGGGTCTTAGGGCCAGAAACTGAGTGACAGTGAATGATCAGATAGTACAGAGGGTTGATTCTTTCCACAAACAGAGGCTGCCGGCCTGCAGGCTTCCCTTCTCATCTCGGGCAAGTGACCCCAGGGGCCAGGCATTCAGGGATCTTTGGGACCCGTACCCTTCGTTTGCTGACTGTCTTGGGCAAACCATTCAACCTCTCGGTCTCCATCCCTTGTCTGCAGAATTGAGGGAGAAGCTCCCCAACTCGGGGGTTTTCAGAAGAACTTCGCTTCTTACACATGGGTAGGGGAGATGTTTCCACCCCATCTGGGTCACGGAACGGGTGGGGCTAGGCCTTCTTCTGAAGTAAATGTCTTGGGGCCAGAGTGATTGCAGTGGGTAGGGCCCTCGCCTATCACGGCCGGCCTGGATTCGATCCCTGGTACCTTAAATTGTCCCTGAGCACCACCAGGAATGAATCCTGAGTACAGAGTCAGGAGTGACCCCCTGAGCATCACTCGGTGTGACCCCAAAACAAACAAGTTTTAAAAAAATAACTAAATGTCTTTGATGATTTATTATCAGTGACTGTTGGATCTGTATACCTGTTATGTATCTGGATGCTGGGGACTGTACAAAAATCTCTCGGGCTTAATTAAGGGGGCTTGGGGGAGAAGTTGAAGAAGGCCCACCCTAAAGAGCCTTTGGCCACGCACCATTAGTCATACCTGGGGAACTCGCGAGGCCCCCCATATCAGACCTGCTTTTGATCTGGACCTTGGGGGCTGCCTGGCCTGCCCCAGGAGCCCTGCAGGAGAAAGTCCCCGCTACGGTTTTTTGTTTTTTTTTTATTAGTGAGACACCATGAGGTAAAGTTGTAGACTTACAAATTTTTGTGCTTGGGTTTCAGTTATACAGTGATCAAGGAACCATCCCTCCACCAGTGCCCATTTCCCACCATCACGGATCCCAGTATTCCTCCTACCCACATCCTCCCCGTCTCACCCTGCCTCTGTGGCAGGACATTCCCCTCTGTTCTCTCTCTCCTTTTGGGTGTTGTGGTTTGCAAGAGAGGCCTTGAGTGGCAATAATGTTTGTCGAAGTGACATCTGCACTTGTTTGTTCATGGCAGCACTCTTTACAATAGCCAGAATCTGGAAATAACCCAAGTGCCCGAGAACAGATGACTGGTTAAAGAAACTTTGGTACATCTACACAATGGAGTACTATGTAGCTGTTAGAAAAGATTAAGTCGTGAAATTTACATACACGTGGTAACTACATGGAAAGTATCATGCTAAGCGAAATGAGTCCGAAAGAGAGGGACAGACACAGAAACATTGCACTCATCTGGGGAACATAAAGTAACAAAATAGGAGTCTAACACCCAAGAATGACGGAGATTAGTACCAGGAATTTTGCTCCATGCCTTGGAGGCCAGCTAGGGTTTTTTTGTTTGTTTGTTTGTTTGGTTTTTTTTTTGCGAGCCTCTCCTTTAAGGTAAGTGAGGGCAGCATGCACAGAGCTCTGGTTCCTGTTGATTCCTTCCCATAGGTCCACTCTTGTCCTTTGTGTTTTTGTATCAAGCCTTCAGGAGAGGGAGGGGGCGCTCTCCTTGGCTTTCTTGGCAGTGCTGTGACTCCCTAAGCATCAGTCCTGCCTGGGCCCATCAGTCCGGGGCCAGGTCGTGGTTGCTCAGACATTCCTCCATCCGACAGGGCTTCCGCTGCAGGGGACAGGCTGAGTGTGCGTGGCCCTTTCCCGAGAAGGGGTCGCTTGGCAGGGATCAGAGGTGACAAGGCCCTGTCGCCTGGCCGTGCTGGGCCCACTTGGCTCTCTGGCCTCCAGCAGCTGTGGGGCATTTTGCAGCTCTGGAGACAAAGGGCAGTGCCCTCCCAGGCCCGGGCCTGGCCATTGTTCCCAGGGCCCCTTCTGAGCGACATGTCAACCCCTACAAACAACTGCCCACAGATGGTCTGCAGCCCGCTCTGCTAAGGCCTTTGCCCGGGCTCAGGTTATGAAGTAAGTTTGTTTGTGTGTTTGTTTTGCTTTTTGGGTCACACCCAGCAATGTTCAGGGGTTACTCTTGGCTCATGCACTCAGGAATCACTCCTGACGGTGCTCGGGGAACCCTATGGGATGCTAGGAATCGAACCCGGGTCGGCCGCCTGCAAGGCAGATGCCCTACCCGCTGTGCTATCCTTCCAGCCCCTGGCTTCATTTTTGGATTCTGTGCAGTCTAGCAAGAGTCACTGGGGAAATGAAAGAGTGTCATCATATATCAAACCGAGCCCCTTTTTTTTTTGTAAGGGGACGATAAAAAGTGCGGAGACAGGCGGGCGGTCGGAGGTAGGGGAAGCCTTCCTCGGACCCGTGATCTGTCCAGCTGGAGGAGCCGAGACGGGCCCGTTCTTAGATCAAGGCACCCGGAGGCTGGGAGTAGACTCGCAGCTCCTGGAGGAGTCCCCCGCAAGGGCAGAGGAGCAGCCGGGTGGGGGAGGGGAGGCTGGGCCTACCGGGTGGCCTGGTGGGCAGAGCCGCACCCGGCAGACCGTGGGCCAGCCCTGGGCGGGTCCTCTTGAGCCACAGAGCCCTTTGTCCCAGGGTCTCTTTGTTCGTCCATCTGAAAGAGAAGTGGGGGCGTCTCTGACCTCTGACCCAGGGCTTAGGGTTAGCCCTGCAGTTGGATTTATTATTTTTTCAGTTAGAGAACTGTGATTTACAGAGTTTACTGAGAGTTGAGTTTCAGGCATAGGATATTTCGGCAGAATGATGGGTCTCATTCTCCCAACCCTGAAAAAGCCTTGAATATGGCATTTTTTGAAAAGTCTCAGGGCTAGGACGAAGGAGACATTACTGGGGCCCGCTCGAGGCAATCGACAAACAACAGGATGATCGTGATCGTGACCGTGGTATTTCGGCCGTGTCCACTATCCACTCTTCCCTCCAGCAGTGTTCCCAGACTCCCTCCCCAACCCCCATGACACCCCCACCGCCTGTCCGCTTGACAGGCACCTTGCCAGGATTCAGTGGTTGCAGCTAGATCTCACGTTTTCAGTCGTGGAATCTGTGATTTGGGTCTATGGCTCTGCGATTGATGGAGTTGATGTTTTTTCCCTTTTAAAAGGGCTCCCGACCCTAGCAGTGATTTGGGGAAGGGTGCGGTGTGGGCCTTGTGACTCCGTGACGGCCGCCAGGACAGGCCTGGCGGGACAAGAGAGGGGCCCTCCATGCCGGGGATGGTGACGTCAGGCGTGTGCTCAGCCAACTGTGCTCTCTCCTCAGCCCCCTTGGTTGCTCCATGTTTCAAGTCAGCTGAAACCCTCGGTTTCCTCTCACTTTGCTTGGTCGGCTTCAGGACCCCAGGCCGAAAGGCCTGTAAACAAACAACAGGCACTTCCTCCGCCGTTCTGCGGGCTGGAAGCCCAGGATGAGGGTTGGAGGGCAGGAAAGGAGTTCTCCCAGGCCACACACTTCCAGGAAGGGGGAAAGGGGCTTGGTGGGCCTTGGTGGGCCTTGGTGGGCCTCTCCCCTGCTTCTGGGAGGATTGGCAATCTGGGGTCTGTGGGTCTGTGGTCCCAGCACCCTGACATGTATCATGTCCCCCATCAGCATCTGACCGTACTGTGGCCATAGCTTTGACCTTTGACTGCCCGATGGAAGTGGAAATTGCAAGTGTGTCCATGAGAGGACGGCGGGAGGCCTTTGCCCCTGTGGCTTAGAAGGGGAGACCGAGGCAGGGAGTCCCTGCGCCATGTGCAAGGCAGGTGGCAGTGGCAGGAAGGAGTTTCAGGCAGTGTCATCCTTTTTTTCTGGGTTCCTGTGTGGGAAAAAAAAAATGACTAATGGCCTTCGTGTCACTGTGATTTCTTCGTGGCTGTTGGGCTGGGGGCGGAGGGGAAGAGTGGGAGGGACGCCAGAGGCACATGCCTGCGCCCTGTGGGTCCCCGTCACTGCATTGCAGCCCGCCCCCACCCCCATCTTACACCAGCAACACAGGGCAACAAACAAACCAACCAACCCCTGCTCCTGCCCCCTTCCCCCATCCATCAGTGCCTCTCAGATTTGAGGGTTCCCCCCGAAGCACGTGGAGCCCTGTCAAGCTTGGCCTCCGTGCGAGTGTCCAGTTGGGGACCCTGTTCCTTTGACACCCCCCAAGGAGCTACACCTATCCTAGCTGGTTTATTTCGTTCGCTCCCCGTCCACGCAGACAACTTGGGTTGTTTCCGTTTGTTTCAATGTCAACGTTATCAACGCCTCGCTTGTAGGACAGAACCTTGAAGGCGATGTCTTGAATACGGCAGTTTCCACCTGTCAGAGAAGTTCCAGAAGCGGCACAGTGTCCCTTCGAGGTCAGTTGCACTGGCGTACAAAGAGGGGAACCGTGTTCTGACCACGACCAGTGCTGCGTCCCACAGTCCCACAAGACTGTGTTGTCATGCAGGTCTTTTGGGGGGCAGGGCTGACCATCTCTTTATCTTGGTTTTTTTCTTGCTTTTTGGGTCACACCCAGCGATACTCAGGGGTTACTCGTGGCTCTGCCCTCAGGAATCACTCCTGGCGGTACTTGGGGGACCCTATGGGATGCTGGGGATTGAACCCTGATCGGCCGCGTGCAAGGCAAACGCCCTCCCCGCTGTACTATCGCTCTGGTCCTGAGCATCTCTTGAAAGTCCGAGGGCTGGCTGCTTCCGTGACCGGCTGCTCCTGGGTGTTTGATCTTTCGGGCCTCCGATTCCCAGCACCCTGACACGCATCGTCAAGATTAGCCCTTTGCTCATCATCTGCCTTGTAAATATTTTCTCCACGCTGGTCATTTTTCCTCTTGATGTTGCTTCCGGTGGTCTTTTCTGTAGAAGATTTAAAGTAACGTGAGAGCAGAGTTGCCCATACAGCAGAGACACCAGTGGAAAGTCAGTTTCATGGCTCTGGTTTCACAGTTTTTATGATTCCGTTTCACAGGGGGTGGGGGAGGCGGGGGAGGGGGGTGGCTGGGCGTGAGGGTGGGAGGAAGCCGCTCCTGCCTTCTCATGAATGGTGGCTTTACAACACCCAAAAGGAGAGAGAGAACAAAAGGGAGTGCCCTGCCACAGAGGCAGGGTGGGATGGGGGGATGGGGGAGGTGGGAGGGATGCTGGGACCCGTGGTGGTGGGAAATGGGCACTGGTGGAGGGATGGGTATTTGATCATTGTGTAATCGAAACCCAAGCACAAAAATTTGTAAGTCTACAACTGTACCTCATGGTGTCTCACTAATAAAAATTTAAAAAAACAAAAAAAGAATGGTGGCTTTGGACAAAGGCAGACGCCTCTTGCCTGGGCAGTGGAGGGAGTGGCCACAGTGAGCGGCTTCCGGGCAGCCTGGACTGGGTGGAAACGGGTCGGAATGGGTCGAGGCAGACGGAAAAAGCTGCCCACAGATGACCTGGAAGGAAATGGGGAACCGCCTGTCAGTCATTAGGAACAAGAAGGAAGCCAGTGGGAGCATTGCTCCTGACGGGCAGCTGCCGACGATGACGGTTTTCACATCTTCACAAGTTCTTTATTTTTTTTGCTTTTTGGGTCATACCCAGTGACGCACAGGGGTTCCTCCTGGCTCCTCCACTCAGGAGTTACTCCCGGCGGTGCTCAGGGGACCCTATGGGATGCTGGGAATCGAACCCCGGGTCGGCCGCGTGCAAGGCAAATGCCCTCCCCGCTGTGCTCTCGTTCCAGCTCCTTCACAGGTTCTGATTATTCGGGTCTTCCTGAACTGGAGTTGGACGGAGAGGGGTGGGAAGGCCAGCAGAGAAGGTGCTGCCCTCCGAAGTCCCGAGGATTCCTGTCAAGGGCAGCAGCTCTTCCGCCGCCTCCCCTAAGCCCACCCCCTCACAGCCCCAGCCTGGGGGGGCGGGGGGGAGAGGTGTGAGAAGATGACGCAGAATATTGGGGTTGGAAAGGGGCCAGGGGTCATCTTAGGCTGGAGGTTGCAAATTGGTGGCCCGTGGTCGGGGTTGGCCGGCAGATGTGTTTTCTTTGGCAGATTGATATTGGCCCGTTCAAGTGTGTGTGTGTGTGTGTGTGTGTGTGTGTGTGTGTGTGTGTGTGTGTGTGTGTTTTAAGCATTTGAATTAGTCACCCGCGTTTTCAAATCAGCCCCTTTCATGTAACGGGCTCTCTCTCTCTGCGTTGGAAATATCTGGAATCAGACTCATCCTCTCCACTCCTCCCTTTGTCCCCTGGGAAATGGGTTCCGAAGCTTTCCACAGCATCCCCCAACGTCGAGGCCACCCGTAAGCCACTGAGAACCCCGATTTGACTTGTTTTTCTTGGAGGAAAACAAGTTTTCTTCTAAGGTTAAAAGGAGCGTGGCTGGAACAGTGTTACACCAGGTTCGATTCCCAGCGTCCCATCTGGTCCCCTGAGCACCGCCAGGAGTCATCCCTGAGTGCAGAGCCAGGAGGAACCCCTGTGCATCGCCAGGTGTGACCCAAAACATAAAAATTAAAAAAGGAAAGGGGGCATTTTCTAAACACATTCTCTCACAAAGGGGGCGTGGAAACAAGGCCAAGAGGGTAATGAGTTTAAAGGAAAGTACTGGAAAGCATGTGTCAGGGGGCAAAGCATTTTCCGCGTTGCATGCAGGAGACCTGCGTGCCGGAAGCCCCTCTCTCACCTCCTCACCAAGGGTGCGGTTTGCTCCCCTGGGTACCCGCTTTCTCTGAGTCCGCATTTTGCTGCCACGACTCCGCCCCAGAGACGCGTCCCAGCGAGCGCAGAGCCGAGAGTGTGGCGGCTTGGGTGGTGGGAGGCTTTCCTTTCGGGGGTTGTATTTTTCTGATTCGGGGGCCACTCCTTGAGGGTTCCGGGGTCTAGGTGTGGAGAGCAAACCCCGGCTCAGTCGCGTGCAGGGCGAGTGTCTCTGTAGCCCCGGGAGCCTTTTATCAGAATGTGTGAGCATCCGAAGGGTTAGAGAAGAAAGCCCCAGAGACCTCAGTTTGCTTCGGCCTCCCGGGAGAACGCAACGTTCCCCCAGCCCCCGGCCCCCCGTATCTCTGTGGGAAGCTGGAAATAACTTTCCCAGGGAGATCAAAAGTCAAAAGGCAGCAGAGACTAATAGATAACCCGAGTGAGGCAGGGGAAAGTGCACGTTCTCCCCAGCGTTGTTTGTTTGGCTGGGCGGAGTGACCGAGGGGGACCTTGTCACTGCAAGGGGCGTGGGGTTGGGGGAAGACAGAGTGTCTGTGTCATTTGGTGGCCGGGTGGGAGACCAAGGGGATGTCCCGTGTGGCTTCCTCCGCAGGCCCTCTTTCCTCATCTGCCTCCTTGCATCTCCAGAACCGCTCCCTAGGATAATGCCCGGAGTAGTGGGAGACCATGAGGCAGGGCTGGAGCGGAGGAACGGGGTTTCAGAAGGAACTCGAGGGTCGTTCCCCACAGCTGGTTACTCAGCACCGTCCCCCCTGATCCCCAACCCCCCACTACATACAAACACACACACACACACACACACACACACACACACACACACACACACACACGGCGGTGATACCTGGTGCATTGGGACTGCGTTTCTCTCACACGGTGGCGTTGAGCGCCCAGTGGCCGTGTGGCCCTTTGGATGTCTTGGCAGAAGAGGCCCTGCAGCCCTCTGCCTGATGGTCAGCCGGGCGGCCTTGTCGTTGTGGAGTCTAAGACTGTGGGAGCTCCGTGTGTGCCACTCTGCTCCTGCCGCTTCCCTGGGGGGCACCCAGGGCCACCGTCGCGCACAGCCAGCAAGCTCGCGTGCTGCGGGGACAGCACAGGGAAAGGAAACCGTTGATGTCCAGGAGCCCGTGCTGGACCCGAGGGCCGTGGGCACGTCTCTTTGGAAGAAAGGGCATCTGGGCAGCCGACCCCGAGTAGGTTTAAAAGTCGAGATGCCGGAATCTTCTTTTTTTTAAAAAAATTTTTAAAAATTTTATTGAATCACCGTGAGATACCGTTGCCAACTTTCATGTTTGAGTTATAGTCACACGATGATCAAACACCCATCCCTCCACCAGGCCACATTCCCTACCACCAACATTCCTGGTATAACCCCTCTGCCTCCATGGCAGACAATATTCCCTATACTCTCTCTCTACTTTTGGCATTACGGTTTGCAACGCAGATACTGAGGTCATCGTGTTTGGTCCTTTATCTACTTTCTGCACACATCTCCCGTCCTGACCGATTCCTCCAGCCATCGTTTTCTAAGTGATCCCTTCTCTATTCCAGCTGCCTTCCCCCCTCCACTCACGAGGCAGGCTTCCAGCTATGGAGCAATCTTCCTGGCCCTCGTATCTACTGTCCTTGGGTGTCAGTCTCGTGTTCTGTTATTTTGCACTCCACAGATCAGTGGCAGCCCTTCTAGGTCTGTCCCTCTCTCTCTGACTCATTTCACTGAGCATGACGTGTCTCTCCACTTAGAAGGAAATTTCATGTCTTCATCTCTCCTGACAGCCGCATAGTATTCCCTTGCGTAGCCGGACCAGAGTTCCTTTAACCAGTGAGACGCCAGAATCTTAACGGTCATCTCACTGCGTTGGCCCCCGACTTGTTTTTGGTCGAGGATGAATCCTGTCCTGCCCAACCACGCTGGTCCTGAAGACGCAGCTTTGTGTGTGTTCGGTTCTTTGGAGCTCGGCAGCCGTCTCCTTCACCTCTTTCGCCCTTCCCTGGTGAAGAACGCAGGAGATGCGGGGACTGTGGGCTTGGCAGCCTGCACCTCTGGAGGCGTCCCCCCGCCAATCCTCTCCTCCACCTTCTCCTCCCTGGAGCCAGACCCCCTCCAGACTCAGCTCCTCCTGGGTGGGCCTCAGCTTGCTGCCCTGGGTCTCTGTCCTCTCCACCCCCCGCCCCACCTGCCCAGGCCGCTTCCTCACCTCGGCTCCTCCTCGGTCATCTCTGATCACAGCACACCCAGATCCCTCACCTTCCCAGGGAACTGGGGGCCCCCCAAGGTTGCTGTCAGGGTCTAGTCTCTCCCCTCTCATAGCCATTGACAGTGGCCACGTAGCCCCTCCCTGCCCCGCACCAGTGACCGAAGCCCTGCCCGCCTCTCCCTGGGACCCCCCCATGCCGCCAGACCTCCAAACCCACCCCTGCTCCCAGGGGCAGCAGATCCCTCTCCTCCCTCTGGTCTCTTGCCCCTGGGCTGCCCTCTGGGACCCGTGCTCAGCTCCTCTCTGGCTGCTCCGTGCAGAGCCCAGGGCGTCCCTCCCTCGCTCCCTCCCTCCCTCCCTCCTGGCAGCTGGGGCCCGCTCCTGCCAGAGCCCAGCCACCGAGCTGGGGGAGGGAGGAGCGGGGTAGGTCAGTCTGGCTCCTTTGACGCAGTCTGCACCCACCTGGTCCTCCCCCTGTCCCATTCTCCCTATCCGCAGCTGGGGCCTGACTCCTGAGTGCCCCCGCCAGCCGCCACCCAGACCCCCGGCCCACCCCACCCCGCCCTGCCCCCACCCCTGGGCGAGCTCAGCATGCAGCCCGCGGCCAGCGAGATGAGTCAGGCCGTGACTCAGGGCCTTGGCAGCCTGGGGCTGTGGGAAGGGCCAGTGCGGCCACATCTGGAAGGAGGAGGCAGCCGGCCAGCCAAGCTGGGCCCGCAGTCCCTGCAGGCAGCAGGGAGTCAGATTCACGCCTGTCCCTGGCGGTCAGTGTCCCCTCTGACCTGCCGACGGTGCTGACGGACGCTGCAGACCCGGCCCTCACCGAGACCCGGCAGCCCCTGCAAAAGGCCACAGCAGTTGCCATTGCAAACACTTGGGCTCTGCTCTGGGAGTCCTCCCAGGCCTGTCATGAGCCCCGGGGGCAGGGCCTGGACCGGCTGCAGTTCACCGATGAGCACACAGGCGTCCAGCAGCTGTGTTGTCGCCGAGGGTGCCAGCGTGCCAGCGAGAGCTGGGGAGTGGCTTGGGGGCCACGCCCGGCAGTGCTCTGGGCTTAGTCCTGGCTCTCCGCTCGGGAATCACTCCTGGCGGTGCTCAGGGGACCAGAGGGGATGGCGGAGATAGGAACCGGGGTCAGCCATATGCAAGACCGGCACTGTCCCCACTGTGTCCTGGGCCCCCAGCCCTGTAACTCAGACGTGTGAATCCACTCACAACCCAGCCCTGGGGCCTCTGGAGTGCGGGGCTGTGGCTGGCCTGGAGAGTTGGTCCTCCAGAGGATGCTCACAGAGAGGGGTGGATGGAGCCCGGCATCTCTCTGCACCACTGTGCCTTGGCCGGACTCTGGAGCTGCATCCTCGGTCCTCGGGGAGGGGGTTCTGTTCCTCTTGAATACCCTCATCCCCCCTCCCTGAGGGCCAGGCCCAGAGATTGGGCCTGTCCTCAGGCAAGCCCCCCCGCCCCTCTCTCTCTCTCTCTCTCTCTCTCTCTCTCTCTCTCTCTCTCGGAAGCCCAGCCTTCCTGCCCACGGGTAGTGTTGGATCGTGCGCTCACCCCGGGGTGCTGACCTGGCCCTCTTTGCCTCCGCAGACAGCGAGACCGTGCACTACCACTACGGGCCCAAGGACCTGGTCACCGTCTTGTTCTACGTCTTCATCACCATCATCCTGCACGCGGTGGTGCAGGAGTACATCCTAGATGTAAGTGGCTCGGATGGGGTGGGAGGGAGCCCTCGCCCTGGGGAGCCCGAGTCTGCGGCCCTCCTCCGCGTCCCGTAGCCCGGTCCTGCCTGGCTGCCCGCAGCCTTCTTTCGGTCGGTCGGGGAAGACCATCTATCACGCTGGCCGCCACCCGGTGGGCTGGCACCCCAGCCTCTTCTGCCCCTTCAGCGGCTCCCCCAGCTGCAGGTGTGTGTGCCCCCCACCCCGCCACCCCCCAGCCCGCGTCGCTCGTGCCCCACGGCCTGTCACCAGCAACCCGACTTCCAGCTTCATTCAGCCCTTTTGCAGGGAGCAAACCGGACCTTGACAGTTGCCGGTTGCCAGTGCACACAGAGGTGGGATTCTATTTTTTTTCTCTCTTTCTCTCTTCCCCTTTAGAAAATCAGCAAACGACTTCATCTCTCCAAGGTCAAGCACAGCAAGTTCAACGAGTCTGGGCAGCTGCTGGTCTTCCATCTCAGCTCGGTGATATGGTGCTTCTACGTGGTGGTGACGGTGAGTGACCCGCCAGGCGGGGCCCGGGGACGGGGCAGGAGCCCTAGGGAGAGCTGCTCAGCTCCTCAGACCTGGCGCTGCTGGGCTCGCGTCACGCCTCCGGGGGCAGAGAGAGGCCCGGGGATGTCGAGGCCACTTCGTAGAGCCGGGAGAGTCAGTGTGTCCTTGAGGAAGTGTGTGTGTCACTGCCGTCGGGTGCTTCTGCAGTCGTGACGTCATCGGTCTGTGGAGCACCGTGTCACACTCGGCCTTTCTGCGGGTGCTTTCCAGGGAGATCATTTATGTTCCTGCCGGTTCCCATGTCAGGGATTGTGGACATCCAGGCTCCCCTGCACCATGCGCCCGGGACCCAGGACCTGGGACCCAGGACCTGGGACACCTCTGAAGTTGCAGGGATGAGGCTTGGCCTGGATATTTATTTTGGGGGGGTGGGGGGTTCACACCTGGCGATGCACAGGGGTTACTCCTGGTTCATGCACTCAGGAATCACTCCTGGCGGTGCTCAGGGGATCATATGGGATGCTGGGAATCGAACCCGGGTCGGCCACGTGCAAGGTAAACGCCCTCCCCGCTGTGCTATCGCTCTGGCCCCTCATTTTTTTTCTTTTTGGGGTCACACCCGGTGATGCTCAGGGTTTACTCCTGGCTCTGCACTCAGGAATTACTCCTGGCGGTGCTCAGGGGACCATATGGGATGCTGGGAATCGAACCCGGGTCAGCTGCGTGCAAGGCAAATGACCTACCCGCTGTGGTATTGCTCCAGCCCCGTGTTGGGTTCTTAAGTCTAGTACACTTCTTCTTTGCACTCCCTTGGCCACCTGCAAGCAAGGCCAGCGCCCACTGCCCCTCCAAGCACGCACACACGCGCGCACACACACACACACACACACACACACACACACACACACACACAGAGTCCTCTCTGCTGCCATTCCTCTGTCTGGAGAGCCCGGAGCTCAGTTCCCCACCTCCTTGGCCGTACAATCAGACTCTTGTTTCCAGTGGCCTGTGATGGAGCGGAATTCCTTCCTACCTAGGAATGTGGACATCCTCAGAGGGTGTGGGGCGGTGGCGGAGGTTGACTGTAACACGAGCTGACTCGTGGCGCTAGGAAGTGTTTCATGAGCCGCCCCACGGTGCCCCCCCCCACCCGCCCCCAAGCCCTTTCCCCCCATCTCGGCTCTGTTACCTGGTCTCGTGCTTCAGAATCGTCCTGTGAAGAATCCAGGCCCAGAACTTGGAAAACCCAGGAACTCTGACTCTGTGTGTGTGTGTGTGTGTGTGTGTGTGTGTGTGTGTGTGTGTGTGTTGGCGTGAGGGACAGGAATTGAAGTAAGGGCCTGACACATGCAAGTCATATACTCCGCTGCCAAGCCATTTCCCTGTGCTCAAATCCTCCTTTCTTCCTTCCTCCCTCCCTCCCTCCCTCCCTCCCTCCCTCCCTCCCTCCCTCCCTCCCTTCCTTCCTTCCTCTTTGATTCTCTTCCTTCTTTTTTCATTGATTCTTCCCTTCCTTCCTCTTTTTTCTTTTTCTCTCTTTTTTCTCTCCTTCCTTCCTTCCTCCTTCCTTCCTTGTTTCCTCTTCTTCTCTCTCTCTCTCTCTCTCTCTCTCTCTCTCTCTCTCTCTGTCCCCTCTCTATATTTGGGCTATACCTGTAGTGCTCAGGGAACCGTGTGCAGTGCTCTTGATCGAGACCGGGTGGGCCACATGCAAGACAAGCGCCCACCCTGCTTACCGTCTCTCCATCTCTGCTGTGACTTTTGCTAAGAACGTTCTTTCCCGGGCCAGTAGAGGACTCCTCTTGCCTTGCACCCACCCAGTGACCCGGGTTCGATCCCCCGAGCCCCTCCAAGGAGTCAGCTCTTGAGTACGGAGCCAGGAGTAACCCCTGAGCCTTTCCAGGTGTGGCCCCCAGACAGAATCGAACACTCCCCAAAAGCAAGTTCTCCCCTGCCTCCCCGCAGCCCCTTACCCTCCTCCCTTCACTCCCTCCGCCGAGCTCAGGGCTCTCCCCTGAGTGCTGACTCTGTCTGTCCTCTCAGAGTCGGAGGCTGCTGCGTGCCCTGCAGTTGACTGCTTCTGCCTCTGTGGGCATGTCAGCGGGAGCAGCCTGCTGGCCCTTGTCCTCACAGGCAGGCCCACACTTAGTGGCCCCAGCCGTGCGTGTCCCTGCTGTGCTGGCAGCTGCGGGCCCATGTGGCGCCCTTGGAGACCCCCGAGCTCCGAAGCAGAGCCACCTCGGCACCCAGACCTTCCGCCGCACCTGGTTGCCTCATCTGAGTTGTTTTATTAAAAAAAAACAAAATTAAATTGAATCACTGTGAAATACACAGTCACAAAGTTGTTCACGGTTGGGTTTCAGCCATACAATGTTCCACACCCGTCTTTCGTCCCACCACCGATGTCCCCGGTGTCTCTCCCCCACCCCCACCCTCACCCCCAGCCCGCCTCAACGGCAGACACTTGACTTCTCTTGCTCTCTCTCGCTCTCCCTCTCTCTCTCTCTCTCTCACTCCCGCTCTCTCCTTCCTTTTGTGCATCGTGGTTTGAAGCACAGGTACCGTGAGGTTGTCACGTCTGTTCCTGCACGCAGCTCTTGTCCAGAGTGCTCATTTCCAGCCCCCAACGTCACAGTGCTCCCTTCTCCGTCCTAACGGCCCGCCCCCGCAGCACTTTGGCCAGTTTTTCCCACAGTGGGCCAGGCCTCGCGGCCCTCGTTGCTCCTTCTCTGAGTCACTTCGACCCTTCCCCCCCCCCAGCCTTCCCGCCCCTGCCAGGACACCTAGGGCAGCTTTGGCACGGGGGCCTGGGGACGTCACAGCCCTTCCGGCGGGGGAGCCACCCACGGAGCTGCTGTGCCCGGGCCGCCCCTCCGAGCACCGTGATGCTGGTGACTGGGAGCCTGTCCGTTCCCCGCTCGATATTCTCAACAGAAAACGGAGGCAGAGGGGACCCTGGAATGCCCCACTGGTACCCCCCTTCCCCGGCATCCCTGCATGCATCTGCTCCACTTAAGCCAGAGGGTCTTTGATTGTTTGTTTTTTACTTTCTGTGATGTCAGAGGGTTGGAGCGATAGCGCACGGTAGGGCGTTTGCCTCACACGCAACCAGCTCGGCCGAGCCGGGTTCGATTCCTCCGCCCCTCTCGGAGAGCCCGGCAAGCTACCGAGAGTATCTCGCCCGCACGGCAGAGCCTGGCAAGCTACACGCGACGCATTCGATATGCCAAACACAGTAACAACAAGTTTCAAAAAAATAGAGACGGTACTGGGCCCGCTCGAGCAAATCGATGATCAACGGGAGGACAGTGACAGTGACAGTTTTTCATTTGGGGGGCTACATGCGGTGTGTGGTGAGCTTGCGTGCCCAGGGCTTGCTTCTGGCTCTGTGTTCAGGGCTCACTCCGTGCCGACTCGAAGAACCACATGGGGCGTGGGGGATTGAACCCGGGTTGGCCTTGGTTGTGCAAGGCCAGCGCCCTCCCAACTGGACAGTGTCTCTCTGGCCCTGAGCCAGTGTTTTAAACAAGTCCCATTTCACTGAGGGCAGAGCTGGAAGGACCAGCGCCCGTGCTAGGCCCAGGTCCCACGGGGTCCGTCCACCCCCCCCCCCCCCCAGCAGCCCAAGTCGTAGTGACATGAGTGTTTTTAGGAGCTTCCCAGAGGATCCCTTTAGTGACTGAGCAAAAGGAAAGTGGAGCTTTGCTCTGGGGCCAGAGAGATCCGTGGGCTGAGCATCTGCTTTCCCTGGGGGCCCCTGCTTTGATCCTGGGGCCCAGAGAGAGCTCCGTGGGTTGGACACTTCTCTTCCCTGCAGGGGATCCTGCTTTCATCCCCAGCGCCACATGGAGAGGTCCCAAGGGTCGCTGCCTGTGGCCCCCACCCCCCCACACACACGCACGCACAGTGCCTGGAAACCTGTCCTGCTGCCCAAAATGGCCCGGTCCAGTTGTGGTCCCGTGTGTGGTTCCAGCGTTTCTCTGCATTGGTCTGTCTAGTCCCGAGCGACCGCTTTGCAGCTGGGCCAGTCACTGATTCTCTCAGGATGTGGCCTCTGACTTCTCTGCCTCTGAACTCCTCTGGCTCAGGGCCCGGGCACGGGGGCAGCGCGGGACCCCGGGCGCTCCATCTGCCGCTCTGCTGGAGGGGTCGGACTCGGTGCCTGGAGCACAGGAGGTGTGTGCTGTGATCTTTTGACCTTGGCAACCTCACTCCACGCTTTCGAACTTGAAGCCTAGGGCCCGGGCGGACTGTAGCTGACAGGATGCCTTGCCAGGACCTACTTACTTCTCCTGGACCCCCTGGCTGGTAGCAGTTCCAAGTCCACGGCCAGGTAGCCCTGCACCGAGGTGGCTGCCGGGGCTCCCTGGCGGTCGGTGCACGGGAAGCAAGGGACCACTCCAGCCCCGCAGCCAGGGGAGAACCAAGGGCTTCTGACGCTCCCTGTCACAGCGTGGCGGGGCTGGGGACCCTCAGGACCCTGGCAGCAGTGACCCCGGATCCCCGGAAACTGAGGGCAGCCCCAGGCCTCCGGGCCTGGCAGCTGCTGGCCCAAGGGCTGGAAAAGGCAGTTGTGGGAGCTGGAGCTGAGGCATTTTCCCCGCCCAGCCTCACGCTGGACGTTTGCTGGAGGTGGGGGTGGGGGGTTGGGTGACTTCCGGGCGGGGGGGGCTGTAAAGATCTGACCTCTTTGTCTGTGGAAGGAGGACCAGTCTGAGGAGGGTCTGTGTAGACTCACGGCTTAATGGGCTTGTCTCTGTCTTCCCTTGGTCAGCCTCTTTTTTATTTATTATTATTATTTTTTTTTTTTTTGGTGGAAATTTCTCTCCCATTTCAGTCCCAGGGGTTCCACAGCCCCCCATAAACATGTGGCTGCTTCCTCTGGGTGGGGGAGGGCGTCCTCACCTCTCAGATGTTGCTGGAAGGAGACAGAGGAGAGAACCAAGCTCACGGTCTGAGTCCCAGGCCTGGTTGGGGTCCCCAGGTCGGGGTCCCCAGCTCCGTGTTGGGGCCGCGCATGACTGGGGGAGGAGGAGGAGGAGGAGGCCTCCTCCAGGAGGTCTGCCCATGTCTGCCGTGGCAGCCGGGACAGCTCAGGCCTCCCCAAGGTGGGTGTTGGGGTGCCCTCGTGGGGGGCTGTCCCGCAGGGCACACGGTGTCTCAGGAAGGGCTGGAAGGGAGATAGCCCACACACTTGCCCATCTGGCTGTGGCGTCATAGGCCAGAGGTTCCAAGATTCCTTTCCTTGTCCCTAACTTCCCACCGCTCTTCAGAGAAAAAGATCCACAGTACCCACCCACCTCCCCTCCAGAAATGCATCTTCTTCTTTTTTATTTTTTTTTGCTTTTTTGGGTCACACCAGGCAATGTTCAGGGGTTCCTCCTGGCTTTGCACTCAGGAATCACTCCTGGCAGTGCTCGGGGAACCATATGGGATGCTGAGGATCGAACCCAGGTTGGCCGCATGCAAGGCGAACACCCTACCTGCTATACTATCACTCCGGCCCCTTTAACTATTCTTTTTATTTATTTATTTATTTATTTATTTATTTATTTATTCTTTTCGGGTCACACCTGGCAATGCACAGGGGTTACTCCTGGCTCTGCACTCAGGAGTTACTCCTGGCGGTGCTCTGGGTAACATATGGGATGCTGGGAATCGAACCCGGGTCGGCTGTGTGCAAGGCAAACGCCCTACCCGCTGTGCTATCGCTCCGGCCCCACACCTTTTTTTTTTTTAACTGGAAAAATTTTAGTTTGCTTAATAAAAGGAGGCGTTGCTTTCTTTAGTAGAAAACCCAAAGTGGCCGTAATCTGCTCTTCCTAGCTTCTCTCTCACTCGACCGTGTATCGCTATTTATCATACCAATTCGGTGCTACAGAACAATCCTTAAGGAAACAAAATCCCGTGTTACAAGGTGAGAAATAAAGTCGCACATGAACTTTTCTGTTCTGTGTACCTCTACATATATGTCCTTATACGTGTCTTATACATGTCGTAGGAGATACTGTAGCTGTTGGAAAAGATGAAGTCATGAAATTTACATACAAGCAGTACTGCATGGGAAGTACCATGCTAAGCGGAATGAGTCAGAGAGGGACAGACAAAGACTGCACCTTCTTTTTTTTTTTTAATTGCTTGTAAATTTTTTTTTGCTCGATTTGCTCGAGCATGCCCAGTAACGTCTCCATTGGAGACTTTGTTGTTACTGTGTCTGGCATATCGAATACGTCACGGGGAGCTTGCCAGGCTCTGCCGTGCGGGCGAGATACTCTTGGTAGCTTGCCGGGCTCTCCGAGAGGGGCGGAGGAATCGAACCCTGCTTGGCCAGGCTGGCTGCGTGCAAGGCAGACGCCCGACCCGCTGTGCTATTGTAAATTCTTTTTTTTTTTAATTTTTAATTTAAAAAAATTTTTTTTTCTTATTAGTGAAACGCCATGGGATACAGTTGCAGACTTAAAAATTTTGTGCTTGGGTTTCAGTTATACAATGATCGAGTACCCATCCCTCCACCAGTGCCCATTCTCCACCACCACGGGTCCCAGCATCCCTCCCACCCCCCATCCTCCCCTCTCACCCTGTCTCTGTGGCAGGGCGTTCCATTTTGTTCTCTCTCTCTCCTTTTGGGTGTTATGTTTTGCAAGAGAGGCATTGGGTGGCAGTCATGTTCGGTCTAGAGTCTACTTTCAGCTTTTTAAAATTTTTATTCGTGAAACACCTTGCACCTTCTTTAAGTGACCAAGTGTCCCAGCTGCCCCTGAGGTTTCTCTGCCTTCCCCCACTCCCCGGCGGGTGGTGTCGCCTACTTTGGGGACCGCTGATGCTGATGATTGATCGCGAGCCCAGAGCTCAGCCCCCACAGCCTGTTCCCCCGACAGCCGCCCCTTCGAGATCTGCTGCCTGAACACGGGGCGGCTGGGAGGGGCAGGGCCGCCTCGCCCCGTCTCCAGCTGCGCGGCCCAAGGCCCCTTCAGGAAATCCGTCTTGTGTTTCCTCATTTCCCCATTGTAAAAGTGAGGTCATCCTCATCTCAGACTCGTCTCGGCCTTCTCTGAGGTGCAATCAGGAGCTTGTCTTCACTCACCAGCGAGCACTTACGGCAGGATTCGTTCCTTCACCCAGCGAGTTCTCTTTGAACGGGATCGTGTGGGCCGACTTGTTTTCACGAGGCCGTTTCCCCGTGGGATGTGCGATACCTTGGGTTGTCACCTTGAATCGTCACCAAGGTTCTCTGAACGACACCCTTGCACATCCTGAGCGCAGGTCCCAGGGGCATCTCTGGCCACGACTTCTTTTTTCTTTTTAAGTACTGAGAAGGAGTTTATTGAGGGGCCGGAGCGATAGCACAGCGGGCAGGGCATTTGTTTGCCTTGCACGTGGCCGACCCGGGTCCGATTCCCAGCATCCCATATGGTCCCCCGAGCACCGCCAGGAGTGATTCCTGAGTGCAGAGCCAGGAGGAACCCCTGTGCATTTCCGGGTGTGACCTAAGAAGCAAAAAAAAAAAAAATCAAAAACAAATAAAAAATCGCAGTGTCGGTAATTCACCACGACCCTGCAAACGCTCTTCTCTCGGCTTAGTGGTTCCTGGGCCACGTGACCGACTCTGGTTCCACGTCCAGCCCCACATTTGCCGGGGATGAGATCGCTTCAGCCTGGACCCTTCTTCCGTAGCCTTCGGCCCTTCGAGGGTCGTGGGGCAGAGGGGTCCATCCCCCCTCTCCCGTTCCACCTCCCCAGGCACCTGCGGGCACCCGCTCGGACCCCACAGCCCTCCCGACCTAGGAGCGGTTTTCTTTCCTCGGAGCTCGGCTTTGTGCCTGGTGACTGCGGTTCCTGCAGCATTGGAGGGGGCTGCGTGACTGGAGCCCGCTCCAGCTCTGGGAAGGGCCCACCGTGTCTGTCCCCTTTCCCTGAGGCCAGGTGCGAGGGTCACAGAGGGCAGCGGGAGTGCCCACCCTGGAGGCCTGGCTGAGGCCCAGTGAGAACCGTCCCAGGGACCCGAGCGAGGCCTGGTGGGGCCTGGCTGTGCCTTTCTCCAGACCGGGGCCTTTTGTCTTCCCGCTCAGTGGTGGCCCAGGAGCCCGTTGGCTCATTCACCCTACAAGCGTTTCCCGCGTGCCTCTTGCCGGCCAAGACCTGAAAAGCAGTTGCGTGGATGTGCACACTTGGCTGCTCACCGGAACCCCGGGGGGACCGAGGACAGCTGGGGGTTGGCGGGCAGGGGACTTGCGTCCTCTGGGACACTGACTCATGCTGTGGCTGCGGCTGTGACACCGGCCACCCCCCTCGCACACCGTGTCTGAGCTGCTCCGAGTCCCGCTCCTCTCCTGTCTTACAAGGTGGGGACGGGGGCCGCAGGGGCTGGCTCAGAGGCCCGACCCGCACACGCCTGGGCCTCCTCCCGGAGTGGCGTGAACCCTCCCCCCCATCCCGCGTGGGACTCGGCCCACAGGTCTCAGTGCTGTCCCTCCTCCCCCCCTGCAGGAAGGATATCTGACCAACCCCCGGAGCCTCTGGGAAGACTACCCGCACGTGCACCTCCCGTGAGTACCCCCTGGGCTCGGTGCCTCTTGGCTCTCGTCCCCGAGCGGGGCCGGACCCGGACAGGCAGCTGCAGGCACTGGAGACTCTCAGGACAAAAGGCCTCCACTGCAGCCCCCACCCGGCGACAGCCCCTCCGGGACTCAGGCTGCCGAGCAGGGAACTCACACTTTCCGAGGCCGGGACGTCCGGGCAGGCACGGGGAGTCACCGGGTCCACGAGGGAAGGGCCTGTCCTTGGCCCACCCACGTCCGCCTGCTGCCCGGGACTGCCACGCTCCGAGGCTGCTTCTCTTAGCTCACGGGGCCAATTCAGGGGTCTCGGCTGCCCTCACTGAATCACCTCCCTGGACCCCTCCCCCAACAGACGTCAGTTGGGGGGTTCAGGACATCCACTTGTTACTTGAACGTGTCATAGGGTACCCCCGCCCCCCAGGTCATGCCAGCAGTGCTCAGGGTCCACACAGTGCCGTGAGGTGCCAGAGACCTGACCCGGAGCCTCACACAGGCAGAGTATCTGCTCCCTCCCTACTCCCCCGCCCAGGTCCCCATCTACGCAGTTGAGGCGACAGCAGCATTCTGAGTGTGGCACCCCTGGGCCTCGGGAGGCGGGTCCGGGGAGTGAGTGTCTCCGTGAATGGGCCTCACCCCTTCCTGGGGCCCCACTGTGGCTCCCAGCGCAGCCGCCAGGCCCTGGGCCAGCCTCACTGTGGGAAGCAGCAGTGGGTCCCCCCCGGAGGGTGGCTCTGCCTTTCCTGCACCCCCTTAGATAAGCAGCAGTAGCCGTGGGGCTGAGACCCCCGACTTGGCTGCCCCCACACTCGGCCTCCGCCTTGCCCTTGTCACCTCTGCTGCCCTGGGTGCTGGTCCCATCCATCTCTGGTGCTCTCCTCCTCCTCCTCTCTCTTCTCTGTCCCCTCTCTGCCCGGGAGGGAGTGCAAGTGTATGTGTGTGTGTGTGTGTGTGTGTGTGTGTGTGTGTGTGCGCACGCGCGCGCATGTGTGTGTGTCTCCGTGGAAGCGGGCCCCGCCCTGCGTGACGGCCCCTTCGCCTGCCTGTCCCCAGCTTCCAGGTGAAGTTCTTCTACCTGTGCCAGCTGGCCTACTGGCTGCACGCGCTCCCCGAGCTCTACTTCCAGAAGGTTCGGAAGGTGAGTGCCCGCGCCCCTCCTGCTCGCGCCTCGACCTCCCCCTCCCGTGTGCCGGACGCCCTGCGGGGAGGGGGAGTCTGAGGGAGAAGAACCCCCCCACCCCACCGGCCACCGCGCCCTGCCCCCAGCCCCGCTCAGGGCCGGCCACCAGCTTGGCCTCTCCCCTGACCTCTCACACTCTTGCGTGTGCCTTTCCCGGGAGATCTCGCCTGGGTTTCGGATGAAGCGACAGGCCTTCATCTCTGCAGAGGCCTGTCCCTGCCCCCAGTCTGGCCTCTTCTCTCAGCCCCATCTTGCTCTTTGCTTTTTGGTCTTTTTGGTTTTTTTTCTTTTTTCTTTGTTTGGGGGTCACGCCCGGCAATGCACAGGAGTTACTCCTGGCTCATGCACTGAGGAATTACCCCTGGCGGTGCTCGGGGGACCATATGGGATGCTGGGAATCGAACCCGGGTCGGCCATGTGCAAGGCAAATGCCCTCCCCCTCTCCACCCTCCCCCCCATCTTGCCCTTTGGCCAGGGTCGTCCACCCTCAGGCTTCTGGGCAGCTGGGAGGGGGTATGGAAACTTGCAGGTCCACTCAGCCAGCCGGGCCTGCCCGAGGTGGGGGACGGTGCGTCCTCCTGCTGCACCCGCTTCCTACGTCTTCTGGGGCGAGGGCGTCTCAGACCCGCCGCTCTGGCTTGCAGGAGGAGATTCCCCGCCAGCTGCAGTACATCTGCCTGTACCTGGTGCACATCGCCGGAGCGTACCTCTTGAAGTGAGTTTGATCCTGGGCCCCCCCACCCGGCCTTGGCCCTGGCCTTCTGCCCCATGCCTGCCACCCACAGCCCTCACCCAGTGCTCCTGTGTGTGGGGGCCAGGCGGCGGCCCCGGAGTAGAGTGATGAGCGGTGGGAGACTCCTCTAGGCTCCTCTCCCTTCTCGCCGGACATCCCCAGGGAGTGTGCTGGGGAGGCGGTGGCAGGGGCTGGGCCGAGGCTGGGCCAAGGTCCGGGCTTCCCTTCTCTGGGATGGGTCGGTCGGGAAGGGAGAGGGGTTGGCTGTTGGGCGAAGCCAGAGGATGGCGCTGCTGCAGACGGTCTGACCCTTAGGACTGACCTGGAGCCTGAGTTCCTGCAGTCAGGAGTGTCTTGCAGTTCCTCCGGACGAGGGACGAGGTTCCGCCCGGAGCACCTGGGTCCCCAGCTCCTGGGTGCCCAGGGCAGCCTCCCATGAGGACGGAACCTCTCGGGTGTCGGGGCAGCTCCCTGAGGCCCCAGGCATGGGGCAACCCCTCCCAGTAGCCTGAGGGCCAGCGGCTGGCGGTGCTGGTCCCTCTGCCTGTGTCCGAAGCCAAAGGTGCGCGAGGAAGTCGGTCCTGCCGCACGGGTGGAGGTCGGGGGGTGGGGGGCAGGGAGCCACACCCCAAAGGCCCAGGCAGACCCATGCCAGGAGCCGTCCACTGCCTGGTGTGCTGTGGACCCTGCCACCGTGGCAACCCTTCTGCCCCCCAGAGGTACGAGCGGCCTTTGAGCCATTTCCTCCCTCTCCGGAATGAGGGGGTCAGGCCCCGTGTGAACCTGTGAACGTTCTTTGATTTGTTTGGGGGCCACACCCGGAGGTGCTCGGGGGTCACTCCTGGCTCTGCACTCAGGGATCGCTCTTGGCGGTGCTCGGGGGGACGCCATATGGGATGCCGGGGATCGAACCCGGGTCGGCCACATGCAAGGCCCACGCCCTACCCGCTCTCCTGTGTCTCCGGCCCCAAGCCTGTGAATTCTTGCTTGGACAAAGACCGGACCCGAGAGGGTGGGGAGCAGAGTGCCCGTGTCCTGCCCCCGCACCCCCAGCAGGGATGGTTTCCCGTGAGGGGCTTGGCCACCCTTCCTGTGTCCCTGTTGGGGCTCCAGGAGTGGTGAGTGCGGGGGGTGGGGAGAGCCAGCCTGGGTGGACGGGTCCTGAGTGGGAGAGACCGTCTTGCGCGGGGCACGGCAGGTCTTATTGGGGGGGGGGGGGGGGGGCTGTGGCTTGGTTCTGGAGGTATTTGGTCACTCCCAGTGCATGCAGGGGAACCTCCCGGGGGCCTCCGGAAGCTGTCGCAGACAGGCCCTGCCCTCCCGGGCATCCTTCTGGCATGTCAGCCCCCTCGTGGGAAGCTGAGGAAAGCAAAGCAGGGCGGGCTGTGGAGTGGGGCTGACGCCTCAATCGAGGTGAGGGAGGCCTGAGGAGTAAGCAGGCCAGGCACAGGAAGAACAAGAGCCTGTTCCAGGTAGCGGAGCAGCAGGTGCAAAGGCCCTGAGGCCAGCGGGGCCAGGAGCCCAGGGAGGTTGAAGAGCAAAACAAGATGGCAACGGGTCGCAGCAGAGTCCATGTATGCTCACCAGGCGGAGCAAAGACTCGGCCGTCTCCCTGCCCTCTCTGGCCCTCCTGGGTGCCCGCCGGCATCCCAGTGTGTGGCTTCTGGCTCTCTGGGCGTCGCATCGGCCTGGTGGGGGAGCCCACCGCCTGCTCCCAGGGACTCGTCCCCGCTGCCACCTCGCGGTCTTGTCTCGCCGTGTCTGAAAGGCAGCGCCCGCCCGCGGCAGGGTGTGCGAGTGACTGACTGTCGGGGCCCAGCTCCGGCTGCCAGGAGGCTGGCAGGGACGCCCCCGGCGTGGGGCTGGGCAGCAGGGCAGCGGCGAGTGAGGAGCGCCTTTCCTGCCGGGCGAAGGGTGTCCGGCGGCGGGGGCTGAGATTGGCCAGGCCGTGAGCGTCGGGAAGCTCCTCCGGCCGCCGTGGGGTTGTCCGGGAGGGTCACTCCCCGGAGGAGCTCGGGCATCGAACCTGGGGCTCAGGCATGCACAGCCTGTGCCCTCCCCATTGAGCCACCTGCCCGGCCCGGCCTGGCCCGGCCCGTCAGGAAAGATGCTTCAAGGCGGGACGGTGCAGCTGGACCCGGAGGGCGCCCCCAGGGAGGGGTGGGGAGTGGAGAGCGGGTGCGCGCGTGGGGGAGACTGACGTGAGCCCAACCCCCGCGTCTCGTCTCGGCAGCCTCAGCCGCCTGGGCCTCATCCTGCTGCTCCTGCAGTATTGCACCGAGTTCCTCTTCCACACGGCCCGGCTCTTCTACTTTGCCGACGAAAACAACGAGAAGCTGTGAGTGGCCGCGCGCGGTGGGGGTGGGGGGTGCAGGGCGGAGGGCGGAGGGAGGGAGGGGTGCGGCTGGCAGGTGGGGACAGTTTCCCGCCTGGGCCGGGGGCACCATGTTCCGCACGTTTCTGCCCTCACCCCCCGCTCCTGGTGTGGGTCACTGCAGAAGCCCTGAGGGCCCCGTCCCCGTCCCCCCTGCCCCCCCGCCCGCAGGTTCAGTGCCTGGGCGGCCGTGTTCGGGGTCACCCGCCTCTTCATCCTCACCCTCGCCGTGCTGGCCATCGGCTTCGGACTGGCGCGGATGGAAAACCAGGCCTTTGACCCCGAGAAGGGGAATTTCAACACCTTGCTGTGCAGGTGCGTTCGGGCAGAAGGTGCGGGGGAACTCGGTCAGGCTGCCCGGGTCTGAGCTGACGTCCACAGGCGGCCACTGGCAGCGACCCCCGCCCGCCACACCCCGGGCCCCGCTGCCTGCCGTGGGGGGTCACCTCTCTCCTGGGCCACCGCCCGCCTCTGTCAGGGGCCCAGGGCCCGGGGGAGGTCTCCTGCGCCTCGGGGGCACCCGCTTGGTGTGCGTGACCCTCGCGCCCGGCCTCGGGGGGTCCACGTGCCCCACAGCCGCTGTCCGGGGGGCCCCGGATGCAGGCGGGTGATGTGCTTTCTCCCGGAGTTGTGGGGGTCCCACGCTGGGGCAGTGCTGGGACTGACCGGTGGGCCTCAGACACTTCAGCCCGGCCCGGGGTTTTTTCGGGGGACATGCTCGTTCCCGTAGCTGCGTCCCCAGGAGGGGACCCCGTTGTTCTTCCAGCACAGACCTGGTCTCCCTCGGGGAGAGCCGACCACCCCTCCCCAGGCAGCGGGGCCGTTCAGGGTGGCTGGGCCAGGGCGCGGCTCCCACCCCTGCGGGAGGTGGGCACGCGGGGCTGCGCCTCCCCCGGGCGCCCTCCGCCACGGCTCTGTCCCCGCAGGCTCTGCGTGCTGCTGCTGGTCTGCGCCGCCCAGGCCTGGCTCATGTGGCGCTTCATCCACTCGCAGCTGAGGCACTGGCGCGAGTACTGGAACGAGCAGAGCGCCAAGCGGAGGGTGCCCGTCGCCCCCCGGCTCCCCGCCAGGCTCCTCAAGAGGGAATCAGGTGTGTGCCAGGGCGGGGGAGGCCGGCCGTGGGCGCTCTCTGCACGCTCGGCCCTGGGGAGCGGGGAGCTCTGGCAGGCCCCGTCCTTGCCTGCCCCCCTCGGGCAGCGTCCCGGCCTACCGGGCCCTCCTGCTTCAGGAGTGAGGCGGGGGACAGCACGGTGACCGCTACATGGGCTGCAGGCCCGGGGACGATGCCAGCCTGGGCGCCGTCTCCGGCTCACCGGCCACTGGGCCAGGGCCCGGGGCTGATGCGAGTGGCCACGTGCAGCTGGTCCGCCCTGGGGAGGGGAGGGGAGGGGAGGGGCAGGCGGCTGAGCAAGGCCTTGTCTGGGCGCCCGCCCTGGCCCTGGCCGCTGGCCGGCCTTTCCGGGCGTGGCGGCCACAAGCAGCCCGGGACGCCCCCGTGTTCAGGTGGTGATGCGGGGAGGACCGGCCTCCACGCAGCTGGTGCCTGTTCCCGGGCCGAGGCCCCTGGGCCCCCGCCCTCCTGGGCGCCGGCCCCCCCCAGAGCACCCCGTCTGTCTCCCTTCACTCAGGCTACCATGAAAACGGAGTGGTGAAAGCGGAGAACGGCACCTCCCCACGGACTAAGAAGCTCAAGTCTCCTTAAGGCCAAAGCGCTGAGGGGGCCACTTCTGCCCCCGCGGCTCCGTCCCAAACAGCAGAAACCCGTCTTGGATCGTTTTTTTCCCCTTTTATTCTATTTTTTTTTTTTTGGCTCTCTCCTCCTCTTCTGCCATCAGATGTTGCCAATAAAACCAAAACTGTCCCTCCAGCTGCCCCGTGCCTCCCCCGTCCCTGGGGCTCCTTGATGCTGCCTCCTCGTCCTCCTCCTTGTCCTCCTCGTCCTCCTCCTCTTCCTCCTCCACCGCCACGGCTGCTGCTTTTTCTCCTTGAACTTGCCGGACGGCAGCGTCCCCGGCTGTGACTGGGACGGCGACAGGGAGCTGAGCTTGCAGCCCGGGCCCCGTCTGGGTCCGGAAGCCGAGTGCCCAGGGGCCCCTCCCGGGCCTGCCACCGCCGTCGCCGCTGTCGTCGTCGTCTCCTAGGTGCTGATGAACTGATGAGACGAGACGCCAGATGCCAGTTTTGCCCGGCCTGCGGGGCTCTGCGGGCCGTGACAGCCCAGGCCTCCCGCTCTGGGTTGCGTCCACCTGACCCCGGAGGGCAGCGCTGGATCCGGTGGCCCCACTCACGGAGGCCCCGCCACGACAGCCTGGGGACCGGAGGCCTGTCCGCCGCCGTCCTGGGGGCCACGCTGGAGGAGGGCAGGCGTCTCCCACTCACGAGCCAGAGCAAAGCTTGAGCGAGCATCGGGCAACGGCCTGTCCCGACAGGGCAGCGGGGCTGGGGGGTGGAGGGGCAGCCAAGCCCCCAAGGCAGCGCACCGGCATCCAGCAGTGACCCCAGCCGCCGACGGGCTGGCCCGGGAGCACAGACCCGGCCTCCAGGCCCGTTCTCGGAATCTTCCGTCTCTCGTGGCCAGTCCTGGGCTCCAGGGAGGCGTCGTCTGAGCCTCCGGCCTCACGTGACCACTTGTGGCCCCACTGCCTCAGTGGTTCTCATCCCGAGGGGCACCCACCGCCCACCCCCACCCCGGCACGCCCGCCCTGCCCCACTCCCCCAAAGACAAGGCCTCCACGTCCTTTCAGTGCCTTGCGAGGACTTCGAGAGACAGACGCCCGGTTTTCCCGAGGCCCGAACCCGAGCTGCCCTGGCCTGGCCTGAGCTGTGCCGGGTGGGAGGCCGCACACCACACGGGGACCGTGGTGTCCTCCGCAGGCCGGTCCTCGTTCTGACATCACAGCGGAAACCAAACCCGGGAGGATGCTCGCCCGCCAAGGGGGAGACGGGGCTTCTCGTCAAGGCAGCTCCCCTTCTCCACACACCCCCGGCACCAGAGATAAAACATTCGTTCGCACCAGCTGGTCCTCGTGGACGTCATCTTCTCCGCCCAGGACGAGGCCGCGCGCACCGAGCGGATCGTGGGCTCCGAGAAACGCGCCTTTTCTCCCTCTGCCTGCCTGCCCGCCCGCCCATTCCCCGACGGTGCCGTGCCGCGGAACCCCGAGCCCGGGGTGGCTTGGAGCAACCCAGGAAACCGGACTTGGAGTCTCTCGGCTGCCCGTTTCTGTCCTGTCTGTCCCCTGCCCGTGCCTGTGACTGCTGATGGGAAAGGGGGGCAGTTGGATGCTCCCCGGAGTGGCCTTCCTCCCTGCACCCCGTGGCAGGGGCCTTCTGGGGGGCAGCCGCCCTCCTCCCGCTCATAGTTGCCCGCCGACAGGGCACACGGCGTCACCGTCCCTCAGTCCGCTACTCCCAGCATCCCCGCTGCGCCCCCCCCGCCCCCCCCAATTCCCGGAGAACAGGCTGGTTCTGGGGTGCCCGAGTGAGCACGGGTGGGGAGGGCGGGGAGGGACCGAGTGAGGGCCGAGGCCTGGCAGGCTGGCGGAGGCAGCGCGGCTGACTCCTGGCGTTCCCGTGAGCCTGCTGGGCTGGCCGGCCCCACCTGGCCCCTGCTCCTGCCACCCCTCCCGGGGGCCAGGCTGCCTGTCGCCAGCTCCCAGACGCTCCTCGACCACACCCCCGAGCGCGCAGCAGGTGCGGGCGTGTTGGGCGGGATGGAATGGTCCCGTGGTCCCCGTCGCTCCTTGGAGGCGCGGTGACGGGAAAGTTGATTTTGTCATCCAGGGGCCGAGAGCGGCGTTACTACCTTCTGAGGGAAGGGGTGTTTCTGGGGGAGGTGAGAGCCAAGGCCAGTTGGCTCCGGCCTTTGCTGTGTCCGGGCGAGGCGGAATGTGCCAGCCCCGGGGACACTCCAGTGGCCCGTGGCACCTCCGTGGGTGGGTGCTTCTTGACCCTCGGAGTCCCTCAGACCCTCAGGCCTCCTGGGTCCAGGGCTGGGAGCCCGGGGATGCGACCTCTGGCGTTCCTTCTGCCTCAGAACCAACCCCAGGTCCTTTCTCCAGCGGGGAGAGGCCAAGCGTGCACCCCACCCCCAGATCCACAACCGAAAACTCGCGTCCTCGGGGCCCGATCTTGATTCCAGGTCGCTTGCAGGGCGCGCACAGCCGGCAAGGCTGGCGTGACCGCGGGCTTCCTGCCGAGGCTTCTGCGTGCCTGGGCTGGGGCGGGAGAGGGAGCGAGGCCTGGACAGTGTGTGCCCGCGTGGCAGAGCCTTGTGTGTGTGTGTGTGTGTGTGTCAGAAGTGCCTTAGTAAGTGCCTGTGACCTTCCGGCCTTGCTTGTCCTGTGTCCAGCCGCCAGGGCTCCGGGGCTGCTTGTCCGCTGTGGCCAAAGGGGCCCGGGCCCCACTTCCGTTACGAGTCTGAAAGACAAGGGCTGAGGCCATCGGGCCTCCTCTTTCTCAGCCTCCTGCCGCCCCCCCCGGGGGGCCGTGGGGCTCTGGCTCCTTCCGCCTGGTTTCAGGGCCCCTGCCCGCTGAGCCTCACTCTTCCAGGGCCCCCCAGGATGCAAAGAAGAACAGGCCGCCTCGCTCTCACCACCTCCCCTCTGCTTGGTCTCCTACCCCACCCGGAGCCGGCTTGCTCAGGGTGTGGCTTTTCCCCTTCCGGGTCAGGCCCGAGCGTTTCTGCCCACACCCATCCCTGGGTCCGTCCGCGTCTCTGCCGCATCTGGGGCCCTGACTCGGCGTCTCCCGTCTGTCTTCTGCGCTGCCTCCCCTCACCCACTCGCCTGCCTGTTTCCTGCTCTTCCGGGTCGTGCAATAACTCCCCGCTGGTGGGCTTGTCTTTCCTCCCCACCTCCTGGTCCCTTCCAAGGGCCAGCAGCTGGGGAGGGGAGCGGGGAGGGTCAGCGTGCCCCACGGGCCACTCCCCAAGTCGGCCACTCCCCAGAGTCACCATCTTCCCCTGAGCCCAGGGGCACTCTGGTAGAACACACAGCGTCAGCTTAGAAGTCCACCTGTATCTATGTCTGTATTTTAATCTGTTGAAAAGGAAAGAAAAAACAAAAAAAAACCATCCCCGTGGCAGGGCGTGAAAATCTCTGTCTCTGTCCGGGGAGGGACTGAAGCCTGAACGCGTCTGCAGTTTCTCGCTCACGGGAAGGGGTTGCAGACTGACTCCCGGAGAGCCCGCCGGGCGCTGGCCAAGCCCTGCTCACGGGAAAGCATCTGGCGGCGGGGTAGGTACCCCCCCCACACACACACCCGTGGGTACAGAGTCGAGTGTTTATGTGCTGATGATAAACCTCATTTTTCAGTTCCTCTTGTTTAATAAGACAGCCGGAGGGAGCACTGAGTGAGGCTGCTGGTGCCCTGAGCAACGCAGAATGCAAACGTGGACACACTCTTTGGGTTTTTCTTCTTTAGTGTTCGTGATATGGACCAAATTTCAACAAGGAACTCAAGGAACATTCGTTACCTGCCGTATTTATGCCTTCATGCAAAAGGGTCGTTCGTGTTTTCTTCCGCAGGGCGGGGTGGGGGGGGGTGGGGAGGGGAATCTTTTTACCTTCGGTGAACTTTTTTTGCAGAATCTGTTTTCCACTGTGTCTGTCTGGTTTCAAAACAAAGCGCAGTTTTGTATGGATTTTTTTTTTTGTAAAATGTACATTTTGAAACAAACGAGCAAGAAATATTTTTGAAATAACAGAATAAAAGGCACAGAGTTACCCCCATCGGAATTGTCTCTGGTCTGATTCCTGATTTCTTCGCGATGGGGGATGTTTGCACTAGCCCTTCCCGGACCCGTCCCTTCCCGGTCCCTGTTGCTGTCTGGGGACAGGCGCTTTCTGCGGCAGAGGCTGGAGACGATCAACGCCCGTGGCACCAGGATGCCACGAGGCAGCCTGGGCTCCGTGCTACGAGTTGAACCTGCAGCCTGACTGACGCCGGCCAGGCAGGCACCGAACCACCGAGCCACACTCCCGGGGCCCTGCTTGCACTTGTGTCTGCTAGAAAAAAAAGAGATGGGCTCAATTTGAGTATCCTCTCTCCTCCCCAGTGTCTTTGACTCTGGAGGGCGTGGCTTGGATCTCTTCTGAGAGGAACTTGTTCTCCGCCGGTCGGGGTGCTTGAGGAGGTGGGAATTGGCCTGGGAGCCAGCTAGGGTGATCTGCCGGGTTTTGCAATCAGGTACGACAAGTGGGAAGGCGTTTTCGTGCTGTGGAGTTTGCAGGAAGGAAGCACTTCAGACTTCAGTCCAAGTTCGGCTTGAAGAATGGGTCAGGTTCTTGTGGGAAGATCACAAACTCCCTGTGGGTGCTGAAGAGCTGAGTGGGTGCTAGTGGTGCTGAGCACTGGGGGTGCTGGTGCTCCAAGGACCACCCTAGTGTCCACATGGTCTGATGACGTGATTTCCAGAGAGCGCAGAGGGAGTGACAGAAGCAGAGTGAGTGACGGGAGCACAGTGACGGGAGCAGAGGGACGCTTCCCTGGCAGTGGGGTGGAGAGGGAAAGTCCTGGCGTGGACCCCGTCCCGGGAAGTCCTCTGCCAGGACAAGCCGGAATCTCCAGCATTGAGTCTTCATGTTGGTTTTCTGTGGCTCACAGTTTGGGGGCTTTTCCGGCGTGTGTGTGTGTGTGTGTGTTTGGTGGGAGTGGTATGGTGAGACTGAAGGGTAATAGTAAATGAATAAGGTTGTGGTACAAATAAGATTATTATTATTATTATTTTTAATGAACTCACACATGCTCGTGTGCTGGCAGGTGATTTAAGAGACAGCCATGGGACTCCTGATTCCCTGGAGATATAATTTTGGAACAATCTTATCAAACTGGCTGCTCCCCAGGATCCTCAGAGCTGGCAGACTTGGGCTTCCGAGTCCCTGGCCCGCTTGCCATTTTCAGGGTGCAGGGCGGCGTGGGCAGATTTCAGGCCCAGGGTCTGTGCAGTGGCCCGGAGGCAGATGTTCGCTGCCCTGTGCCACCTGAGACACAGCCACTAGCGTGCCCCTACACAGACCCAGACCCAGATATTCTCCCCTTCTGTCTGGGTTCTCCGCGCCCACCCCAAGGGGGCCCTTGCCCTTCCCACGGCAGTGACCTGCAGCAGGGAACTGCACCGGTGCTGGGAACAGCTGCCCTGCCCTAAGCTTGGCGGGAGGGGAAGGAACTGACCGACCTTTGCTGCCGTGTGGAACCAGCTGTTCTCTGCTGTGGAGATCGCACACGGGGTGCTGGGCCGGCCCACCGCCGCCCCCTCTTCACCTTGGAGGCCTGAGAACTGAATGTGGCCGATGCCGACCTTGACTCCGACAGCAACTCCAGGGACATTCTCACAGTGACGGTGGGGCTGACCTTTCACCCTGGTCCCCCGTGATGGTGGGCAAGAGAAGCGTCGTTGTCAGAACTGAGGTTGGAAGGGCTGTGAGCACTCAGGTGTCAAAGGGGGGGTACGACGGCGTGAAGTGAGATCCCCGCCCCCCCCCCATCTCAAAGGTCTCCTCTTTAGCTTAGGACTGAATGGGCCAGCCGTCTCCTCTGTAAGCTGCGGATGACAGAGATCCCCCTGAGACTTACTGAAAAGGCGCCTTCGCCAACTGCCCTGGGAGGCAGGGAAGAAGGAGACATAATGGCTGGGGATTTGTTTCTCTGTTTTTTTTGGGGGGGGGAGGGGGTGTCGTCACACCAGCGATGCTCAGGGGTTCCTCCTGGCTCTGCACTCAGGAATGACTCCTGACAGTGCTCGGGGGAGCATATGGGATGCTGGGGATCGGACCCGGGTCAGCCACATACAAGGCAGCACCCTACCCACTGTACTATCACTCGGCCCCAGAGATAACGGTTTCTCTTTTTGGATCTTTGGGCCACAAGGGGTGCTCAGAAGTCACTTCGGGCGGTGTCCAGGGAAGCCGTCTACTGCCTGCCTGGGCCTCCTGCTCTCCACGCCTGCGTGCTGCCCTTTGAGTGCTCACCCTGTTCAGGAGTACAGATTCTGTGAAAGGTGCTGCTGTGCCCTGGGTCAGCTTCTGCTTTGTTGGTCTTTGGTTTCCAGACCATGCCAGGTGGGGCTCAGGGCTGACTCCTGGCTCGTGCTCAGGGGTCACTCCTGGCGGGACTCGGGGGTGACATGCAGTGCCAGGGACTGAGCTCAGTCACAGACAAGGCAGGCATCCTGCCCTCTGTACTGTCACTCCAGCCCGTAGGTCTGCACATGTCAGCACTCTCGCCTGGTGCGGGTCACTGGGAGTATCGCGAGCACATGATTTTGAGGGTAGCACAGCGGGTTGGGCGTTTGCCTTGCAGGTGGCCAACCGGGCCGAGCTGGGTTCGATTCCTCCGCCCCTCTCGGAGAGCCCGGCAAGCTACCGAGAGTATCTCGCCCGCACGGCAGAGCCTGGCAAGCTCCCCGTGACGTATTCGATATGCCAGACACAGTAACAACAAGTCTCACGATGGAGACGCTACTGGGCCCGCTCGAGCAAATCGATGAACAACGGGAGGACAGTGACAGTGACTTTGAGGGTCTCAGTTTCACCTGACAAAGTCTCACTTGGAGAGGAGGATCAGTTGCACTGCTTGACTGGGCGGATAGGTGAGTGACGGAGGTAAACCAGAGAGGCCCCCCTGAGAAGGTGAGGGGTGCCTGCCGGGCCGCTCTGGGACTGCCACATTCGGTGGCAGAGGCGGGGAGGCTCCGGTGGGAAACGCCCCTCAAGCACTCGGAGCACACAGGTGGCCAGCAGAGAGGAGCCAGCCTGTCCCCCTGTCCCCGCCTGACTCCACAGGCAGAACAAAGCTGGTGTGGATGGCAAAAGCAGGAGGCGTCTTGTCCTCTCAGGGTCCGCAGTGTGGTTCTGCTTGGGCCTCCCAGGGGGCCCACACGCCAGGAAGGGCAGTCTGCTTGACGCAGTCGACGCCGTCCAGCATCCACTGCCACAGAGACCCAGAGGAATGCTGGGCCAATGTCTGTCGGACCCGGGCACACCAGAAAACAAAACCCTCACACCCCTCCCTCCATTCCCGTCCCCCACCCCCACCTCCCTTAATTAGTCGTCAATCTCAGCTCCTACAAGATCCGATTTAATTTAGACTTTTAACAGGCAGCTATAGTAGGTATGTACCTCTAAACACAGGAAAAATCTCGATTCATTTCGATCCCAGGAGCCAACGAAGGGCTCTAGAAGAGGACAAGGCACAGGATCTCAAAGGCTAGGTCCAACCTCAAGAGCGTGAATCTGCAGGGTCAGCCTGAGAAAGCACGCAGGAAGTTGAAGTAGGCGATCCTGTCATCCCCAGAAGAACACATCTGGATCAGCTGTGGAAAGAGCGTGCGGGGCCGTGAGCCACGCACGCACGTGTCTGGGACACCCGGCCCAGGCCACGTCCTGCTTTCTCTTTCCTCGGCTGGTTCTGCAGGAATCCTGTGAACCCGAGGGCCGGTCCGATACTGTCCCCATCATCCTCACATCCACGTTCACGTGGAGTAAGTGGGCTGCCCCAGATGTTAGAATGAACGTTGATATACCATAAGAGTATAGGGGAGCGGGTTGAGCTTTCCTCCCCGCCCTGACCAGGGCTCTTGCAGCCGAAGACCTCCAGGACCAGCCACCACCATGCTGAGACCACTCTCCGCAGGCATGAAGGTACCGGCAGAGGAACAAAGGCATGCGGGTCCCAGGGCTGAGATCTCCAAGCCTGCTCGGATTGGGGCTGAGCATCCTCCACTCAGATCCTCCAAACTCCAGTAGGCGGTGGTCACACCCACCAACTGGCCCCCTGGCACCGTGTAATCCCATCAGCGGCCAAGACTCAGAGACTATAAAATCCAGCTCCCGGAACCTCGCGGCCGCATTCATTTTATCAGGACATCTTTTTATGACATCTTATTATCTCATTCCTACTTTGGACAAACTGGCAGGCTACCGAATGTAGCCTGCCCACAGGGCAGAGTCTGGCAAACTCCCCGTGGCGTGCCAAATATGCCAAATACCAGTAACAATGATGGGTCTCATTCTCCTAAAGAGCCTTGAATACAATCTCAGGGCTTGGATGAAAGAGACGTTACTGGGGCCTGCTCGAGGCAATCGACGAATAACAGGATGATGAAATGAAATGAAAATACCATAAGAGCACAGTCGTTTCCGAAGTACAAGACTTTGTCTGCCTGGTCTGTGCAGAGTAGGTCTCTTAAAATAGAGGGATGCTATTCTCCCAGCCTTGTAAAAGAATCTACGTACGCCACAGTTCAAACCATGTCTCCTGAAGCTCCGCTGAGAGTGGAAGGCCCCTGGCTGACTGCAGTCACCTTGGTAAGACATGGCCAAATCCACCCTTCCCACACCTTCCCCACCCCACTCCCCCGGACCGCGATTCCTCACTCCCATGTCAAGTCACGGATAACTCGGCAGTCGAAAGCCCAGGAAGCCGTCTGAGACTTTGCTCACGTGAACTAATACCCTTCTGTGCACCTGCCTGCACTCCTTGCTAACGTTCCAGTCTGGAAAAGCCTCATCTCCAAACTAGTCCCTGCGTCCCTAAAAGAAAGTCCTTCCTCTAAAGGGTCTGGGATTCTGAGTGTGGCGTTCTGCTAAAATACCCTTCAGAAAATATATAGCAGGAAATGGAACGTAGCTCAGTAGCAAAACGTTGGCCTTGCAGGTGTCTGTTACGGTTTGACCCCAGGAAGGAGGAGGTGGGGGAGGAGGGCAGGAAGAGGTGGGGAGTGACAGGGAGGAGCATGTGGATGGAGAGCGATGTACCGCATCTTTGTGTTCCTCTGCAGTAAGATGTCTCTAACCACACTGACCAGCAACTGTGGGGGGAGCCCAGTGCTGACTCCCGAGGAAGCCAGAAGCCCTGGCTCGCGAGAGCTCCAGTAGGGCCGGGGCTTGGGGCGGAGGAAAAAGGCATAAAACGCTCCTTTAACTCACTCACGCAAGCCCCTGAAGGAGAATGCCTGCAGAGCAGGGCTCCCGCTCGCACCTGGCCCTGTGCCCCTCCATGCAGAGACCACTCGGAGCTGCCCAAGAAAGCCCACACTAAAATCAGGGGCCAGGCAGGAGACGGGATTTCAGCCTCCTAGAAGCCACCAGCAAAAAACAGAAAGTGAGACGCCTGGAACTGCCCCCAGGGGAGAAGGAAAAATAAGTGCCACCTTTGCAGTTGGCCCCAAAGAGTCGATCATACTGACCTCCCGAACCAAGGAATCCTCTGTGGGGATGCGGAGCGAGTCACAGATTTTGAAGAAGGCCTCTTTGTCCACGAATCCCGATGCATCCCGGTCGTGCATCTGAAGCCGGTCCAGAAGGTCCCCTTTAAGGCATGGGTGGTCCTTGAGTTGCTTCTGGACTGCCTCTATCAATGTTTCCAGCTTCTGCGCGCAGGCAGCCTCTTCAGTTTGTTTCCTGTTAAAAAAAAAAAGGAAAGAAATGCCAGGCAGAGTGTTTGCTCTCACCGATCTATATGTCTCAGTAGCTAAAATTCTCACTTGGTGAAGCTTCTACTGATTTAGAGCTTAGACGCTGAGTTTACCCAAACTAGCCAAGTGCCTGCAGGGGTTGGTCGACGCCTGGTCTTGGAAGGCCCGTTGGGAGGTTTTGAACGGGTTCCCAGATTTCCTTGCTGCCATCTGTACCACAAAAAGGCCTGATCCGACACCATCACCATTTCAAGCTTAGTACTTGCAGGAGCCATGGGACTCTCTCTTGACTCCTTTGCGTATCTACATCATTTATGCTACATCATCTGAAAGAAACCTTTATTTCTCTAAACTCTGTGATCAGTTTTGTATGGAAGTTCAGCATTGTGTGGGTGAGACTCCATTGGGTGGACTGAGAAATTTAGATTTAGCATTTACTGAAATGAAGAGAGATGGATACCAGAGCATATGAGACAGAAGAGGAGAGGAGAGGAGAGAAAGAGAGAGAGAGAGAGAGAGAGAGAGAGAGAGAGAGAGAGATATCATTCTATCATTTCAAATGAGAGAGAGAGAGAGAGAGAGAGAGAGAAGAGAGATCATTCTATCATTTCAAATTACAGTCAGGATAAGCAGAAGCCTGATTTCAAAGAAGCCTGATTTCAATTTCCTTTAACGTGAATGCATAGTTATGAAAGTGAAGAATTAGAGAACTGCACAAGATTCAGGTTTCATCTTCATAAGTTAGTGTTGGGGAAGAAAATGGGGAGGGGAGCAGATAATTCAGTCAGCCCTCTTCCCTGTTTAAATCAGAGATCCGACTCAAGGCCCGTAGTGAGGACTCGTTCCAGCTCTCAGGTAAAAAATATGACTAGAAGTCTCTTGAGTTCTAACCTAGTCCTTAAAGACCAACCATCCCAAGAATCCCTCTCCGTTCATACCCTCATAGTTCCAATTCTCCATGACTTTTTGGTTTCTGCCCCCCCCTCCCCCACCACCTCCCTTGTATTTAATCGTTTAAAAGCTCATTGTCGTTTCAGACGGTCCGCTGGGGACCCTTCCTGCTTAGCTTGGCCAAAGAGTGTAGCTTGGGCCAAAGCCATAGTACAGTGAGTAAGACACTTGCTTTGCACCCGACTGGGGTTCAATTCCTGGCACCCCACCTGGTCCCCTGAACACCACCAGGAGTGAACCCTGAGGGCAGAGTCAGGAGTAACCGCTAAGTACAAACCAAAACACACAAGAAAGTGCCACTTTCTGCAACAATGGGAAGCGTGAAGCAGGAACATGACAAAGAATTTCAATTACATCCTACAGAGGTAATTGCGAGTAATTGTGTATAACCACACACCTCTAATGTTGCTGCTGATGGTATGTCTACAGGTTAAATACAACTATAGTCGGGTAGTGGAAATAACAACCCAATTAGCAACGATGCTGTAGGGAGGGTAGAGAGAGATCGTTTGTCCATGAGAAAAACGCAGGTGCGAAAGTGTGTATGAATTCCGATCTTTGATGTCAAAGCTGAGGGGGTGATCAGGACGTGTATTAAATGTACTTATACTGGATAAAGGAACTCTGGAAAGGAGCGTGGAAAATCATGAAGGCAACAGCAACCTACAGGGATTGAAGGGTAATTAGTACGTAGATGGATGACAGGGCAGAAACAAATTTTTCATTCGTTCCCTCTCGCACACATATAAGCCTTGTAAACCAACAAGTGCTGGTGATGTGCTGTCAAGTGGGTCAAGTCAGTTAAACGGCATTACAGAATTACTCCCTTCTCCACATATATTAAAACAAAATACTGGATATGATCATCTCAGACTTATGAGATTTTGAAGCATATTTTTGCTTATATTTATTTGCATCTCCTAATGTTCCACTCCCTGGATACTTTATTCTGGATGTTACTTCGACGGTAACAAACACATAAAAACGTGATGAAAATCTCCAGGGTTAAACTGCTGCTTGTCATTAATCGGCATATGTTCATCTTGATGGGTGTAAAAAAGTAAAGGCCCTCCCGTTGATCGTCGATTTGCTCGAGCGGGCCCAGTAACGTCTCCATTGGAGACTTTGTTGTTACTGTGTCTGGCATATCGAATACTCTCGGTAGCTTGCCGGGCTCTCCGAGAGGGGCGGAGGAATCGAACTCGGGTCGGCCATGTTGGCCGCTTGTAAGGCGAACGCCCTACCCGCTGTGCTATCGCTCCAGCCCCTTGATGGGTGTACTTTTTTTTTTTAAATTTTTATTAGTGAGACACCATGAGGTACAGCTGTAGACTTACAAATTTTTGTGCTTGGGTTTCCGTTGTACAATGATCGAGTACCCATCCCTCCACCAGAGCCCATCCTCCCCCACCACGGATCCCAGTATCCCTCCCACCCCCCATCCCCCCCCCCCCCCCCCGCCTCTGTGGCAGGGCATTCCCCCTTGTTCTCTCTTTCTTCTTTTGGGTCCTGTGTTTTGCCAGAGAGGCATTGAGTGGTAATCATGTTCGGTCTATAGTCTACTTTCAGCATGCTTCTCCCATCCTGGGAGGATCCTCCCAACACCCTTTATTTGGTGCTCTCTTCTCTATCTGAGCTTCCTTTTCCCCTAGCACATGTGGCTGGCCTTCAAGTCATGGAGCAAAATTCCTGGTACTAATCTCAGCCACTCCTGGGTGTTAGTCTTTCATTTTGTTCCTTTATGTTCCCCAGATGAATGCAATCTTTCTGTGTCTATCCCGCTCTTTCTGACTCATTTCGCTCAACATGATACTTTCCATGTAGACTTATGAGATTTTGAAGCATATTTTTGCTTATATTTATTTGCATCTCCTAACGTTTCACTCCCTGGATACTTTATTCTGGATGTTACTTTGACGGTAACAAACACATAAAAACGTGATGAAAATCTCCAGGATTAAACTGCTGCTTGTCATTAATCAGCATATGTTCATCTTGATGGGTGTAATTTTTTTTTTTAATTTTTATTAGTGAGACATCATGAGGTACAGCTGTAGACTTACAAATCTTTGTGCTTGGGTTTCGATTATACAATGATCAAGTACCCATCCCTCCACCAGTGCCCATTTCCCACCACCACGGATCCCAGTATCCCTCCCACCCCCCATCCCCCCATCCCACCCTGCGTCTGTGGCAGGGCACTCCCTTTTGTTCTCTCCCTCTCTCCTCTTGGGTGTTGTGGTTTGCAAAAGAGGCACTGAGTGGCAACACGTTCGGTCTAGAGTCTACCCTCAGCATGCTTCTCCTTGATGGGTGAATTTCAAGTACACTTGGCTGTCAAATCACTGTTCTAGTGGCAGAAAGCAGCCAGACATCACCTTTCCATCGCTCTCTAGGTTAGAACCACGAAGCATAGGGTTAGAATGTGATGACCCAGTCATATGGACAAAAGAGTCAGTTCCCCCCAGGTGTTCCCCTCCCTCCTTCAGAAATAGGGAATGCTCACAGCACCTGGGGCCTTTGAGCCGCAGCAGAAGTTTCACAGAGATGGCAGCAGGAGGGACCATTTAATCCAGAACGAGTTCAAATTGCACTGTAGACTTGGCCAGGGGTCGAAGCCACTGCCCACTGACTCTGTAGGCAAGCTGCGAGCCGCAGGCTGCCGACATGGGAGCGTGGGCCCAGTGGGCTCTCCCTACAGCGTGTGAGGAGAGGTTGCGAGGTGCAGACTGTGCCAAGCCTTCTGATGCCCCACCTTGACTTTCCAAAAAAGCAAACGCGACTTTAATAGGGTGAGTTAATTCCCGTGGGTCAAGAGGGATGTCTGCTCTCAGAATGTTTTACTATGAACTCTCTGGAAAAACCTTCTACCTAGCAAGAACTAAGTGGAATGACACATTTTCTTTAAAAATAGTCTGCAGGGGCTGGAGAGAGAGCACAGCAGGCAGGGCGTTTGCGTTGCACGCGGCCAACCCGGGTTCGATTCCCAGCATCTCATATGGTCCCCTGAGCACTGCCAGGAGTAATTCCTGAGTGCAGAGCCAAGAGGAACCCTTGTGCAACACCGGGTGTGACCCCGCCCCCCCCAAAAAATAAATAAAAATAAAACCAGTCTGCAATACTGCTCTGCCTTTCTTAGGATATTTGGGACTGGGGAGGTAAGAAATCTTTGCTACCAATAGTGTGTTACATTTCCATTGCAAAGGTCTAGTGTCCAGCCCTTGGCATGAACTTGATCTAGGACCTAGGATTTCCCGTTATGTGCCAGTGAAGGCAAAGCAGCTCCCAGGCCAGGCAGTTGCTCCCCCAGAGACTCAGAGGGAATCATTTTGAAATCTTTTTAAAAATGAAAGCATCACTAATTTCACAGTGTCTTCCCCTGGGAAGCAGAACAAATTGTAAGAGAAATGGCAATCTTGAATATGGGTATGGACTGAAGAATATGTGTAGAATACATGTTCCTAGGGCTGGAGTGATAGCACAGCGGTAGGGTGTTTGCCTTGCACATGGCCGACTGGTGGACCCAACTTCGATTCCTCCACCCCTCTCGGAGAGCCCGGCAAGCTACCGAGAGTATCTCGCCCGCACGGCAAAGCCTGGCAAGCTCCCCGTGACATATTTGATATGCCAAACACAATAACAACAAAGTCTCACGATGGAGAAGTTACTGGGCCCGCTCGAGCAAATCGGTCAACAACAGGAGGACAGTGCTACAGGTTCCTAGAATAAGTTGGCTTTGCCACTTCAGTGCTTCCTGGCCTTACGTAAATTATTTAACTCTGTGCTCTGGGATCAAACACAAACGTAAGGTTGTCGTCTCTCACTACTTCAACTTATTTTGGTACCTAAAATAAGTTGACTAAACTATCTCTATTTTAGTCAAAACGATTAGACAAAATAGGGAAAAATTTTAAGTCCATAAGAGGAAAAAGTACTGAAATGATCATTATTTGCAGGTGATATAATAATAATATAGAGAGAAAGCCCAAGAGATTTCATTAAAACCTATTGGAAGGGCTGGAGCGACAGCACAGCGGGAAGGGCGTTTTCCTTGCACGCGCCGACTCGGGTTTGATACCCAGCACCCCATATGGTCCCCCAAGTTCCACCAGGAGTAATTCCTGAGAGCATGAGCCAGGAGTAACCCCCGTGAATCGATGGGTGTGACCCAAAAAGCGAAAATAAATAAACTGAAATAAAACCTATTGGAAATAATGAGTATTGCAAAGTGGTTGTTCACAAAGCCAACATCCAAAAATACGCTGCGTTCCAATACGTAAATAACAAAGAAGAAGAAATTAAGAAAATGGTCACACTTGTAACTGTATCCAAAAGAATGAAATATTTTCCTAAATGCTTAATGTATAAATATATAAATGTATAACTGTATACATTTTGAACAAAGGAGGTAAAAGATATAAACACTTGAAGTGTGACATATGAAACAAGGTAAACCAAGGTAACAGAGTGGAAGGGGTTTTGGAATGTGCGCCAGGGCTTGGGACCTAAGGAAGGAGGGAAGATGTTGGTCAGAGGATATAAACTTTCAGTTACAAGACAAGCTAGTTCTGGGGATGCCACGGTTCAACCTGTAAAATAGGTTTATAATTTTCTGCTGTGTATCTGAAATTGGCAAGAGCAGATGTTAAGCATTCCAGTCACAGACACACACACACACACACACACACGATAACTGTGGAATCATACACATGTCAACTGATTTCATGGGTACATCAAAGAAAACATGGAACTTAAATCTATACCATTTTATTACACTGCAATAAAATTTTGGAGTAAGAGTCGTGTGATTAATGTTGAGCCAAATTCCAGCATGACTGGTAAAGTAATTGGGTGTGAAATGGATAAAGGAAGAGACTAAATAAGAAAAAAAATAACAATATCCTAATGGTAGCATGCTAAAGCAAGGAGGTTTTCAGTGCTGCTGGCATTTGCATAAACATGGAGAAATGATTTAAAATAATAATAAAAAAAAACAGCGGGGGGAGAGATTGTACAGCAGGTAGGACGCTTGCCTTGCACGTGGCCTTCCTGGGCTCTATCCCTGGCCTCCCGTATGGTCCCCCAGGCACCGCCAGAAGTAACTCCTGAGTGCTGAGCTGGGCAGGCCCCTCCCCTACCAAGCACCCCACTTTTGAGAAGCAGTTAAATATACGACCATGATCCCAACGGGGCCTTTAATGCTGCCCCATTACTAAACTATGCTTCAGTTTCACTAGAATTTTCTTCCTCTCATTTTACACATCCCTTATACTCACAATTCATGATGGATATCAATGGTAATAATTGAATTTTCCTCCTAGAAAGGTCTAGCGGTACAAAAGCAATTCTGTGCCTCTATACCTTTCTTTTAACTCACTGATGTTGTCAGTAGAACAGAACTTACCACAACTTCGCTTCTGCCTTGAGGAGGCCTCCAAAGTCCCCCTGTGCGCTCTGCTGCCGCCTTGCCCCTCTGAGAGCCACAGGGCGACCGCTGACAGGGCCCCACACCGCGGCCATCCCGCTGTCGGCGTCTGTCCCTGCCTCTCGGCCTGCCCTGCTCAGAGCCATGGCTCGGAGTTGTCAGGAATGATCCCAGGACCTCGAGAGGTCCCTGAAATTCTTCTGTGGCTGACCCAGGTCCGATCCCTGGCACCCCACACTCCCCTGAACCCCACAAAGAGTGATCCCTGAGCGCAGAGGCAGGAATAAGGAAGAAGTCCTGAGTACAGCTCAGTGTGACCCATAAACCGAACAGGCCAAAATAGATAAACACAAACACACACTGTCCTCCCATTGTTCTTCGATTTGCTCGAGCGGGCCAGTAACGTCTCCATTGTGAGACTTGTTGTTACTGTGTTTGGCATACTGAATACGTCACGGGGAGCTTGCCAGGCTCTGCCGTGTGGGCGAGATACTCTCGGTAGCTTGCCGGGCTCTCCGAGAGGGGCGGAGGAATCGAACCCAGCTCAGCCGGGCTGGCTGTGCGCAAGGCAAATGCCCTACTGCTGTGCTATCACTATAGGCCCCAAATAGATAAAACCACACCAATAATACCTATAGACTCCATTTCCTCTGCCGACTAATGTTTCATTTCTGTTTCCCTTTGCACCAAAACTTGCTTGAAACGGTCCTTGTTTCTGGGCTCAAATTCCTCTTTTCCCACTCTCTCTCTAATCTGCTCCCCTCAGGTTTCCCTGCCCTCCATCTCCTACCTTCCCTGCATTTTGTTAAAAAATAATCAAGTTATTCCACATCTGAAATTCTCAGTTGATCCACTAAGTCATTCCATGTTCCTTGGTAGACAGGCAACTCTCCCTCTGAATAATGCTGGAGCTCACGGGTTTTAGTTGGATAACAAAATGATATGGGCCCAATTTCAGTTACCACGATTATTGACTGTGAGGAACTGCATAACACAAATGCACTGCTAGATCACCGAGCACTGCATCACTAACAATGGACATCATGACAAGTGGCAAGAATATTTCTCAGGGAGTAGGAGGCACGTCCAGCAGTATCTGGAGGCCATGCCCGGCCCTGGGCTCAAGGGTCATTCCAGGTGGTGATCAGGGATCACAACGGAGTTTGCTGTGTACACGTTTGCTTTAACTCCTGGACCATCTGCTCAGACCTCATACTTCTTTCCAAATATGTTGGTAGTCACTAAGCATCTGTTTTTCATTTCACACACAGACAGCAAACACACATGAAGACAGCATGTCTAGCCTATTACCTTTGTATCTCTCAGTGATAAGCCCCAGGACATGCTATGAACAAGGGAAGTAAAGAGGGAATTGGTCAAGAAGGTGGAAGTCCACAAAGAAACGAAATATAATAACACTATGGAGTTTGAATCCAACATGGACTACAGAAGAAACGGCTGATTATGGGAATGCTGAGTCTGTTGTCCTTCAAGAGGATGAATATGGAATCAAGGGAAAACCTACGTAGGACACAGACGGGAAGAGTCGTTCCAATGAAAGGCATCAAATCCCTGATGACAGAAAAGAGCTGGCACTAAAAGACATCTGAGGTACCGGGGAGAGAGCTGGAAGAGTTCAGGCACGTGCCTGACAGAAATGAAGTCCACAGGTGAAGCAACGCAGGGAGTCTGCAGCACCACCCAATGCGTCCTACTGCCTGTGGTCGCACAGCGGAGCAGCACGCCAACTGGGCTTGGCCAACTGCCAGGAATGACGCCCAGGCCCCCAAACAGGGATGGACCACGTCTACAAAAGAGTCCTCCGCCCCTCTCGGAGAGCCCGGCAAGCTACCGCGAGCATCTCCACCGCACGGCAAAGCCTGGCAAGCTCCCCGTGACGTTTTCGATATGCCAAACACAGTAACAACAAGTCTCAAAAAACAAATGGAGATGTTACTGGTGCCCGCTCGAGCAAAAAACCGATGAACAACGGGAGGACAGTGACAGTGACACGTATTACCATATGTCAACAACCATATGCTTATAATAGTTTTCTATTGTTGGTGACAAAAATTCTTTAAGGCCGTAGCACAACAGTAAAATTGCCCCCTGATTATTATGACTGTTTTGCATTGTCATTTTTCTAGTCTCATCCTACTCTTTGAAGGACTTGCTGTTAGCAAGTTAGTAGTTTCTTCATGTGGTTTCTAAGATAGGACACCCATGGGTTTTTCTTCTTGCCTCATTTGTAGTCCTGGTCAATCTCCTTCTCTCTTGGTATCCGAGGAACCCAGATCTCGGTACTTCTTGCTAGTTCCTTCCCTCTAGACTGAGACTTCAGAGATTCCATCCAATCCTGTGACTTACATGGTCATCTCTATGCCAGCGACTCTTATTCCCCTACTTCCACCCCAGATCTCTCACCCGAACTCCAGATCTGCATACCCAACATACTGCTTGATAACTCTACTTGGACAGCTCGACGATGTCTTCAGTTAGGATATCTTAAACGAGTAGCCTGCCACTTGCCTCTCATCAAATTTTCCCCCCTCTACTCACAGTGCACATCTTCCATCTGAGTTCACGGCAATGACTTCCTGTCAGTCCTGGGAGTCCCTGGAGTCATCCCTTAACTATATTCTCTCCTCTCCTATATTCTGTATGCGCTGTCGGAAGTCCTGTTAGCTCCAAAATATCTCTTACGTGAGACTTCTGCCTTCACTTAAACTACCCTGATCCAGGCACCGTCTTCATTTGCCTGGTTTGCTGCCATATTCCAACTAATCTTCCTCCTAATCTAACCGTCAGGTTGTCCGTTAGAAACATGTGTCAGTTCTTGCAACTCCTCTACTCAGAATCCTCACATTCATTGTCCATTTCACTCAAAGAAAGATTAACAATTTTCACGGTCATGGTCACGGTCCTCCCATTGTTCATCGATTTGCTCGAGCGGGCCCAGTAACGTCTCCATTGGAGACTTTGTTGTTACTGTGTCTGGCATATCCAATACTCTCGGTAGCTTGCCGGGCTCTCGGAGAGGGGCGGAGGAATCGAACTCGGGTCGGCCATGTTGGCTGCTTGTAAGGCGAACGCTCTACCACTGTGCTATCAAAAACCCTAATAGATTCTACCTAATCTGATCTCTTATTGATTTTCTAATTTTTATTTCCTACTGGTTTCCTTCTCAGTCACTTGTGCCAGCCACTTTCATGATTTCTTCATTGTTCCCAGTGTTTGTTAAGTACTCCAGGTTGCTACCCTTAGGACCTTAGCATGTAATAGTTCCTCATTCTGGAAAACGTGCCCCCGGTTATCAACAATGCTAACTCCCTTGCCTTCAAGTATTTTCTTTTTTCTTTTTGCTTTTTGGGCCATACCTGGCAATGCACTCAGGAATTACCCCTGGTGGTTTTCAGGGAACCATATGGGATGCTGGGAATCGAACCCGGGTCAGCCACTTGCAAGGCAAATGCCCTGCCCGCTGTGCTACCACTCCAGCCCCTCAAGTATTTTCTTCATGTCACCTTCTCAAGGGGGTGCCTGCCTCCCCTGGTCAACTGCCACCGACCATCAGTCTTCACCATCCATATTATTCTTACCTTATTATCCAGATTTTGCTTTGCTTACCCAAACACTTATTCAATACATTGCACAGATGTCCTTACTTTTGTTGTTCTATTGGCAATCTTAAACTGCTAAGGTCAACTTCACTGAGGCCGGCAACTTTTTGTCTCATTTACAGAGAAAATCCCAAGAGCCTCGTGAAAGTGCCTGACAGGTACTAGGTATTCAATAAGGGAAATAAATCACGTTGAAGAGCTCCTACTTACTTACCATCCTGAAACCACAGAACCTTCTGTGGATGTCTAATAGCTCTCAAAACCTAACATATGATTACACGTTGGTTGTATCAATAACTATCTCCTAACTATGCCATGGGTGCCAAAGCCCAGATGGTCCCGGCATGGCCAGACATACTTTTCCAATTCCGGCGCGCTATCTTTCCGTTTCTGAAAATGGTTCTGAACTGACGTGAGTGCTTCCGCTGAGTACTGGGCAGCATTGCTCTCCATGTATTTCAGGACATACTCATCTGTATCAAGAATAACGAACCTATGGCCAAACACTGAAAGAGAGGTGGAAATGGATTTAGTTTGGTTTTATTTCCTCTCACGCAGCCATGAGTAAAAGAACATCCTCCAGCAACACATAGCCACGTATTTATGACCAACACCAATACACAGTCCCAACAGCTCTCTCAAGTAAGCCATGGTGGGGCTGAAAGATACCTCAATATGGATGAGCACGTATTTTGCAGATAGAAGTCTGCGTTTAATCCCCAGCACTGCATGGTCCCCTGAAAGCCTCCAGGTATGATCTGCCAAACAATCTTTCTCCAAAAATAAATAAGTCTGTCATTTTCTCAGTGTTTAAGAAGTCCAGGTTTCTCAAACCAAAAAATGCCACTCATTTAGAGTTTAATTGATAAGGAGGGTGCTACTTGATTAAATTCTTAAGTACCTCTGGCAGTGCTCAGGGCTTACTCCTGACCGTACTCAGGGATCACTGCTGGTGAGCTCAGGAGAACATACTGGGCGCTGAGGATTAAACCAGAGTTGGCTGCTTCCAAGGCAAATGCTCTTCCTATTGTACTATCACTTCAGCCCCTGGATTAAATTCTAAGAAAGACCATCTGTTCCCTTGGCGAGTAGGAGAGCAGGAGAACTGGTTGGACTGACCTTCAATCACAGCACCAATGAAGAAGTCACTGGGACTATAGTAGATAGGATTTTCCGCCGAAGAGGATGGTTTAGCAACTTTAGTTCTACCCAGATATTTGCCCCCAAGGATGCCAGAATTTCGAACAGGAGGCTCAAAGATGCTGATCATGTCAGTGCCTAGAAAGTAGGAGAAGACGAATCGACGATCTTTGTCTTCTGGGTTGGGGGATTCCTGAAAAGGTGAAGAAAAGAGAATCTTGTGAAGGACTGTGATGTATCCAGAAGTTCTGAACTTAAATGCCTTTGGGGACTAGATATATATATAATATGAGCTCAATTTATTAAAGTGTACTATAAATGGAATAGCACTGCAGGAACTCTGGTGCCCTGAAAAGGAATTCCCTCATCCAAGAAAAGTTGTCCCAATTAACTTCAGTTCACTGGTGCCTTGTGGGAAGTCAGGCCATATTGCTGTATCTTCTAATTTTCATGAGAAGATAGAAATCTGGTTTACTGTATAAAACCTCTGATTCTAAAATGTTGACTCCATCTCTTTCAAAGCCACATGTAGGCCAAACAAAACATGATGTGGGCCACTTTCTACCCACAGCCGGCCAGTTTGAGATCTCTTGACTTACGTTATGTTCAACTTTGTGGGAAATAAAATGATTACACAAGAGTTGGATCTTTAAACAAATCTATTTATACGCATAATTTTTAAAAGAAAACTTAATAAGGAAGGAATCAGCGATGTAAAATCATACTTCATAAGAACTGGAAGTGATTCTGAGAAATTTCCTGCAGACAAGACTTTTCCTAAATCAGGTCATCGAAAACAGTCATGTAATTCTTAAGAAGTAAAATCCAGATTAGGCAAGCCTAAATACAGAGACAGGCTTGATAAAAATCTTCTTACATCCTATCTTCAGCACATATCTTTAACTGAACCATGAAAATATTTGTATGGTAACTTCTTATAAAATTTAATGGGTCTCTGCTTACTAAAATAATTTCCTTATCAGCATACCCTAATATAAATCTTTAAACTATTAAGATTAGAAACTACTATAATAATAAATTTATTTTTGCTTTTTTTTTTTGGTCACACCTGGCGATGCACAGGGGTTACTCCTGGTTCTGCACTCAGGAATCACCCCTGGCAGTACTCAGGGGAGCATATGGGATGCTGGGAATCGAACCCGGGTCGGCCATGTGCAAGGCAAACGCCCTCCCCGCTGTGCTATCGCTCCAGCCCCTATAATAATAAATTTTAACACATGCCCACAATAGAGTTAGTAAAAATCACATCACTTCTCTGTTCTCAAAGAAGAACCTCCAGAGAAGTCCTTGTAGGCTTCAATAAAATTAGTTAGTTTTAGCTGAGCTACAGAAAAGATGTGGATGAAGCCAGATGGAAAGGGCAGATTTACCTGATAGGAAAAACATCTTATTTGGTCCTTCCTTCCTTCCTTCCTTCCTTCCTTCCTTCCTTCCTTCCTTCCTTCCTTCCTTTCTTTCTTTCTTTCTTTCTTTCTTTCTTTCTTTCTTTCTTTCGCTTTTGAGGTCACACCACTGCCACACCTGGCAATGCTTAGGCCATCCCTGCACACTCTTGACTCTGGCAGGGATCACTCCTGCTGTGGTGTCTGCAGTACCAACCTAAGGTGTTGGGGACCAACTCAGAGTTGGATGTGTGCAAGGCAAGCACCTTAGCCCTGTGCTATCTCTCCAGCCGAGATTTTTAATTGCTGTTTAAGATTCCTTACGTCTAACTGGTCTGTTCAAGTTTTCTCTTTTCTCCTGTTCAGTCTTGAGAGGTTGTGTGATTCTGAAAATACATTCGCCTCTTCTAGGCTTATCGGAATAAAGTTGCTCACAGTAACCTCTTACGATCTTTTGAATTCTGAGGCATCGGTTGTGACTTCTCCCCTTTCATTTCTGATCCAACCTATTGGGGTTTTTATTTCCTCATAAACCTAGCAAAAAAGGTTGTCCATCTTACCGACAACTCCTTTGAAAAACTAGGTCTTGGTTTCATTTATTGTTTTGTGTCTTATTTTCCTGATTCTTGTCTCAGTGACTTCTACTCTAATTTTTGTTATTTCCTTCCGCTTGCTTTGCGATTCCTTTGCTCTTCTTTTTCCTAGTTTCTCAAGCTGCAAGGTTAGGTTATTTATTTGAGCTCTCTACTGTTTCCTGACGTCAGCCAGTATTGCTACGAGCGTGCCCCTTAGTTCTGCTTTTGCTGTGTTCTAGGGTTTCTGACCGTTTGTTGCATAATTCTTGATCATTTCCAGGAACTGTTTGCTTTCTTTCTGATTTATCCTTTGACCCAACAATTGTTTAATATGTGCTGCTCAGTTCCCAAAATGTTTGGGCCTTCCTTGGCTTTCTTTTTATAGTTAATGTCTATTTTTGTGACCTGTGGCCTGGGAAGCTATTTGGTACCTGTTCCTCACTTGGGGCTCTTGTTTCTTTATCGATGTGCCGTGTGATTGATCTGTCTAACGATTAGTGAGCGGTATGTTAAAAGTCTCTGACTACTAAGTTGCCATCAGTGCATCTCCTCAGGCCTGTCAGGGGTTGTTTAATTCTTTGCTGCCCATTTCTGTTTGGTTTTGGGCCACACCTGTGGGACTACTCCTACTAGCTTTGTGCTCCGGAGTGACTCCTGGCATATATTTTGATAGTTAGATAGTTAAATCCTCTTGATCGACTGATTTTTCAACAGATGCAATGTCTGTCCCTGTCTCCTTTCACTTTCAGTCGTTTGAACACTATCTGACCTGACACAAGGATGGCCATTTCTGTTTTCCTGGTCGATCATTAGTAGCACTGTAGCACTGTCCTCCCGCTGTTCATCGATTTGCTCAAGCGGGCACCAGTAACGTCTCCATGGTGAGACTTGTTGTGACTGTGTTTGGCATATCAAATACGCCACGTGGAGTTTGCCAGGCTCTGCCATGCGGGTGGGATACTCTTGGTAGCTTGCCGGGGACTCCGAGAGGGGCGGAGGAATCGAACCCAGGTTTGCCGCGTGCAAGGCATACGCCCTACCCACTGTGCTACTGTTCCAGCCCCTGTTGATCATTAGTGTGTATAATTGTTTTCCAGCCTTTACTCTGAGTCTGTGTTCACAATGTAAGCTCAGAGTGTTTCTTGTAAATGGCAGAGTTGTATCTTGTTTCCTGATCCTCTGGTAACTGTGATTTCTGAGAGGGAGCCATCAGCATGCTTGGGTGCAGCCCATAAAGGAGCTGGACACTGGCCATGTGTTATGTATTTTAATTCAAAAGACAAGCAATAACGGGACCAGGGAGAGAGAGAGAGTACGGTGAGGAGGGTCCTCTCTCTCTGGCCCCATTCTCGCTTGCCTTGCACACCGCCAACCCAGGTTCAATCTCCGGCATCCCATATGGGCCCCCCGGGGCACCGCCGGAGTAATTCCTGAGCACAGGACCAGGAGTGACCCGAGCATCAAAGAGTGTGGCCCCAAACAAACAAATCAAAGGACAAGCAATACCTATGCAGGCAGAGTGTCTCCAATGTCCCTGCTCGGGGATCCCGTCCCCTTTTCTTTGGACGTGCTGCCGGAAGATTCTGGCACCACCCCTTGGCAGGGCTGCCCTGCCTCCTTCCCGCGCTGGGCCAAACTGCGACTGGCAGTGTGCGTGCTCAGGGTCCCCCTTGCCTTGGATCAGGAGGCTCTGATCTGGAGAAGACTCACACGGCTCAGTGGGGAGCAGAGGCCAGCCCGGCTGCCTGCCATTCCCCAGGTCGGGCCAGCGGTGGCCTCACTGGAGTGCTCTCTTGGGCCACTCCTGCAGAGCTCAGCCTGCGGCAAAGTCACAGTCCCCCAGGCACAGTCCCCCAGCTCGCTGCCACGCTGGGCCGAGCGTGGGTGCTTCTGCTTGAGCTCTCCTCGGCTTTGTTCAGAAGATACACGCGGGGGCACACTCACACACCTGGGTGGGAGCAGAAGGCTCGGGAGGGTGGCCCAGTTCCCTGCAATCTTCGGTTTCCACATTTTGTAGAGAGCCTTTAGAGCAGGCTAAGGAAACGCGTTCATTATCTCTACGCTAGTTTTCTAAACACTACATTTTTTTTTTTTTTAGTTTTCTTAAACCTAAATCGTGTCAAATACTTTCCTGCCCTTGGTTGCTTTCACTTTGTTACTGCAATAATTATTTTTTCAACATGGAAATATTTAGTTTTAGTTTTAGCTTTCTGCTGAAATTCTCAATTTTATCCTTTATCTTCTTAAGCATAGCAAACAGAGGCTTTTTTGCTTGTGAAGTTTGCTTGTTAAGTTTGCGCTTGTTAACACCAGTGTTTGGATCTACTTCTACTGTCGGTTGTTTATGCTAACTGGCTTTCGTGTCATTTTTCTTGCCTCTGGTTACTGTACTTATTAATATAGTTTTAAAATGTGCTCTACGTTCTATTTCTTCAATTTATTTTTAGAGTAATTTGAAGCCGAGGCTGTTATCTTCAGCGAATTTACATTTGATTCTACCAGACACCTGTGGACCTGGGTAAACCCAGATGACTTTTACCTAATTTCTGGAACTGAATAGCACTGTAGCACTGTCCTCCCGTTGTTCATCGATTTGCTCAAGCGGGCCCAGTGACGTCTCCATTGTGAGACTTGTTGTTACTGTGTTAGGCTTATCAAATATGTCACGGGGAGCTTGCCACTTCAGTTTTTCAGGGATGAATATTTCAAAATCTGGCAACAGTCTTTTCAAGAACTAGACAGTAATTGACTAAAGCACAGAGAGTTGACCAGTTTGGCACTGGCGGGTCCTTTGCTTCAACGTTTGCCTACAAAAGAACTTCTATGAGGAAACATTTCCAAGGGGAAAAATATCCCCATTTTCCAGGTTTATCTCTTTTGGTCATCAATATATTCCTTAACTTTACTCATCCTTCACATCTTGATTCTGCTGTTAGTATGCCATAATTCAATAAGCCTCTTATATCTGATGGTTGTTCAATTAACAGGAATAAAGCAAGACCCTCACGAGTCAAAACTCTTATGTTCTGAAATGCCCCAGCTGGCCTATAGTTCAGTCAGACTCAGCCCCTGGCTTAGAGGGCCACGCCCTGTGGTGCTGGATGCGGGACCGAGAGCCACTGAGAGCCTGCCCCAACCAGTCAACGGTTCTTGGGCTGGCACTGGCCCATGGGCATCGCGCCAGTGATGCTGTTGATGTTAGGGGCCTCTGGAGCTAAAATGGATGGGGAGGCCAGGAGGGGGGGCGGGGAAACTCTGAGGTGCTGACTGGGGTGGAAATATTTAGTTCTAGGCGGGAAACACGGAGTCTAACGCATGCTAGGTACGTGTTGTACTTATGCTCACCTCCCATGCCCCTAAACTCACTTTTTAAAGCTTTCTTCACCAGCTTCCTCAAATATATAATCACCTGGGTTTTCATTTCATTTGGCAAGCTCCCCGTGACGTACTCGATATGCCAAACACAGTAACAACAAAGTCTCACAATGGAGACGTTGCTGGTGCCCGCTCGAGCAAATGGAAGAACAACGGGAGAACAGTGACAGTGATTTTTTTTCAAATATAGGTATGTAATTTGAAAAAATAATAGTGATGGATCAAGTGATATTTTTCCAAATTACAAATATTTAAAAATATCTCTTGATCCATCACTTTACAATTATTATTCTGAGACGTAACGTTTTCATCACAGCACACGTGTTTGGTTTTAACACACTTGCTTGTGTGTATTCTCTTAAATACATTCTCTGTCCCTCTCGGAGAGCCTGGCAAGCTCCCTGTGGTGTATTCAATATGCCACAAATAGTAACAATAACGGGCCTCATTCCCCTGACCCTGAAAGAGATTTCAATACGACACCGTTGGAAAGGACGAGTAAGGAGAGGCTGCTAAAATCTCAGAGTGGAGATGAATGGAGACATTACTGGCGCCCGCTCGGGCAAATCGATGAACAACTGGATGACAGTGATATAGTGAATGTTTTCATGTCTGTCATTTATGTCCATATAGAACTTACTGGTCCTACCTGTCTCCGTCCTCAGCTCTGAGCTGATCTCCTGTAGCTCACAGGCAAACTGGACAACCCTACCGAGTACCAAGGTAAACAGAACCTTGCATATAAAAATGACTCTCACCAGTGCGGCCAGATAGCGAAGCACCTTGTTATCATTCAGCAGCATCTTCATGGCATCTTTTTTGGGAGCTTTTGGAATGAGGACAAAGCAATTCTGAGCAGAATCTTCAATTAATCCATAACCATTGTAAGGAGGTAATTCCTGAGGAAATAAAGTTAGTTGTAAAGCACAGGCTATTTGCGTTAAAATTAACCTTTCTGGGCGTCTGGGGGAATCTAAAATAAAAAAATAATGTACTCAAACGTCACTGTCACTGTCTTCCCGTTGATCATCGATTTGCTCGAGCGGGCCCAGTAACGTCTCCATCGTGAGACTTGTTGTTACTGTGTTTGGCATATCGAATACATCACGGGGAGCTTGCCAGGCTCTGCCGTGCGGGCGAGATACTCTCGGTAGCTTGCCGGGCTCTCCGAGAGGGGCGGAGGAATCGAACCAGGGTCGGCCATGTCGGCCGCGTGCAAGGCAAATGCCTTACTCGCTGTGCTATTGCTCCAGCCCTTTCTACAGATACAAGTGTGGTCAGAAAAAGATAACACCTCATATTCCCGTCCTCTGTATAATTTTTACTGCTGCTCACACATGGGATTCCTGATGCTTGTGTGCATCAGAATTGAGAGAAGGGTGGTCAGCACTTGGCTCTAACTTCTTTCCTCCCATATTTACGTCCCTGTTTCTTCTGAACTCAAACCAGTCAGTAATCTCATCCACAACATGGATTTTTGTTTTGTTTTGTTTTAGGGCCACACCTGGCAATGCACAGGGGTCACTCCAGACTCTGTGCTCAGGAATTACTCCTGGCAGTGCTCGGGGGACCATATGGGATGCTGGGGATTGAACCTGGGTCAGCTGGATGCAAGGCAAATGCCCTACCCACTGTATTGTCACTCTGGCCCACCACAAGATGCTTTTATTTGGAGACAACAAAGAGCGGTTAGCAAGTTGTAGCCTCATGGCAAAGATTTTTTTTTTTTTACAGGATTCGGCTGAGCATTTCTTTGTTGCTGAGTCTGGTTGTTGCTAGCTGGTATGGAGGAGCTCCCCTGGGAGCAATGGGTAATAAAGCAGCATGACTTCCAGCGGGATTCTGCAGTGGGTGCTGAGTGCATGTGCATGAGGACTATCTAGTCCCCTGACCCCATGGAGATCACTTTCCAAATATAAATGTTGACACTTATCTCAAAACTAGCAGTCACAGTATTCTTTCAAAACCTAGTACATGGGCCCTGGCAGTCGGAAACCTCCAGAACCCGATTGCTGCCAAGCCCATGGCGGACCTCCAGACTCAGGAGGAGCCCCTCACGCCTGAGAATGAATCCGCTGAAAAAACTCAGGTGTGCGGCTCTTGTGATGGAAATCTCCAGGCTCTCCTGGCCTGGGGAACGGCAACCTTCCCCCATTTCTCTGCCTGGCGGCCACACCCACAAGCTGCCTCAGGCGCCTTAGAAGCTCCTTAACAGCTGTGATCCAGAGACTCACAAGCAAAACTCAGAAGAGAGCAACAGGCTGCAGAGATGCTTCCAAATCCCCGTCATCTCCAGTTGGATCACCCTGTCTAAAATTTTAGAATCCCTGGAGAATCCTTTTATACTCTACTCCACTGATGTACCAAAAATAGCACACCACATTTGATGGGGGTGAAGCAGACGATAATTGACCTCGATCCAAAAAGAAATAATTAGCACACGAGACTCAACATGTGACAACATGTTAGTAATCTCTTCTACAAGGGTTTCATGGCTGTAGGGCGAGAAACAACAATCTTCATAGATTTTCCTCTAAGGAAAACTTTTTTGGATCATTTTTAATGCATCACTCATAAACAAGTCATTACAAAATAAATTATTTTGGACTTGCTTTGGGGGCAGGCTTGGGTGGTGGTGGGAAAATTCAAAATAATGGTGGTGGGATTGGTATTGAAATATTGAATGTAATGAATTACTGTGAACAACTTTATAAAACTAGAGAAAAAAAATAAACAAAAAATGAGTGAATGGGATCTGTTCGCCCAACGGGTAGTGCTCATCTACGCCCTAGGGTTCAAATTAAAGTGATCACATGACCAGAATAAGAGCGACAACCCACTAGAGAATGACCTAATTTGCCCCGAGTGCCAACCCACTAATCAAAGAAATACAAAACGCCCTGGAAAGAAAGATCTCGGGTGAGCACAACCAGCTAGTTGTTTGAGCTACTGTGGAAAAGAGGCAGAAATGCACTCCTGGCATCTAATCTCGATTTGCATCTCCATTAACACAGGTTAAGTCTTTGAGCTGTTTTCCCCTGAAAACCTTTTGTGTGTTTCAACAGGCGTTCTATCCTGGTTTTACCTCAAGTACACTTCATTTCCCCAGACTGGAACGAGGCCCTTCTTCGGTGCCAGCCAGGTGCTGGCATTCTGCTTCTTGTTCTCCAAGCTCCTGGTTGGGTCCTTCTCTAAATCAGGTAAGTCCTGAGACCAGAGCAATGGGACAGTGGGCAATGGGACTTTGCTTTGCACGCAGCTGACCCAGATATGATCCTCGGCCTTGCCAAGCACTGCCAGGAGCAATTCCTAAGTGCAGAACCAGCCAGGAGGAAGCCTGGAGCATCGTGGGGTGTGGCCCCAAAACCAAAAAAAATTGGATGAGCCATTCCTCTGATAGACTTTATTATTTCGGATGCATCTGCTCAGGTGACCCATTTACCAAAGATCTAACCATGCTTTCCCCCCCCCTTTTTTAATTTAGAAATTCGTTAATGGGGCTGCAGCAACGGCACAGTGGATAAGGCATTTACCCTGTATGTGCTGGAGCGATAGCACAGCAGTAGGGCGTCTGCCTTGCATGAGGCCGACCGGGTCGGCCCAGGCTCGATTCCTCCGCCCCTCTTGGAGAGCCTGGCAAGCTACCGAGAGTATCTCGCCCTCACAGCAGAGCCTGGCAAGCTCCCCGTGACGTATGCGATATGCCAAACACAGTCACAAGAAGTCTCACAATGGAGACGTTACTGGTGCCCGCTTGAGCAAATCGATGAACAACGGGAGGGCAGTGCTACAGTGCCACAGTGCCTGGCTCAGATTCAATACCCAGCTCCACATATCATTCCTCAAAAGTCCCACCAGGTGTGATCCCTGAGCACGGTGTCAGGAGTAGGCCCTGAGTACCACTGGGTGTGCTATCAATCTCAAGCCCAAATAAATCAGGTTGTGGACGATGCCGTTTCCGGCATCCAGTGTTCCAACTCCAATCCCACACCGTGTCCACACCTCTACACCAGTGTCCCCAGGTTCCCACCCACTTCCCAACCCAAAAGGAGAGCAGCATAAAGCCAGGCATGCTAGAGCCAAGGGGTGGGATGGTCGTGGAATTGTGCCAGGACAGCGAGATGGCTGAGGCAAAGTAAATGCAGCAGAGAGGTTAAACTGGTGAGACTGACACAGTGTACATCTCCAGTGAGAAAGACTAAGACTTCGCATAGTCCTGGGGAGTCTTACTGTATGTCTTGGGGCTGCTTGGGCGGGAAGTTTCTCTCTCTAGAGATGAGTTCATAGGTGGGTGAGCAGGATGTACGGAGCCAGTTCTGGGAAGGGAGTGAGGCGGACATTAAATGTTCTGAGCCCATCACAGAAAGAAAGTAAGATGTATGAAATACTGTGTGAGCCTATCCTAGGGCGAGAGGGACTGGGCCCATTGTGAGTGACTGAGTCTGTCCCAGGAAGAGAATGAATGACTGGGCCACTTCTAGGGAGTGTTTGACAGCACAGTCTCCAGAGTCTCCTGGAGACTGTTAGCAGGGACAGCGCAGCTGATCGTGCTGACAGGCATGGTCTCAGTCTGTCAGGCATGTTAGATATGAGGATTAAACTATGCATCTCTGTGGAAAGTAGACTATGGACTGAACATGTTTGCCACTCAATGCTTCTTTTGCAGACCACAACACCCAAACGGAGAGAGAGAACACAGGGGATTGCCCTGCCACAGAGGCGGGGGGGATGGGGGGATGGGGGTGGGAGGGATATTATCCATGGTGGTGAAAAACGGGCACTGGTGGAGGGATGGGTATCTGATCATTGTATAATTGAAACCCAAGCACAAAAAAAATTGTAAATCTACAACTGTAAAAAAAAAAATAAATAAATAAATAAATAAAAAAAACTATGCATCTCTTTAGCCATGATATTTTAAGATTTTTTTTTTTTGCTTTTTGGGTCTCACCCAGCGATGCACAGGGGTTACTCCTGGCTCATGCACTCAGGAATTACTCCTGGCGGTGCTCAGGAGACCATATGGGATGCTGGGAATCGAACCTGGGTCAGCCAGGTGCATGGCAAACGCCCTACCTGCCGTGCTATCACTCTAGCCCCTAGGCATCTTTTTAGGGGGCTTACGATAGACCACTTCACAACCTGCCTCCTTGAAAGGCACATTTCAAAATGTAACTGTTGAAGTTTGGGCCCTAGTGGTGTGTGTATATATATATATATATATATATATATATATATACACTTCTACACCCAGCTGAGTCCAAGGCCCCTGACCCTTGTCCCCATAATTACCTCCAGATGGTCTCTTCTTGCCTAGGACATCACTTGGCTTTGGGGAAACAAATGCACACTTTGTAAGCAATCTTCTTTAGTTTAAAAAACAGGATGCAAAAATGCAAACTCAAAGAATGTGTACTTTGCAGATGGGCCTAGATTCCATTCCCAGGCGCCACCAGGAGCAATACCTAAGCACTGACCCAGGTGTAGCCCCTTTTGTGTGTGGCCCCAATTATGGGGGAAAAAAGCCATGAAAGAAACATATTATATGATCTTCATTTGCAGGGCACTCTATCAGTGCCAGGAACACAAAGATTAACGAAACTCTAACTCGACTATGTTTTCTCAAGGGACCTATTAGTAAGGTCTAGTAGAAGGAATTATTTTGTTCGATCCTTTTTGTTTGGAGGTTATTCTGGGTGTGACATTCTCTGTGAGTGAATGGCAAGGAGGCGGGTTGTTCAGAGGACCACGTGGCATTAGGGATGAACCTGGAATTTCCACCTGCACAGCGGACATTCCAGCTTCCGAGCCATCTCCTTGTAAGAAGGAATTACAAGCAGGTTTCATTTATAATAGTTAATTGTTAAGAGGAGGGAGGTGCAGACTGACCCCACAAACAGAGAAGTGCGTTCAGCCTTTCTGAAAACTTATGGAAAGAGAGGAAAACTTATTGAAAGAGAGAAAAACTTAGGAAAAAACTTTAGGAAAACTTACTGGAAAACTTAGGAAAATGTATTGAAAGAGAGGCAGCCACTCACTACGTCTCAAAGGATGAGAAAGAGCCATGTGATTTTTTTCCCCCATAAAGGTGGTTTATGAAAGGTGGTTTAACCTTGGGCAGGGGGAGTGAAGTTGGGGGAAGAGGGGAGGAAGCACCCACAAAGGTCAAAAGTAAAAGAAGCTACTGTAGCAGCAGAAGCACGGGCAGCTCTGAAGACCCAGAGGGTTAGTGCAGCAGCACTGGCCAAGGATAAGGGGAGCACAGATGCCTGAGTTGGAGGAATTCTGTAATCCCACCCATCTACTCGCGTCTTATAAAAAGAAAGAGTCTGCTGGTATTATTCATATACACAATCACAATCACGACCATCCTGTTATTCATCGATTGCCTCGAGCAGGCCCCAGTAACGTCTCCTTCATCCTAGCCCTGAGATTTTTTTAAAAAGTGCCACATTCAAGGCTCTTTCAGGGTTAGGAGAACGAGAGAACGAGACCCATCATTGTTACTGGTATTTGGCATGTTGGGTACGCCACGGGGAGTTTGCCAGACTCTGCCGTGTGGGCAGGTGACATGCAGTAGCCTGCCAGGTTGTCCAAAGTAGGAATGAGATAATAAGTTGTCTCCAAGGGGCCCTGGCAGGGACAGCCAGGCACGGGGGCAGGAGACTCATATACACAGTGGCGATATAAATATGGACCTCAGGTAGTAACACCCTGTTTTCTACATGAGACAGTCGAATAGGTGGTATCGATTGCGTGTGATCCAAACAAGTGTAAGAAGCATCAGCATGGTCATGGGGAGGATCATGCGAAGTGAAATGAGTCAGAAAGAGAGGGACAGTCATAGAAGGACGGCACTCGCTTGTCTGAATATGAAACAACATAATATGAGACTCACACCCAAGGACAGTAGAGACAAGGGCCAGGAGGATTGCTCCACAGTTGGAAGCCTGCTTCATGAGCTGGGAGAAAAGGCAGGTGGGATAGAGAAGGGATCACTAAGCCAGTGATGGTTGGAGGGATCGTTCAGGATGGGAGATGCGTGCTGAAAGTAGGCTAAGGATCAAATGTGATGGCCTCTCAGTGTCGCAAACCATGATGCCCAAAAGGAGAGAGAGAGAGGAAGAAGGAAGGTGTCTGCCCCAGAGGCAGGGAGTGGAATAGGGTGGGGTTGGTAAGAGGGATACTGGGAACACTGGTCATGAAAAATGAGCACTGGTGGAGGGATGGGTGTTCAACTGTATGACTGAAACTCAATCATGAAAGCTGTGCGACTATATCTCATGGTGGTTCCATTAAAAAAAAATTAAAAAACAAAAAAAAAAGCATCAGCACGCTGAGTCCATACAGTGGCTGCCACAACACTTCAGATAACATACGGAATTTGTTAGAAAATGTGTAATTTCTAAAACATGCAATTTTCATGTGAAACTCTAAAATATGTGACTTGGCTACGATTGTGAAGGCTCAAGTTTATGGGCTTTCTATTTCAGTGCATTAAAAGCATCATAAACTTCCTCTCGGATCAGACTTTTTTAATAGCACACTGAGAATTCTTGTGGTTCAGTATGATTCCACAGAAAGCTAGGCTGCAATGAGAGAAAGCCATCTTTGAACATCTTCGATTGGTCAGCTTTTATTTTTGCTTTCAATCAGCTTTTCGGTAAAAGGGTTTGATAAAGAGGCAAGGAACAATGAAAAGCCTAGGAAAGTCTGACATTTTAAAGGATTTTTTTAAATGGAAAAAAATTTTAAAAGTAATATAGATATTTGGCAGATAAAAGAAATTAAAACCACACAATGGAATAAAATATGTTCATCATTTCCCACTTTTCTACCAAATCTCTCTTTCCCACTTGTTGAACCACTAATAGTAGAAGTGAAGATTCTCCAGGCCCTTTCCTCAATACAGATAAGCAGATACTGTACTGAATAATTTACAAAAAAAAGCACCATATCATGCATATATTCACTTTAAACATGTTATGAACATTCTCCCACATTGATGTGCATTAATATGCATTAATATTTTCCTTTTTTTTTCTTTTCCTTTTTAATGGGTCTCTTATCGTCTTCAAATTGTGTTAACGTCTATAACTTTACACTTTATTATAAACAATGTCATAATATACATATCCCTACACATATCTTTTTATAACCTGAACACTATTTTCTAGCTTAAGGGATGTGCAATATTTTATTTTCATGCATTAAAACTGACAAACTTGCTTCAGAAAGATTACCTTTATTGGCTCTCCTCTTGACGGTATGCAAAAATGTCATTTCTTCACAAAGGGCAAACATTGCATACTGAGAGTTTTTTCTTTAATCAAATGTACTTAAAACCTCATTAGCTTTCATTTCTATTTCTCTGATTATCAGCTGAGGCTCATTTCATATGTTCATGAGATATCTGTGTTTCTTATTTTGCACACTGCTCTACTTCACAGGCTTTGTCCATTTTCCTAGTGGATATTCACGATGGGGTCTTTCGGCCTCTCTTGAACAATGTTATCACAAGGTTAATTCACTACACTCAGAGCCAGTCCTGTTACCTGTTTGACTGGAGGTGGTTCCTTCTTGCTTACATCAACGCGTGGCAAATCAGGCATTCCGAGTTGTTCTTTGTAATACCGTCGAGTAAATGCATCACAGTCATAAAGAAAAAAAGTTCTCCCAAGGATAGTGACTGTTTTCCCGACGATGAAGTCTTTGGCAGTATACCATTCCAATACTTCTTGATCAGAAATTTCCAGCACACACTGAGGGAAGTTGTCTGACATAAGACAGCAAAGAGAGAGGAAAGAAAAGAGAATGAAGATGAAAAAAAAAAAAGGCAACACACAGAAGCTGGGAATTCTGAGAACCTGACGGACTGCAGTCATTTTGCTCTGGCAAGGGTCAGAGAATCTACTGTGTTCCCAGCAAAATACAGGGCTATGCATTTCTGTCTGTTGACAGGATGCATAAATAGTATCCCAGATGGCTTCTGTAAAGTTTCTTTCCCATAGTTGACTCAAATTATCACACAGGTCACCCATCTTAGCAGAATTAACACATAACCATTACAGGAAGAAAGTATCTATGCCCTTACAGATCATTACACCTAGGAGGAATCACCGAATTCAACTTTCTACCCATTTATGCATTCATCAACAAATTATCAGTGAACTCATATATCAGTGCTCTAGGTACGCTGCTAAACACAAGGTTACAACAATCAACAATATAGATACACGATGTGTCATTATATAGAAAACATTCGGTTGGGGGTCAGCAGATATTGTTGGGGGTCTCAGTAGCCGGCCTGAGACTTTGACTAAATCCCCTGCCCCTGAAAGCAAGAGTCCGCCCTGTGTACAGGGGCCCCAGAGTCTGGCTCTGGCACTCCACTCACTGTGGGCGCTCTGGCCAAGGATGAGGGATATAACAGTTACCTTTATCTGCCTGAGCTGATACACCCGGCCCTGAGAGCGGGAGATGTAAACCATTAACTGACATCTGTACTGAGCCTGACAAGGTAACCGTGACACACGTGGATTGCCCCTGAAATGTCTGTATGAAAACCCCCAATGTGAGAGCTAATACACGGATTACTGATTGACCACCAGCTTCTCCCCACTCCACGTGGTTCTTTTTCAGTGGCGGTGGGGACCCTGGTGCACGGGGGGCCAGGGCGGAGCCTTCTCCCTTATCCTCTCCCTCTCCTATAGGGAGTAAGTCCGGCGACCGGGGGGATCATACTCCACAGTGTGCCGGGGTCGACTGGCCAGGATGCTGACAAGATACTAAGCTATTATACACATAATCATTCTGTTTCACTTCTGCTCACTGGTATTAGGGCAGTCTAACCGAGTTCTAGGCACGGTGACGACGAGATGATTACAGTAATTTGCCAATGAGATGATTACAGTAATTTGTTCATTTGGGAAATCAACAGATTTTCAAGAGTAGAAAACTTACATTTACGGAATAAATTCAATTTTTACCACTGTGTTATGAGAATTATGAGTGGGTTTGTTTGAGACTGAGTCCCAGCAGCAGCATGGCTTCCCTGAAAACCACGAAATTTTGTCTATTCTGATATAGTTACACATTGTACAACTGTGACCACAACACTAGGCTTAAAACTCTAATCATAGCATGTCTGAGAGATGGCCTGGTATTCTCATAACAGATAATTGCTAAGATTAAAAAAAAAAGAGCAAAGAATTAGGGTCGGAGAGATGATAGAATGGGTAGGGCACTTGCCTTGCACACAGTCAACCAGGGTTTAATCCCTGGAATCCCAGATGGTCCCCCTAGCCTCCAGGAATGAGATTCCTCACCTCAGAGTCAGGAGTAACCCCTGAACATCACCAGGTGTGGTTCCCAAACCCCCCAAAAATTAGCAAAGAAGTTAATGTTCTACAACAACAAACAAAAAAGCTTGACCCCAGTTCTTGAAAGATAGGCTGTTTTGTTTTTTTTTTCCCAAATCACTTCTTTTCTATCTTGTTTTGTTGGGAGTCCGCATCTCACTGTGTTCATCTGGGATCAACCTTGGCCATGTTTGGGGACTATATGCAGTGCCGGGGATTGACCCAGGGGTGGCCACCTGCAAGGCAAGCATTTTCATCTCCAACCACTTCCAAAAAATAATTTGGAAGACATAAATAATTCAGCATCCTTTCCCAGGGCCTAAGCCCAGCTCCGTGAGATCCCTGTGAGTTACCCAGGGAGCAAAGGACTACGAGGTACATAATCTTATAATTCTCTGAGTTTCTCTCAGAAAACAATATTCTAGAAGATACGGTACAGGATGCGATATCCAAACATTCACTTCTGTTTGCTCAATTACGAACTTTTTCATATGCTGCTAAATTTCTTTAATTGGTATCTTGGTTACTTTTTGGACGTATGTTCATGAATGAGACTGGTTAAGTTCCTTTCCATGGTGGTTGTGTGTTTGTGTGTGTGTGTGTGTGTGTATCTCAGGACTGAACCCAGGGCTTCACAAAGATGAAGCATATGCTCTATTATCAAGCCACCTCACAGTCCCGTTTACTGGTCTTTTAAAAATTTATTTTATTATTATAATTCACGGCAGAGCCTGGCAAGCTACCCGTGGCGTATTCGATATTCCAAAAACGGTAACAATAACGGGTCTCATTCCCCTGATCCTGAAAGAGCCTCCAATATGGCAGCATTGGGAAGGACAAGTAAGGAGAGGCTGCTAAAATCTCAGGGCTGGGACGAATGGAGACGTTACTGGTGCCCGCTAGAGTAAATCGATGAACAATGGGATGACAATGATACAGTGACAATGATTATTATAATTATTGAGTCACAGTGAGATTTGCAGTTACAAAGTTGTTTATGATTGGATTTCAGTCATATAATGTTCCAACATCCATCTCTTCACTGTAACTGTTTTTTTTTAAACGAATTCATCACTTGATCACTTGACATCCCATTACTCATCAATCCACTAGAGTGGGTGCCAGTAACGTCTCCATTCGTCCCTGTGGCGTGCTAATGTAGCCCAATGGCGTCTGCTCGTTCTAGGAACACGAACAGCCTCAAACCGATAATTCAGGATCTTGGTGAAGAAGTCTGACCATCTCATAGGTGGGCGGCCACGTGATCTTTTAAAGTCCCGAATTAATGAAACAAATTAATGAAGTTTATTTTTTTGTGTGTTAAATTTGGAATGACCTAGTCTTTAATGTTTGCCAAAAGTCATCTGAAAAAGTTACCTGGACTTCATGTTTTCTTAGTGGGGAATTTTTTTTTTGGCTTTTTGGGTCACACCCGGCGATGCACAAGGGTTACTCCTGGCCCTGCACTCAGGAATCACTCCTGGCGGTGCTCAGGGGACCATATGGGATGCTGGGAATCGAACCCGGGTCGACCGCGTGCAAGGCAAACGCCCTACCCGCTGTGCTCTCTCTCCAGCCCTGTGTGGGGAATTTTTAACTTTTTTTTTATGATTAACATTTGGTTTGCTTTTCATTTCTCCTTAGGTCAATTTTTTTTCCTAAAAATTGGCTCATTAGTTTTGCAAATGCAAATGCTCATTATTTTTGCAAATATGAAGTTATTAGAAGTATTCTCTTGGGTTTGTTCTTTTTGGGTCACACCTTGTGGTGCTCAGGGCTTGCTTCTGGCTTTGGGCTCAGGGCTCACTCCTGGCAGGCAGGGATCAGGGGACCAGATGGGGTGCTGAGGACCGAATCCCATTTAGCAATGTCCAAGGCAAGGTCTTACTCACAGCACTATCTACCCAGCTCCAATAGAATTTTCTTACTTTCTTCTTAATCCCCACTCATTTTTAAGTATGTCTCCTTCTCCATTTTTAATCCTGTTTGTGCGCCTACCCTTTGTCCCTTGATAAATTTTGTCAGTGGCCTGCCATTTTATTCATCCTTGTAAAGAAACTACTTTTGACTCGAAAAACCTTCCTTTTACTTCTGGTTTCAATTTAATTGTTCTCATCCTGTTATTTTAGCAATTCCTTCCTCTTAATTTCTCTAGGCTAATGTATTATCTCTTTTCTAATATTTTAAAGAACATGTACCAAATATTTTAGTGTCTTTTTAAAAAAATAATAAAGTAAACTTAAACAAACATGAAAGCAAGTGACACTTTAGTTGTGCCTAGAATTTTAGGGGAATTTTGCTACAATTGGTAATAAGTATTTCCTGAAAGCACTTCCTGTTACTCATACATTATTTTAAGCTGTGTTTCTAGATTTCCAAGTAAATAAATTTGTGGTTAAATTTCAAGTGATTTCTTTGTACTTTGTCTTGCTACCAGAAAATGTGGTATATATGTAAGTACGTAATGGCTAATATTTAAAATATGTTAAGGCCATTCAGTTTTTCCTGTACTTCCTAGTTTTCTAGATGTCAAAGTGAGGGGTTGGAGCTACAGCACAGTGCGGAGGGTGTTTGCATTGTACGTGGCCGACCCGGGTTCGATTCCCAGCATCCCATATGGTCCTCCGACACTGGCAGGAGTAACTCCTGAGTGGAGAGCCAGGAGCAACCCCTGTGCATGGTTGGGTGTGACCCAAAAAAGCAAAAAAAAAAAAAGTGAGGGAGGTGGAGCGATAGCACAGCGGGTAGGGCGTTTGCCTTGCACGCGGCCGACCCGGGTTCAATTCCCAGCATCCCTTATGGTCCCCTGAACACCGCTAGGGGTAATTCCTGAGTGCAGAGCCAGGAGGAACCCCTAGGCATCACCAGGTGTGACCCAAAAAGAAAAAAAAAGATGTCAAAGTGAGAAGGAGGAGGTGGGTGCTCTACTGAAAATTTCTGAATTTCCTTGTGTCTTTTGCAGGAGTTGTTGATTCATAGGGACAAACTCTGTCCATCCTCTCTGTGAAAGAGATCAAGGGACAACTGAACGCTCAGCTGTGGGTATGGGTGACATGATGATAGTCATACTGAAGAAAGGGCAAATCATGGCTCTACAGATAGGGTTAAGGCACTCGTGTTGCAGGTGACTGATTCCAATTCAAGTCCTGGCACCACAGATGGTTCTTCAAGTATGCCAGAGGCTTCACTCCTGAGCACAGAGTCAAAGCCCCACAACACCATGGGGGGTTTCCCATCTTTCCACCCTCAAATCCAAACCAAAACCCAAACCCAAAGGGGCAAACCAGAGCAAACTAGACCTCAGTAGTGGTGATTCAACACTGAAAATAGTATTGGAGAAAAAAATGGTGTTTTTCCTTATACTGAAGATAATATAGGTTCACAGTTAATAATAAAGATAAGATGAGAAGGTCTGCCATCACAGGACCTGTGCCCAGGAGTATGCTGACTTATGGCCCAGAAATGCATTCAAAACGCTGGCAGCACTGTGGAATTCTTTGGCATATTTTTGCAAAAGAGCCCATTTAAAAAAATGTATGTTTTTAGGGTGAGGAAATGGATCAGTGATCAGAGTGCATGATTGTTGTATGGTGGGCACTGGGCTGTGGATTTTAATCCCAGTCTGTCTGTCTGTCTGTCTGTCTCTCTCTCTCTCTCACACACACAAACACACACACACACACACACTACTTCTCCCTTCCCGATTCTTGCATGTATGATGATCTCTTTATCTGTAATAATGTTTTTCATTTCAATACTTAATCTGTTCAGAATTATACTAATATCGTCTTATTTATTTCATCATTTCCTTATGCATCTTTTTTATTTTATCCATTCTTCATCCCTAAACCTCATTTTTTTTTTTTTGCTTATACAAGCACTTGTCTTGCATGTATGAGACCCTGGGTTCTTCAACCTTGGTACCACACATCATCATCATCATCATGATCATGAAATATCATCATTATCATCATGAAAACAACACAAAATTTAGGATTTGTTTGATTTCTGTTTTGCTGTGCTGGAGACTGAACACAAGACCTCATACATACAAGGCTTATGATCTGTTACTGAGTCATACCCTACTTCTGGATTTTTTTTTAACTTATTTATTTTCTTTTTTGGGCCACATCCAGTGCTGCTAAAGGGTCACTCCTGGCTCTCCAGTCAGGAATTACTCCTGGCAGTCCACAGAGAGCCCTCTGGGATGTTGGGGATCAAACCCAGTTTGACTGCAAGCAGGCAAGCAGCCTACCCATTGTCCTGTTGCTACAGCCCATTATTGTTTTTATTTTATTTTATTATTTATTTTGCTTTTTGGGTCACATCCGGCAATAAACAGGGGTTCCTCCTGGCTCTTCACTCAGGAATTACTCCTGGCAGTGCTCAGGGCTTCTTATGGGATGCTGGGAATCGAACCCGGGTCGGCCATGTGCAAGGCCAACGCCCTACCCACTGTGCTATCGCCTCAGCCCCCCATTTTTGTTTTTAATTTCACCACCACTCCTCTTATGTCATTACTGCCCTATATTTAATTCTACATTAATATTTTTAACCCCCACAAACACAGCATGGCTAAGTTCACAGATCATAGATCATCCTGTTATTCGTCAATTGCCTGGAGCAGGCCCCAGTAACGTCTCCTTCATCCTATCCCTGAGAGTATATTCAAGGCTCTTTAGGAGAATGAGACCCATCATTGTTACTGGTATTTGGCATATTGGGTGCGCCACGGGAAGTTTGCCAGACTCTGCCGTGTGTGGCTAAAAGTTACGGGCCGCCGAGAAGGACAAACGGGTTCAGGGCCTCACACTCTTTGATGTCCTTTTAAAAGCCATTTTTTTTTAGGCTTCCATAAGCGGCGTGGGAGAAGTGGAATGGCTAAGTTAATATCATAAATTTAATTTACCCACAATCCTTTTCTTTATTCATCGCTTCAGATTGCTTTCAGATCTTTTAGAATTATTTTCTATTAAAGTATATTCTATACCAAAGTTTCTCAACCATTTTTTGATCCACTGCCCACTCCAACCATATTTCCTATTTCCGTCCTCTGCCCCACCATCCTATCTGAATGAAGGTATCGTTTTGATAAGTGTACATATTTAGAGTGTACCATTTTGATATTTTTCACACACGTTTCTATGTAGAAAAAAATGAAATCAAAGTATGAACCCAGTCTAAAGGACAATTAACTACCTTTCAGAACCTAGTATCTTGGGCTTGGGTTCAACTGATTTTTGGTGAAACAAATATCCTTCATTTCCTTTATACTCACCAAATATTTGAAGCCAGCGATTACCTTCAACAGACAAAAAAATGCTTAGATTCCTAATGTTTTAACTCCATTCATCATAAAAATACTATTTCAACTCATTCTAATGCCTTAAAAAGGCCCTGCAAGGGAGGACTTTTGAAAGACAGTAAAGTGTAATTTCCTATCATAACACAAACTTACAATCTACTCAGTTTCTTGAACAGCCCCAAAACATACCGAACTTGAGCCTGATTCTGAACCTTTGCTCTTGTTCTCTATAAACGCTCTTCCCCTTTCTCTTCTGCTATTATAAATCTGCTTTCAATGCCAGCTATTCCACAAAGCCCTTTTTAAGTCATTCTCGCTCACATCTCTTCTTCTGAATTGGGTCTACATGACATAACCAACTGTATAATTGGAATAATCTTAGTAAACTTGTATTATTGTTTAACAGTGTTTTGTATATATATGCCTTATCTCCCCGGTTACTAGAAGTGGCTGCAGGCAGGGATTCCAGGACTGGGAGTTCCGTTTTCATTTTTATCCTTTACATCATGCAGTTACCATGTCACTGTCACTGTCACTGTCCTCCCGCTGTTCATCAATTTTGCTCCAGCGGGCCCAGTAACATCTCCATTGGAGACGCTGTTGTTACTGTTTGGCATATCGAATACGTCACGGGGGGCTTGCCAGGCCCTGCCGTGCGGGCGAGATACTCTCGGTAGCTTGCCGGGCTCTCCGAGAGGGGCGGAGGAATCGAACTCGGGTCGGCCATGTTGGCTGCGTGCAAGGCAAACGCCCTACCGCTGTGCTATCGCTCCAGCAGTTACCACAGGAGATAGTTAACATCTGTTGAGTTAAATCTAATAAGATCATCATTCGATAAATAAACCTATTTATTCCGTGGTTCTAGTCAAAGGAATTATTTAGCTGATGGGAACTTCACATTTCTTTTTTTTTTTTTGTCCTTCTGATGCATTTTTAAAAATGTTTTTGGGACTGTACCCAGCAACACTCAGGTGTTACTCTTGGCTCTGCACTCAGGACTCACTCCTGGCAGAACTTAGGGGACCATCTGGGATGCCAGGAATTAAACTCTGGTTGGCCACTTGCACGGCAAGTACCCAACCTGCTGTAATCTCTTTGGGCCCCTCTGATGCATCATTAACAACAACTTTTAAAAACAGAGACGCTTTTACCCACTAAAAGAACCCTACATATGGGACCAGTCTCTCTCTTCATCATATGCCTCTGATAAAAAAATGTTTTTAATTTGGGAAGTAATACAAAATGATGGTTACACTTTGAAAAATTTAAAGAGAGGTCATACTGATATGGCGCAGACAAACAGGGACCCTGAGCTTTTAAGATTCCGCCTTAGTCAGACCATTCAAATGCCACCCTGGATACAGTCCCATTCTGCCTTTTAAATCTACTGCAAAACACACTGTTTATTAGCTTCAAATGGTAGGAATTTCAGGCTCATTTAAGTCTCACAAAGCCAAAATTAGTACATTAGTTCCAGTGTTTTGGAACCCTAGGAGAATTCTATTGGAAGCTAAACATAAAAATATGTTAGGCACCAGCCAGATAAGCTGCTCAGAGAGGGCACAGATCCAGTTGTTATTACCTGAGAATGCAATCTGTGCTAGCAATTATTCTAATCCTAAGATGATTTTTTAAAAGATAGCGCTCTCTTTTAAAACGATATTTACTCCCCCTTGCATAATCTCATTCTTCCTCACCCTCAGATACAACCATTCTAATGTGCAGCATCTTAATTGTGTGTTTAATGCACTATTTTGCATGTGTCTTACTTTAAATGCTATGACACATCTTATTCACTTCCTATTTTCCACACATCTGTTTGAAAGATGCACCCATTAGCCTTCTTGTATATTTTGTTTATTGTTTCTATTAAGCATCTTTAAGATACGTCTTAACTTTTTTTAAGTCCATTTCCCACGGATGAAAATCTCCACCTCTGTCCTAAGTAACAATGTGTTTTTAAAAAACACTACGCAAGTCAAGCAGGCCGTGTGGACAAGATGAATTTAGCTTCAGACTGTTTGTTTCTGACCTCTAATCTCAGTTTGCTTATTAATTCTCACACACTCCTCTTGCTTAATACCTCGAATTTCTTACTGCCAAAGTTCCAAAATACACAGTAAAAAGAAAAAAAAATCAGTGAAATTATGTAGAGTTCTGTCAGCCACCCAAACTTAAAAGCTGTCACTGTATGTGAGCAATGTGATGTTTTTATAAGAGAAAATACTGGAACAACTGAGTCAATGACTAAAGCAAGCTGAGAAATATTTCCCAGAGAAATATTGACAGATGTCAGGAATTCATTGCATTTTACTGCATTCTCACCCGCCGCCAGGCCATCCGGTGATTTTGCACCAAAAAGAAAGAGCAGGGGGCTGGCACAATGGGGCCCCATCCCTAGGAATCATGAATATTCGTCATCATCGAAGATAGAAACTTCCTGACTAGGAAGTATTTAAAGTGAGATGCAAAGTAAGAAAAGGGTAAACTCTCTCTCTAAATTAAAACAGACTTGCTTCAGAAATGCATTAAAAACCTGATACTTGAACTGCTTCACTCCACTGGGATGGTAGTGGCACTCAGTGGTTGAGCACTGGCCTTGCATGGATGATGCTTTGGGTTCAATCCCAGCTCCACAAAATAAATAAAAATGTTTAATTGCTTCAGTTCAAAAGTCTTTCCAACTCCATACTTTTGTTTTGGAGTCACGGCAATGCTCAAGGGTTACTCCTGGCTTTGCACTCGGAGTTCACTCCTGGTGGGTCTGGGGATCCATGTGTGGTGTGAAAGATTGATCCCAGGTCTGCCTCATGCAAGGCGAGTGCCCTACACACTGTATTATCACTCCAGTCCCTTCCTCCATACTTTAAATGAATCTCCCACTGCTGTTTGGTTTTCTTTCCTTGAGCTGGGTATCAGTCATCTCCACCGACCATTTCAGTGGCAGCCCTGGACTGAGTGGCAAGTCAAAGAGGGAGGTAATGGAAACACCATTTTTGGAGAACCAGTTTTGGAGAAAACAGCAGAAGCCTCCTGAGTGTAAGGGGAATGACCACACTGAAGAATGGCTTGGCAATGGGGGTGGGAAAAAGCCCCAAATAACAGAAGATAGACGGACTCAAACATACTTCCATTATCCACCAAAGTCTTGGGGATACGCTGGCGGTTCATCAGGAGGGGGAAGGGATCTCGTCCATCATTCCGCTCATGCACCTCTCGAATATCAACGGTATCATCCATGAGATAGTAATGGATGATGTAGTTCCGACATTCACCAAACATGCTGTCTGTGTCATCCCAGATGGCATAGAATCGAAGAACCTTTGAGAAATTAAAAAAGCGACTCAAGAATTCAAGTACAGAGTTCAACTTCACGAAGTCTGGCAGTTATATGTTAGACAATAATGGACAGATAAGCTCAAAAGACCATGAAGTAATCTGTTGGTTAGAAAAAAAATCTTCACCAAAGATACAAAAACATTTAAAATTATAGAGCAGATGTCCAGTTGTCAACAACTGGAAAGTATTCATCAATATGCTTATAAGTTTGTACTGAGAAAATATTCACTTTGATCCAAAATATTAGTCAGTGAAAACGAAGCTAAATTAAATGTGCACTGGGTCCTTTATTTTGTGGATTGTATGTATTAATAAAGTTACACAGTTTATACAAAGTAAGTCCGAAAGAATTTTTCATTTTTAGCTCCATCAACACATTTCTTTTAGTAAAGTCAACAATACAACTAATAAATGATGTCTAAAAAGAACGTCCTTAGAGAAAAAACAGCAAAGCAACATTGTGGATGAGCTCTTGTGTCTTTTCCCTTAATACAAAAAGGAAGAGCTGCAGATCTGTCTCTACAAATCAGCCCACAGGGACAAGACAGGAAAGTTTGTAACACCGTTGGAAAATATCCAGAACATTCTGTACTCATACCTTCACATAAAATTGAGTAAGTAATCTACAATGGGATTACTATGAAATAAATATTTTAGCGTTAGAAACTTCCATGTATGCAATAACTTTGAAATTTCCCAATAATTCATTTGAGGCTCCCCAAAGAATTTCACGAGATTAACATATACGTGGGAAAAGCAGCTGTCGGCTGAAATTTTAAAATCAGGACAAAAAGGAAAGAGGTTGGGGGGGAGGGGGAGGAATCTGGGGACAGTTGTGCTGGGAAATACACTGGTGGAACGATGGGTGTCGACATACTGTACGACTGAACCCCAATCATAAATGGCTTTGCAAGAGTCTAGTTCACAGTGATCCAATAAAAAAGTTAAAAAAATAAATGAGAGGCCTGCAGAGATAACATGGAGATAGAGATTAAGGCGCTTGCCTGGTATGCCTGGGACTCTGGTTCACACCACATGGTCCCCTGAGAACTGCTAAGAGCGACTTCAGAGAGGCGGAAATAAAGCAAATGGAGCTCAGAAATTCTTTTAATACTTAACTGGCTTTGTTGTCAGGGATGGGGGTGCAGTGCCAAAGTACATGTCCTACACACATGAGTTTGATTCCTGGAAACACACACACACACACACACACACACACACACACACACACCCCTTGGCAGAATTCAAGACATTCAAGACTACCCCATCTTCTTTGGATCTCCAATATTAAATTTAGGCATTCCTAATACCTCTAACGTTGGACAAAAATCAGAACAATAACACTATCATCTACATGATTAAAACGTATATGTTATGCTTCAAAACATACTTCTATCAAGTTAGCTTGTAACGTAACACGTGCCTCATGTGGAAACCGAGTAAACTTCTGTGGTGCCAGGGCCACTTACTTGTTTGTCAAAGGTGAGAAACTGCTTGAGTGGATCGAAGTCTGTTGGAGTGACATACTTACGAAGAGGCTGTTTGCGGAGTTCGGTGTAAGGGTCGAGGACCATCGTCTCTGGTGGATTTAGCTCAATTCCTTGACTCTCCAAAAATACCTAAGTAATCCAAAAATTGAATGTTCATCTTGAACTTCTTAATGTTATCACATTTCTGGTACAAAAATAAATGTCACTATAATTTCTCTGTCGTCCAAATTAAACAATTAGTTTACAGCTTGATGGTCCAACTAACCCAACTCTATGATGCCAGTAATAATTAATAATCACCTCCAATGTTCCACATTATAAAATGATATGCAATATCAATGCAGACCAATTCAGTTTAATTAGGGAATTTAAAATAGTTGATTGAGGGTTGTTTACATTCTCACTCTTAAACAGAAACCATGATTTCAACATGTGACTTAAAATCAGGTATGACAGCTAACTGCACAAAGGCAAAGTCAAGCTGGTATCAAATTTCTGATATTTAACCTTAAATACTGATTAATTCTTCTCTCAGCTGGAGCGATAGCACAACGGTAGGGCGTTTGCCTTGCACGAGGCTGGCCCGGCTGAGCTGGGTTTGATTCCTCCACCCCTTTTGGAGAGCCCGGCAAGCTACTGAGAGTATCTTGCTGCACGGCAAAGCCTGGCAAGCTACCTGTGACATATTCGATATGCCAAACACAGTAACAAGAAGTCTCAAAATGGAGATGTTACTGGTGCCCACTCGAGCAAATCCATGAACAACAGGAGGACAGTGCTAGAGTGCTAATTCTTCTCCACTGTTACTTTTTTGTTTTTGTTTTCTTTTTTCCACTGCTATCTTAGATTTAAAAAAAAAGATTTTAGCAAATTAGGATGGACAAATTATTTAATTTATTTATTGGCCTGCTGGGTCACACCCAGTGATGCTCACGGGTTACTCCTGGCTCTGCACTCAGAAATTACTCGTGGTGTTGCTTGGGGGGATAACATGGGATGCCAGGGATTAAACCCAGGTCAGCCGCATGAAAGGCAAATGCCCTACCAGCCGTATTATCTCTCCAGGCCCCCAAAAGGGCACATAAGTGATGTGATCTCACCACAAAAAAGGGGAAAAGAAGAAAAAAGGGAGGAAAAAAAAGAAGAAAAAATGGGGGGAAAGTTAAATCACCTGAATTTGATATAATCTCAAATTTTTCTAAATACAAATAAGTATGATTTTATTTTTAGAATCATATCGCTTAAATGGCGCCGTGTAATCCCATCAGCGGCCAAGACTCAGAGACTATAAAATCCAGATCCCGGACGAGAGCAGTGCAGTCTTTGCCCCCGCGCCTGGGTGTCCCTCGCCGGGACCCCTTGGAGGAGAGCGGGTCGAGCTTTCCTCCCCGCCCCGACCAGGGCTCCGGCAGCCGAAGACCTCCAGGACCAGCCACCACCATGCTGAGACCACTCTCCGCACACATGAAGGTACTGGCAGAGGGACAAAGCCACGCGGGTTCTGGGGCCGAGACCTCCAAGCCTACTCGAATTGGAGTCGAGCATCTTCCACCCAGATCCTCCAAATTCCAGTAGGCGGGGGTCACACCCACCACCTGGCCCCCTGGCGCCGTGTAATCCCATCAGTGGCCAAGACTCAGAGACTATAAAATCTAGATCCCGGAACCGCGCGGCCGCATTTGCGGCCGCGCGACATCTTATCAGAACTTTTCTTTATGACATCTTATTGTCTCATTCCTACTTTGGACAAACTTGCAGGCTATCGAATGTAGCCTGCCCACAGGGCAGAGTCTGGCAAACTCCCCGTGGCCTACCAAATATGCCAAATACCAGTAACAATGATGGGTCTCATTCTCCTAAAGAGCCGTGAATATATTCTCAGGGCTAGGATGAAAGAGACGTTACTGGGGCCTGATCGAGGCAATCGACGATTAACAGGATGATGAAATGAAAATGAATGAAATCGCTTAAATGCAATTTCTTCTTTATAGCACCACAGGAAAGTATTTTTTTTGGAAATAACGATCTCAAGGGGTCTATTTATATTGAGGAATGATGATTAACCCTAAAATCTGGGTTTCTAGAAGATACTCTCGGTTATGCTTTTGGAAAATTCGATAGAAAATATACAGAATTGCAAGAACAACATATTTGGACTCCAGTATTAGCTCTGCAGCTAGCGAGCTTGGGAGCTAGCGAGCTTGGGATCTTAGTATTCACGTTTTAGTAGGTAGTCCACAACATCTTTTCGATATTAAAATATTCTGATCAGAACATCTTTGAAAACTCCTGAGGTGGAGTTCATGACCAGCCATAAAAATCTGCCCTTCCCCGAGATGGCTATTCGTGTAGCTGGATTACTCAGTGAGATATTTAACAGGTATCCTGTTCCTTTTTGCTGCTTCAGCAGATAACCAGGTCCTCTTCTGTCCTCACTCTAGGGGGTTGGGAAGAATGTAAAAGATTCCTGAAGTGGACTGTTCTTCCCTCTCTTAGAAAAGCTGAAGCTTCTAGAAGAGATTGTTTCAAAGTGTTCCAGAAGGAGAGGGAATGTCTTTGAGGACAAGAGGAGACCACGGGAAAACGCCTCCCAGACTGGAAAACAAGACACAGGTTGGAGGGTGTCAGAAGAACCAGGATCTGTTTCTCTGTGCTCCCTGGAAGTGCCGGGGTACCACGGACACTCGGTCTCGGGGATTCCGCTCAGCCTGAGAGCGCACATCAAGGGGAGGGACGTGGGTCACTGGGCAACCTGTGGACACTGCCTGTGAGATGCCTTTTAGATCTGGGGGCACCACTGCTTCCTCATTCTTAGGACTTGACATCTTTGGCAAAGTTGAGGGTGAAGAGAAACACCAGCAAGTTGGACTGTGGCTTGAGAAGGTTTTTAGTGGTTATTACTTTTTAAATTTTTTTTATTAAGAGACTGTGATTTATAAAGTTATTCATAGTTGCATTTTAGGCATACCATGTTCCAACACCGGAAGCGGTGTTAAATTCCCACCATTAGTGAACCCAGATTCCCTCCCACCGGCCCCCATCTCCTAGCCTGCTCCTTGGTAGGTGCATTTTTTTTTTTTTTTTTTTTTTTTTTGCTTTTTGGGTGTCACACCCGGCAATGCACAGGGTTTACTCCTGACTCTGCACTCAGGAATTACCCCTGGTGGTGCTCAGGGGACCATATGGGATGCTGGGAATCGAACCCGGGTTGTCTGTGTGCAAGGTAAATGCCCTACCCACTGTGCTATCGCTCCAGCCCCTCCACTTGTTTTTTAAATTCTTTTGTTTTAGGGGGACCACACCCAGGGATGCTCAAAGGTTACTACAGGCTCTGACCTCAGGAAGTACTCCTGGTGGTGCACAGGGGACCATGTGGGAGCAAACCTGGGTTAACCATGTGCAAGGCGATTGCCCTACCCAGTGTACTAGCTCCCTGGCCCCAACTATTTGCATTGGCAAGTCAAATGCTTTCCTTCTTTTCTCTCTCTCTTTATTTCTTTTCTTTCTTTCCTGTCTTTCTTTTCTTCCTTCCTTCCTTCCTTCCTTCCTTCCTTCCTTCCTTCCTTCCTTCCTTTCTTCTTAGGACTCATCCTATAGGGCTTGAAAATCATTCCTAGTTCAGGAGTCCCTCCGAGAGTGTTGGGGGGCCATGCAGTATTGGGATTAGCTCCTACAGCCAAGAATGAGCTCTGACCCTTTGGGCTGTCTCTCTGCTCTGTGGACTGGATTCTTATCAAATGAATTAATCTCTGGTAATCAGAATTTAATTTTATTTGAGTGGATTTGCATCATTGGGCTGGAGCGATAGCACAGCGGGTAGGGCATTTGCCTCGCACGCGGCTGACCAGGCTGACCTGGGTTCAATTCCTCCGCCCCTCTCGGAGAGCCCGGCAAGCTACCGAGATATCTCTCTCTCACGGCAAAGCCTAACAAGCTACCCGTGACGTATTCGAGATGCCAAACACAGTAACAACAAGCCTCACAATGGAGACGTTACTGGGCCCGCTGGAGAAAATCGATGAACAACAGGAGGACAGTGACAGTGACAGTGGATTTACATCAATATAAATTGAAAAAATGATATTTTTTTACTACATAGCTCGTAATAGTACATACTATAACAACCCACATACAATCCATATGGGAAAAATTACCCTAATAAGTAAAATGAACTTGAAGTAGAATGATGACTCAGCATAATTTTCAAAAACAGATACAATGGCCGACGCACAGCAACTAAGTGCTGTTTTACAGAACTGAGTTCACCAGGGCAGGAGGGGTGGGGAGGGTAGTTTGAGGGTGCAGGAGGACGCTGAGACAATGGTGGAGATTAGGGAATACTCTGATGGGCGTGTGATGCTGGAACACTGTATACGTGAAAGCCTTAATTAATAGCAATGCAAATCACTGTGCCTAAAATGTAAAAAAACAGACAGACAAAAAAAAAACACCAAACAAACCAGATATATCATACCTTTGTGAACTGGTCACAATCAACAATGCGGAAAGTCTTGCCATAAATCGTGATGTTTATTCCTCTATTTAGATCTTTCCAGTGGTAATGGTCTCCCTGGTCATTCTTGGGTAGCCGCTGGCGTTTGATTAACTTGCCCTGAGGAATCCCAGAGTTTTCCACAAGAGGTTCCATGACGGACATGCTGTCATCTTCCAGGTAGTAGTAAATGTTCACTTGACGGATTCTGTAATGTTCCTCAGAGGACATAGGAACATCTTCTTGGAAATAAGCACTGAATTTCAGCACCTACATAAAAGGAAGGAGAAATAGCATTATGGTAATTTTCCATACAGAAAAACAGTAATACACTCCTATCAAGAGGACCACTGGGCCCTGGGTCACCCCCACTCCTATCCAGTCAACAGCACTTAGGGAGACTCCAAAGCAGGCAACAATAAAGATCAAGTTCATGGAGGCAGAGAATACAATGCGGATTCCAGGCGGGACGTGGAGGTGAATTGAGATGGAGGATGAAACACTTTTCAAATAGCAAAACAGAAGAAGATTCAACCAAGGGTGGGGGGGGGTCTAGCGAAAGCAATGAAAAGGAATCTCATTTTCTCGTAATTGATACTTACATTTCAAATATTTTTCCATAAAAGTTACATAATGAGAATTGTTCAGGATAAAGTAGTAGAAGTGTTAAAAGCATGGGAAAATAAACTTGAGACTTAATTATAACACAACAGTTAACAATATGTTAATAGTTAATACCTGAAGTGATAAAGCGTGCTGGGTGGTGGCGGGCGGCCCTCCTAGGTTCGAGCCCTGGCAAGCCATGGGTACGGTCCCCCTGTCCTGCCAGGAGTGACCGCCGAGCACCGCCCCCAAACAAACAGAACATATCTTTCCAATTTAATTTCTTCTCAGACGAAAGCAAAGTGTAAGATACTTCATTAGGCAGTCACCTAAATGTGAGGGACTGAATGAAAGAAAAAGACAAAAACGGTTCCAGTTTCCAGCTTACACTACCAGGCAAGACCGTGCTGAAGAGGCAGGGCAGGTCCTGACGACAGAGAAGGGAGCTATGTGAGAGTGCTCCTGGGGTGTTTATTGTCAAGGCTGCAGAAAACAGAGGAGTAAACACAGAACCCTGCACAGAATACCAATGAGAAGAGCACTGGAGAAACCAGCAACCATCTAGAGGACATTCTCCACTGCAGGGAAGTGATGGGCAGTGCACAAGCTCTTACAGCACGCTTAGAACATCCACAAGGAGGGGTAGGAGTGCAGAGACAGCCAAAGTGCTGAGCTCTGCCCAGGCGTAAGCTGGAGGCAACCCAAAAACCCGCATCACAACGTTGGGACTCCACCCTTACAGAACTCAGGCTGGAGGCAGGAAATAGAAGGGACGAGTTATCCAGGGCCAACATTTACAGCACAGATAACCCTGGCCTGCGGCTGCCCCCTGCAAACCACAAAAGGCTCACAAGAGTCCTTTGTGAACCTGAAATAGCCCAGGCTGTGGGCAAGCCCCACCATTCCACACCCGGGGCAGGGCAAAGGGGAGCTTAGGACATCTTCCAGCCCCAGCTGAATTCAAGGCAACTCCCACCTGCTTCTCCTCTGATTGCAGGCTACCCAGTAAAAACCGAGATTTAGAAAAGAGATCCTTTGTTGAGGTCAAGGAAAACAAGCATCGAACCTACCATTGCCTGCTAACATGCTGAATGAAATGAATTTTCAAACAAAACTATTCTATCCAGCTAAATTAACACTCAGATTCAAAGGGACGGTGAAATGCTTTACAAATAGCAGCTGAAGAAGTTCACTGTTATGAAACCAGCTCTGGGGAAAACACTAAATGATCTCCTGTAAAAGATAAAGAAACCCGACCTGGAGAGTATCTGTCCTTGGCATCTATCCCAAAATACTAAAAACATGCAGTGTGAGAAAGGGAAAGAGTAATACTGGAGTCTCGGATGATGTGCTCGAGGGTCAAGTACTTTGAACTTAAGAAAGATACAGATTCAAAACAGCCCAGGCAAACTGGATGGTAATCTCAAGACAAACATTCGTAGGCAACCCCAAAGAGAAGAGCAAACAGAACCTGATCAGTACATAAAAGGCATTTATCAATGTACAGGAGAAGAAAATAAAAGGAAATAAAGATATCAATATTAATGTATCAATGGACAGGAGACGTAAAATATCTCCACAGACACCCAGAATCCACATTGAAAATGGCAACATATTCCTTTATTTCAATATTTTCACTTAATATCAATGGTCTTGATTCACCAATCAAAAGGCAGGGTGTGGCTAGATCAGAAAACCATCAGAACCCATCCTTCTGCTTCTTATGAAAGACACACCTGAACTATCATGAAAAGCAGGCTCAAAGGCTAAAGAACGACCACATAAAGACTAGTCTAACATATATGTATACATACATATATGTCATATGTATATCAGATAAACATGTATCAGACTTAAACTTCACATTGAAAGATTACATAAGGGAGAGAAACGGCCACTACATATTGATCAAAAGATCTACACAGAAAAATGACATATATACTGTAAACATATACTATACATCATTAACATATCTACTGTCAAACATATATACAGAGACATATACATACATACACGCACATATATGTAAAGAAGCATAAACATATACGTAGCAACTATTAACAGGCCTGAAGAACGCAGCTGACAAGACAACAGTAGGAGAATTTAACATCTGCCGCTCACTGTTAGATAAATGAACCAGATTAAAAATTAGTATGAAAGCAGCAGCCTTGGGAAACGAAGATGGAAGAGACAAGCTTAACAGACAGGCATAGGGCTCGCCGCGCCCCCAAGACACTTTTCTCTGGTGCACACAAAACATTTCCTAGATAGGCCACGTGCTGGAAAACACACACAAGTGTCCATAAAAATCAAGAAGATAAAAACCGTATCAAGTGTCTTCTAAGAACTCTCTGCTTTGAAGACGGAAGGGAACCACAAACTCAAAAGCTAGAAATAACTCAAACACTTGGAAATTAAACAACATACTGTGGAGCAACCGGTCAAAAATGAAATAAAAGCATACAGGTCCCTTGGGGCTGGAGCGATAGCACAGCGGGTAGGGAGTTTGCCTTGCACGCGGCCGACCGGGGTTCGATTCCCAGCATCCCATATGGTCTCCTGAGCACCGCCAGGAGTAACTCCTGAGTGCAGAGCCAGGAGTAACCCCTGAGGATCACCGGGTGTGACTCAAAAGCCAAAAAAAAAATGGGTCTAGGGAGATAGTACAGAGAGTAGGACACTTGCCTTGCGTGCATCTAAAGAAGGTAAGTATATGAAGTAGGAAAGAAAAAAAAAGGTACATATATGGAGCAGAACAAGAAAAACCTCTTCAACAAACAGTGCTGAGAAAACTGGTTACCCACACGCAAAAACATGAATCCATACTCCCTATCTCACTTATATACACACGTTTATTCAAAATGGATCAAAAAATCTCAATATTAGACCACAAAATATACTGAGATAAACATAGGTATAATTCTTCAGAATACTGTCTTTAGCAACATCTTCTATGATTCAATGACACTGGTAAAGAAATAAAACCATAAATTAATAGACACATCAAACTGGAGCGATAGCACAGCGGGTAGGGCGTTTGTCTTGCATGCAGCCAACCTGGCTGACCCGAGTTCGATTCCTCCGCCACTATTGGAGAGCCCTGCAAGCTACCGAGAGTATCTCACCCACACGGCGAAGCCTGACAAGCTCCCTGTGACGTACTCGATATGCCAGACACAGTTACAACAAGTCTCACAATGGAGACGTTACGGGGCCAGCTCGAGCAAATCAATGAAAAAACGGGAGGACAGTGCTTTTAAAATTAAGAGTTTCTTTGCTGTGAAAGAAACAATTGCTGAAATAAAAGACCATACTGAGTGGGAGAAAATGTTCAACAATACACATATGAACAAAGGGCTAATAGGCCAGGATATAGAAAGCACTCACAAAACTCAACAAGGACGAGGAAGCTCTCGAAACCTGGGGAGAGGAACTGAAGGAACTGAGAAAAAAAAAATATCAATGTAAACATAGCTGGCCAACAGGCATACGCAATAATGTTATCACTATTAGGAAATGCAATCAAAATGACACCGGGTGACACCTCACATCGTGAAAATCACCAATCAAAACAGCTGGAAACAATCAGTGCCATTGGGCTGTGTTGAGAAAGAAGCCCTCATCTGCTGTTAGTGAGACTTTGGTTCAACCTCTATGAAAAACAGTATGAGGACTTTAAAAAAAATTAAAAATAGCTATTCATTGGGTGCTTATTGCTCCCTATGAATTTCAGGAGTGTTTGCTCCATTTCTTTGAAGAATGTCATGGGTATCGTTATAGGGATCGCATTGAATTTGTACAATGCTTTGGGCAGTATTGCCATTTTGACAATGTTAATCCTCCCGATCCACGAGCAGGGGATGTCTTTCCATTTCCTCGTGTCCTCTTTTATTTCCTGAAGTAGCGTTTTGTAGTTTTCTTTGTACAGGTCTTTTATGTCCTTAGTTAAGCTGATTCCTAGGTACTTGATTTTCTGGGGCACAACTGTGAACGGGATTGTTTTTTTTTTTTATGTCACTTTCTTCTCTCTCATTATTTGCATATAGGAAAGCCATGGACTTTTGGGTATTGATTTTATAGCCTGCAACTTTACTATACAAGTCTACTGTTTCTAGGAGTTTCTTGGTAGAGGTTTTCAGGTTCTCTAAGTATAGTATCATATCATCTGCGAATAGTGAGAGCTTGATTTCTTCCTTTCCTACCTGAATGCCCTTAATATCTTTTTCTTGCCTAATCACTATTGCAAGTACTTCCAGTATTATATTGAACAGCAGTGGAGAGAGTGGGCATCCTGTCTCGTCCCTGGTCTTAGAGGGAAGGCTCTCAGTTTTTCCCCATTGAGGATGATGCTTGCTGTAGGCTTGCGGTAGATGGCTTTAACTATATTGAGGAAAGTTCACTCTATACCCTTTTTGGTGAGGATTTTCATCATAAACGGGTGCTGGCACTTGTCAAATGCTTTCTCTGCATCTACTGATATGATCATATGCTTTTTATCTTTTCTTTTGTTCTTGGGAAAAAGAAAATGGGAGGAATCAACCCCCCCCCCCAAACTCTACTAAAAAGCAATAAAAATTAAAACAGCATGGTACTGGAACAAAGGCAGAGCCAGAGACTAATGGAACAGGGTTGAATATACTGACACCTCCCCCCAAATATATGATCATCTAATCTTTGATAAGGGATCAAGAAATGTGAAGTGGAACAAGGAAAGCCTCTTTAACAAATTGTGCTGGCAAAACTGGACAGCTACATGCAAAAAAAAAAAAGGGCTCAGATCTCTACCTACCACCATGCACAAAAGTAAGATCAAAATGGGTTAAAGATCTCAACATCAGACCAGAATCCATAAGGTACAAGACAGACATAGGAAGACTGCACTCATCTGGGGAATATAAAGTAACAGAATGGGAGTCGAACACCCAAGAATAGTTGAGATAAGTACCAGGAGTTCTGCTCCATGGCTTGGAAGCTGGCAGCACATGCTGGGGGAAAAGGCAGCTGAGATAGAGATGGGAACACCAAGTAAAGGATGTTTGGAGGACTTGCTTGGGATGCAAGATGCGTGCTGAAAGTAGACCAAACAAGATGGCCACTCAATACCTCTATTCCAAACCACAACACCAAAAAGGAGAGAGAGAGCAAAAGGGAATGCCCTGCCACAGAGGCAGAATGGGAAGTGGGGGATGGGGGGTGGGAGGGGTACTGGGATTGGTGGTGGTGGAGAATGGGCACTGGTGGAGGGATGGGTACTTGATTATTGTAAAACTGAAACCCAAACATGAAAGTTTGTAAGTCTACAACTGTACCTCATGGTGTTTCCCTAATAAAAAAAGAAAAAACATTAAAAATAGAACTCCCACTTGACCCAGCAATACCACTCCTTGGCATCTATCCCAGGGACACGGAAACATTAATTTGAAAAGACTTGTTCATTGCAGTGCTGTTCGCAATAGCCAAAATCTATAAACAACCCAAGTAGATAAATTGTGGTGTCCAGTGGATTGCTATTCAGATCTAGGAAAAGATGAAATCTCTTTCACTGCAACTTAGATGTAACTCGAGGGTTTCATGCTAAACAAAGTATAGCAGAAGGAGAGAGAGAGAAATACTGAATGATCTCACTTATATGCGACACACTGAAAAAAGAAAGCAAGGGAATAGACAATGACCAAGGAGAACAAATCCTGAGAGCTGGCCTGCAGAACTGAGTCTGCCCAACTGGGGTGCGGGAGCGTGGAAAAGAAGGCACCTAGGGAGAGAGGCAGAGGAATATTTATGCGAGTGGGGGGTATGATGCAGTAGAATTGCACGCCTGAAACATAAGTATTCATACTACCAGAAATCACGACACTGCTATGAAGAAAAATAAAGAGAAAAAGCGTATCTTTGGGGAAAGAAGCTGAGCTGAGTCAGAAATATACAGACACTGGGGGGCGTTAGTGTGCAGAAATGTGCACTGGTGAAGGGATGAGTGTTGGAATATTGTATGAAACCCAATCATGAACAACTCTGTATCTGTGTATCTCACAGAGATTCAATAATAATAACGATAACAATAATAACAACAACTGTCACTGTCACTGTCCTCCCGTTGTTCATCGGTTTGCTCGAGCGGGCCCAGTAATGTCTCCATCGGAGACTTTGTTGTTACTGTGTTTGGCGTATCGAATACAATAACAATAACAATAATAATTAAATTAAATTTTGAAAAAGAAATATATAGTACCTGAGGTTCCAATAGCTCATCCACGTGAAGTTATCCCGAAACCAGGGTGTCTAGGTCTGGAATTTCAACATGCCCCAAACTGTAGATTTTGTTAGTTACTACCATGAGGTAACAGTTGGAGCCATGGAAGTGGGTGAGCACTCTTAAGAAGGACAGAATGAAAACAGAACCTTGAAAAATGCTATTAAAAATGCTAAATACTATTAAACTGCATGAAGTACAGTTTACTATTAAATTGTACAGAGGCCAGAGTGAAAAGCAAATGATAAGGAAGAGGAAAACTGTTCGGAAGGAGCAGTTTCAAGAAGCAAGAAATGTTGTAAGCGGGTCTAATGAACAGGCCAAAGAGACTGCTAGTAAAAGAAACATTTCGAGATTTGGTAAAATCTGGCTGCCTGGACAAAGTTGGACTTAAAGGTGAAGGGAAGTCAGATTATAGGCAATCTGACAGTCAAATGAAGAATAAAGTGATGCTGTTTTAGTTTCTGGAGTCACTCACACCCAGCAGTTCTCAGGGGCTACTCCTGGCTCTGTGCTCATGGGTCATGCCTAACAGTTTTCAGGGGGACCAGGGAGTATCAAAGATCAGACTGGGATCGATCACATGCAAGGCAAGTACTTTAACCCCAAGACTACCTCTCAGGCTCCAAAATACTGATGTTTAAAGGAGTCAGAAGACAGAAGCAACTCTCTTCAGGCATCAAAGTATAACCTCATAAAGAGAAGTACCACTGTGACTAGATTGTTTAAAGGAAGCAACGCTGTATCACTGTCATCCCATTGATCCTGGAATTGTAACCCTCCCTTCCTCCCAGCCCTGAGATTTTAGCAGCCTCTTCTTACTCGTCTTTTCCCGTCAATTGGAGGCTCTTTCAGGGCCAGGGGAATGAGACCTGTTGTCGTTACTGTATTTGGCATGTTGACTACAGAGAGCTTGCCAGGCTCTGCCCATGTGGGCAGGGTACTCTCAGTAGCTTGCCGGGCTCTCCGAGAGGCACAAATGGGTAGTAAGTGTCTTATGATGTGTCCGGAAAGCGGCCTGGAGTGTGGCGGTGGTTGGACAATGGAGGATGGCTGCCGGGGCTGGGTCCCTTGGGGTGGGGAGGGCTACACCCGCCCCACAACCTGGCGCGGAGTCCCGAAAGGAAGTAACATGAAGGTTAAAGATGAAAGAACAGTCTTAGTAGCAGAGTGAAAAGTTAGCTTAAAAAGTAGAACATAGTGGTTAGCAATATGCAGAATCGTACAGGAGAATAAAAAGAAGAATGCAGTCAAGGTAGAGGTCCTGGACATTAATCACCTAAATAAGAAATGAAGTTGTATTCTAAGAATGATGAAAAGAATAAATCATGTCCAAAGTCTGGATGAATATGAGGGATATTAAAGTATTCATCTTGGATTTTACCCAATTATTAAACATTGATTTAATTCATGCAAACCTTAGTTATCACAGTGCAAAAAAAAAATAATCTTAGCTTCAAAACTAGACATTTAACTACTTTCTATTAATTATCCATGGTAAGGAACATCTATACATTAAAATGATCTGATTCAAGTAAAATGAATAATTCCCCCGAAATAAATTGTGAATCTGTAAAAATATAAGTTAAGTAATGGCAATGGCACAAAGTGACAAGAGAAAAACAAACAAAAAGCACAAATCCTGTTTTCCTGTCCTCCCTATTTGAACTGAGTTACAACTTTCTCATTAATATTTATCATTTTCAGTTTATAATAATACTTTCAGTATAAAGTTACAAGATTTGTGTCTTGATAAACTGTGAAATGCCTTGCCACTCTCTTCTTTATATTTTCATCCCTCTCCCTAATATTCTGATTTTGCTGTACCAACCACAACTTTGAATGCACACGCACACACACACACACACACACACACACACACAATTTTTTTTTAGAAGAGAATTGAGTTGAGGAGATAGTACAGATGGTAGGTCACTTGCCTTGCATGCAGCCAACCCTGTTCAATCTGGGGCACCCCATATGGTTCCCTGAGCCTCACCAGTTGTGCGATGAGGCTGAGTGCAGAGAGAGGATGAAGCCCTGTGAATCATTGGGTATGACCCAAAATTTAAAAAAAAAATGAAATGAGGGGAGGGGAAGGGAAGGGTAGAAAGGAGAGAGGAAGCGAAGGGTAGGAAAATGAGAGGAGGGGAAATCACGTGTGTTTGTATACGCACCTCTATAACTGATGCTATGTGGTGGATGTTTAGATTCAGTCTAAGAACATGTATCTAAATTTGTTAGTGTCAAATGAATCAACTGAGATGGGGAAGGGGGGAGAGGTTATATGGAGCCTAGTGGGTACATCAGAAATAGTTTTATGTGAAGCAATTATTAATGCGAGTGGCACAGTTTCACGGCCAGCTTATTTTATATTGTTGAATCTCCAGCATCAAAACGTACTCATTAAAGGGTAACTAGCTAGATGAAAATGTTAGACGTTAAAAAAAAATCAGTAAAAAGATTTTTTGAAAAATCAAGAAGAGGGGGGCTGGAGTGATAGCACAGCAGGTAGGGCGTTTGCCTTGCATGCGGCCAGCCCAGGTTTGATTCCCAGCATCCCATATGGTCCCCTGAGCACCGCCAGGAGTAACTCCTGAGTGCAAGAGCCAGGAGTAACCCCTGTGCATTGCCGGATCTGACCCAAAAAGCAAAAAAAAAAGGGGGGGAGAGGCAAGAAGAGGAAGAAAGAACAAAGGCTAGGAGTCACTTAGGAGAGCTAACTTATAAAAATCGACCAGCAGCTCTCAGCTCCAGCTTTCATATGTGAAAATATAAAACTTAGGATCAATGAGGGTTGAGGAATTTTTCTTAAAAAGTCCAACCAGAGAGTCTGTTGCACGGCGAGGGTTAAAAAACGCTTCGTCTTAGTTGAAAAGAAATGACTTGGTGACAAAATGAAGGGTGATAAGGATATGAGGCAACGCACACGACAAAAGCAGAGAGTAAATATGACAAACACAAAACTGCTCTGCCGTCCTTTGGGTGCACTTCATGTCAAACCCGAAACATTCCCAGAGAAAAACAAAAACTTGAGATATTCTATAGAAACAAGACGGAGTCATTGTCACGATGACATTTTATACTTCAGAGAGATTTGAGGGATTTGTTACGACCGCAGGATATGGGACTTTTTAAAGTAGGAAACACCCAGGAGGAATGAATGCAGAGCTATAGAATAAACTCAGCAATTTAGAACTCGTCCAACTGCATCCGGAAAATATTCCAGGGAAGTCTACAGGGAATTATTTTCTGTGATCAGCTTCCTGACCCGAGAAAGCCTCTTTTAATCCTGAGTTCAGCTGTCCGTGACTAAGGGTTGAGGCATTTGAACAATTTTCCCTCAGAGCGCTCTGGAAAACCTGTGGTTGGCTGTTGACTTCTCTGCACAGTTGGCTCTCAGAAATCTGAATTCAAGGGGGCAATCCAAAAATTCCAGATGATACCTTTTTGTCAAAAGCCACATGCGCGGGAACAAATTGTGCAGGTGCGGCCCGCCTAGCTTCACCGTAAGTTAGAAACGGAGTCTTGGAGATCAACTCCTCCAGTTCATCCTGGGACAGCTGGTTGACCGGGAGTGGAGCCCCACCTATCCCGACCGTTGGGCGCCGAATGACTGCATAGCCGTTCCTGTAGCCCAGCGTCTGGCTTCTGTGAAAGGCTGTTTTCTGAGAAAGGAAGGAAGGAAGGATGTCATCAATGATGTTTCATGATTAATGTTATCAGTCGTAAGTATTTCTGAAAAAAGTGCTGACTTTAGAAGAACCACTTAGAATGTTCTGTATAAAGAGCACCAAACTTAAGTCAGAAGGTTCAGCATTACATTATAATTTTCTTAATTTTTTTTTATGAAAAATCAAATCATTGGATCATACCCACCAACGCTCAGAGGACCATGCAGCCCTGGGGATTGAACCCAGACCACCTTTGTATAAAGCATGCACCCAGTCCATTGGGCTACCTTTCTGGCCTAGAAATGTCTTATACGTACATACACATATATACATATACCTATACACACATATATATACATATATACGTCTATATGTATGTATGTGCAGGTGTGTGTGTGTGTGTGTGTGTGTGTTTGGGGGCCACACCCAGTGATGCTAAGGGCTTACTCCTGGCTCTGCACTCAGAAATCACTCCTGGCCACGCTCAGCAGGCCACATATGATACTGTGAATTGAACCCAGGTCAGGGGCGTGCAAGACAAGTGTCCTACCCCTTCTACTAACTCTCTGGAGAAATTTCTTGTGTTTTTAAGCTAAACCACTTTCCTAGGCCCAAGGAAAAGGCCTGAGCTTAGATTAATAAGACAAAAATTTATTAATTAAAATGTAAAGCCTTACTCTGGAACATCCAATTTAACGACCAGTTCGCTTTTCAAGAGAAATTAAAATATCGTCTCGGACACTGTCACTGTCCTCCCGTTGTTCATCAATTTGCGCATCTACACTTAATTTCTCACTAGCCTCCTCAGGTACTTCATTTGATAGGGTGGTGAGGAATCACAGAATTTAGAGTGAGATGAATATTTACATAAAAACAAAGGGCCTTCTATGCATCAAAAAGACCAGTGCTGGGCTGGATGGAGGAGGTGGAAGGGCCCCCTTCCTGCTGGTGGGAACGTGAACTGGTTTAGCCTTTGGGGAAGACAATATGGACATTCCTGAAAAAATTAGGAACTGAGTTTCCTTACAACCCACCAATTCCACTCCTGGGAATATACCCCAGGGGCTCAACAACCCAATGCAGAAAAGACTCCTCTGTTCGTTGAAGCGCGATTCAAAATAGCCAAAATCTGGAAACAACTCAAGTGCCCAAGAACAGAGGACTGGATAAAGAATTTATGGTACATATAGCACTGCAGCACTGTCCTTCCGTTGTTCATTGATTTGTTTGAGCAGGCACCAGTACCGTCTCCATTGTGAGACTTGTTGTGACTGTTTTTGGCATATCGCATATGTCACGGGGAGCTTGCCAGTCTCTGCTGTGCGGGCAGATCACTCCTGGTAGCTTGCCGGGCTCTCCGAGAGGGGTGGAGGAAACGAACAGGGGTCGGCCACATGCAAGGCTAACACCCTACTGGCTGTGCTATTGCTCCAGCCCATATACACGGTACATCTACACAACGAAACACTCCTTGGCCATACCAAAAGATGTAAAGGCCCTCCCATTGATCATCAATTTGCTCGAGCGGGCCCAGTAACGTCTCCATTGGAAACTTTGTTGTTACTGTGTCTGGCATATCGAATACCTCACGGGGAGCTTGCCAGGCTCTGCCGTGTGGGCGAGATACTCTCGGTAGCTTGCCGGGCTCTTTAAGAGGGACGGAGGAATTGAACCCAGGTCTACCAGGTTGACGACGTGCAAGGCAAACGCCCTACTCGCTGTACTATCACTCCAGGCCTACAATTTGAGTCCTTTTTACGTCCCTGGAACATCCCCCTACACACACACACACACACACAGCACTGTAGCACTGTCCTCCCGTTGTTCATCGATTTGCTCGAACAAGGCCCAGTAACGTCTCCATGGGAGACTTTGTTGTTACTGTGTTTGGCATATCGAATTCGTCACGGGGAGCTTGCCAGGCTCTGCCGTGCGGGCGAGATACTCTCGGTAGCTTGCCGGGCTCTCCGAGAGGGGCGGAGGAATCGAACTCGGGTCGGCCACGTTGGCTGTGTGCGAGGCAGACGCCCTACCGCTGTGCTATCGCTCCAGCCCGAAAGATGAAGTCATGCAATTTGCTGACGCGTGGATGGCTCTGTGGAGTATCATGTTGACTGCAATGAGTCAGAGGGAGAGTGAGAGACACAGAATAATCTTACTCGTATGCAAGCTAAAAAGAAACACAGTAGGGGAATAACCCGACGCTAAAAGGTCAGAAAGGAAGAAGAGGAGAACTGGTTCTTGGAGGGAAGCTTGCCCCCCATCCCGGGGAAGGGGGGAGGAGGATGAGATAGGAGAAGTGCAAGACCGATAACGATAGATAGAGGGAAATGGCCACTCCGCAGAAGGACTAGATTGCCAGAGGAGGTAAGTGGCATGCAATCCTGTCAGTAACAGTTTTGTAAACCAGTGTCTAAAACGGTGGGTGGGGGGTGGAAAGAGGGCCTTCCACAGAGGCAGCTTGGGGGGTGGGAGCATGAGGATTTTGATGATTTTAGTCCTTGAACCAGTGGAAGCTTATCTCTGGACAACTGCCTGGCTTTCATAATCGGGGAAAAAATGGAACCTCCTTATTACAGTGACACATGTATTCATACATTCATTTTATTCATAAACATTCACATGTTTATTACGCACATGCTTTTCAAGGCAGTACATGCAGATTACAGTCTTAAACTCAATTATCCCACCCTGATCCTTTTAATTACGATCACTGTCACTGTCACTGTCCTCCCATCGTTCATCGATTTGCTTGAGCGGGCCCAGTAACGTCTCCATTGGAGACTTTGTTGTTACTGTGTCTGGCATATCGAATATGTCACGGGTGGCTTGCCAGGCTCTGCAGTGCAGGCGAGATACTCTCGGTAGCTTGCCGGGCTCTCCGAGAGGGGCGGAGGGATCGAACTCGGGTCGGCCATGTTGGCCGCTTGCAAGGCGAACGCCTTACCCGCTGTGCTATTACTCCAGCCCTTTATTAAGATATAGTGCAATTTTATGGGAAATCAGAAATGCAAACTTTGTCATTACAACAAATACAAAAGATCATGAGAAACTACTATGAACAAGAACATGTCAACAAATGTGGCAATTTAAAATATATTTATAAATTCCCCAAAACACACAACTTAAGTCTGAATCAAGAAATAGGATAATCCAAAAAGACCAAGAAGGGAGATTAAATTAGAAATCAAATACCTTCTACATAAGAAATGCCCAAAATTTCACTACTTCTAGTTTCACTAGTATCCATTAGTTTCACTAGTGGATTCTACCAAATATTTAAATCAGAATAAATACTCTTTCATTCTAGCTGGGCTGGAGCGATAGCACAGCGGTAGGGCGTTTGCCTTGCACGTGGCCGGCGCGGTTTGATTCCTCTGCTCCTCTCGGAGAGCCCAGCAAGCTACCCAGAGTATCTCGCCCGCACGGCAAAGCCTGGCAAGCTCCCCATGACGTATTCGATATGACAAACACAGCAACAACAAGTCTCACAATGGAGACGTTACTGGGCCTGCCTGAGCAAACTGATGAACTACGGGAGGACAGTGCTACAGTGCTAGCAATTGAACAGGAAGCAATATTTCCCAACATATCTTAAAAGGCCAGCACTACCCTGATATAAAAACCAGATTAGACTATTTCGGGAAAAAAAATTATAGACTAATGTCTCTAATGGTATACATGCAAAAATTCTCAACAAAATATTTGCAAGCTGCATTGAACAGTGCACTTAAAGAATTGTACAATATGGTAAAATGATATTTATTCCTGAGATGCAAGGATGGTTTGCAATAGAAATTGTGAATACCACATTTAACAGAATGTAAAAATCACCAGCTCATCTCACTAGATGCAGAAAAGGTGGCTGACAAAATACATATTTTCATGATGAAAATGTGCAAAAATCATGTATAAAAGGAGCACCGTCCAATATAATAACAAACCCACTGCAACATCATAATCAATACTGAAAAACTGGGTGCTTTTCCTCACAGAGCACATATAAGATAAGGATACCCACTCTTAATGACTCCTGTTCTACATAACACTAAGTTCTAGTCGGTAAAATCATGCAAGAAAATGGGGGAAAAGTATTAAAAATAGAAAGGAAGATGTAACATTTTTAATTTGCATCTATTGTTCACTGAAGTATTATTCGTAACAGTCAAAGTATGGAAGCAATGTGTCCAATGAATGCATGAATTAAAATGTGAGGTATGTGTGTGCGTGTGTGTGTGCGTGCGTGTGCGTGTGTGTGCGTGTGCACTTTGCCTGGGAATGGGTCCATATTCATAAACTCTCACACACATACCACAGGAGAATAGTTCAACCGCAGGAGATGAGGAAATCCTGACTTTTTTGGTGATGGCTTCCATGAAACTTCAGGGAATTATGCTAGGTGAAATTATGAAAAAGATACGGTATTATCTCGCATATATGTGAATGCTAAAGCCAAAATCATAGAAACAGCGAGTAAAGCAGTAACTACTTGGGGGCAGGAGGGTGAAAGCAATGGAGAAATAGTCGATCAAAAGTACAAATTCACAGTTTCTTCAGGTGTAAGGTGAAAAAGCTGGGTAGAGAGAGAACACGCAGGGAAAGTTGCTTGCCTCGAGAGTGGCCAACTGCTGCTTCAAACCTCCAGCACTACACTTGGTCCCCTGAGCACCAACCCAGGAGTAAGCCCTCAACACAGCCAGGTGTGGCCTCCAAAAAAAAAAAAGGAACAAAAAAAGAATAGTTCTAAAAAAAAAAAAAAGGAGGGGGCTGGAGAGATTAAAAAAATAGTTGTTGATCTAATGTACACCATGACTATCATAGCTAGTAATGCTACATTAAATACTTGAGACTTTATCTTAAATGTTCTTATCACAAAAATACTGCAATTATTCGACAGAACAGAGGTGTTAGATAATGCTATGGAGATAATCACTTTATTAAATATAATGGTATTAAAGTAACCCACTACACTCTTCAAACTTAGGCAATGTTATATGTCCACCAAAACTGGAAGAAAATAAAAATAAAAATTAAGGATCATTTATTTATTTTCCTTTTTGTTTTCTTCTATTAGATGTTTTAAACCATACATTAACATATATGTACACATACACAAACATGTACATATACATGCATATCTACATTCTAAACTAAAAATGCTGAGCAAAAAGTCTATTAACCAAAAAGCATCTTTTAATGAAAAGATGACTCATATACCTGTTCATTTCTTCACAGCTCAACTTACCATCCTTCAAGATCTGGACTTAGAAAAATATACAATAAACTCCTTTTGCTTAAAGCGTTATAATTTGGGACCAGAGAAAGAGTGAGTACAGTGGGCAAGGCATGTGTCTTGCACTCAGTCGACCTGAATTTAATCCCTGGCACCCCATAGGGTACCCTGAGCACTATCAGGAGTGATCCCTGAGGGCAGATGGGTGTGACAAAAAAAAATGAAATCAAGTTATTACTTGTGAATCTTTTTTTTTTTTAATGCTCACATGTCCTGAGTCACAAGTCAGCTGGAGCTAATCAAGATATATCACAAATAACATATAACAAAAGGGGCTGACTTCTAATTTCTTCACTGGGTAACTTCAAATCCCTTCTTTCACCTCTAGAGAAAGAAGCCGTTATCAGCTGCTTCCTTGATTTCCCCATAATAAACACGTCTGCCATCACGTTTATTATTAACGAACTTTTTTTTTTTCCCCAGAAAAACAAACAAAAAAACCAAACCTCAGACCCTCCTACCCCTTCAGCCATTAAGATTCAGCCTCTGACGTTTTGAGAGTTATAACGAAGAGTGACCATGTTACTTCAAATAAAACAGATCGGCTAACAGTTGGCCAGTGTATTGAAAATAGGAAACAAGTCAAGAAATAGCTCATCTTTCTTCTAGGACAGTGATATATAATTCTAGAGCCTGGGACCTCCAATTCACACCGGGATTCCCCAAACCCACTCAGTTGTACCTTGAGGAAAAACCCACATTCAAGCTCAGTGCTTAGGTTATTCCTACACAGGGCAGCCAACAGGACTTCAAACATTTTCTACGAGAGCATCCTTCGACTTTTTCACGTCTGTGGATCTGCCTGTGCTGCATACCAGACCACAGACCAGTAGTTAGAACCAAGGTGGTAGACCAGAGGCTGTCGATGTTTCTACAACCTGCGGTTGGCTCTGGTCCATCCATGCGCGCCAGGGGCTGACGGTCACTGTTCCGGACCACATAAAAATGAAGACTCCAGGGAAGGGAAAACCCTACGGGGCTGTCTTAAGTGTGGAATGACTACGCGAGATATTTCGAATCCAAATTCCCTCACCAGACTTTGATTCTAAGAATTTCAAGCTGGCACGGTATTTATTATGACGGGTCTCATTCTCCTAACCCTGAAAGAGCCTTGAATGTGGCACTTTTTAAAATCTCAGGGCTAGGAAGAAGGAGACGTTACTGGGGCCTGCTCGAGGCAATCGACGAACAACAGGATGATCGTGATCGTGATGGTATTTACCATGAAGATGAACTTGGTGCAGGTCAGTATTAAAGTATATGAATATAAAATGAGATGCTTCACCTATGATAATCAGCATACTGATTGTCAGCATTAATTTTCCATGATATTCCTCAACACGGATCATCAACCTGTAACTGTTATGACTGAAACCAATATTCAATAATGTTGTTGTCAAGGCTTAAACTATCGCAGGAAGCTTTCTTCTCTTCAATTTCGCTGAAACGAATCCACCTTAAGCCCCCAGACAGCAGAGGCACTAAACCAAACCGAAATCTAAGAAAAATTCAAAAAAAGTCTCGGGGTATGGGGGTGGGGAGGGAGAAAGAAAGTATAGGGTCAGGCAGAGAAAGCCACACGAAAGCCACACAGGTCGGGGCCTGGGATGGTTTTACTGCCAACAAAGCCATGTCGGATTTGTTTGATGGACCTAGAGGATCATGGATTAAGAGGAAGATGGGCATAGCCCAACTTTGCAAAGGGCCAGTACAAAAATCGAGACGGGACAAAGTTGGATTAGATCGTAAAAAAAAAAAAGGCATGAAGACCAGGCTGTGGGGTCAGAGAATTAACAGAGTGCAGAGGGCGTTAGACTTAGAAGTGGCCAAGCTGGGTTCTGTCTCTGGCACCCTGTGGAGTCCCTCAAGCCTTGCCAGCAGGGATTCTGAGTGTGGAGGGAGAGAGGGAGGGAGAGAGAGAGAGAGAGAGAGAGAGAGAGAGAGAGAGAGAGAGAGAGAGAGAGGAAGAGGGAAGAAAGGAGAAAGAAAGGAAGGACGGAAAAGGGAAGAAAAGAAAGGTGGAAGGAAGAAAAAGGGAAGAGAAGGAGAAAGGAAGGAAGGAAAAGGGGAGAGGGGGAAGGAAGGAAGGAAGGAAGGAAGGAAGGAAGGAAGGAAAGAAGGAAGGAAGGGGAAAGAAAGGAGGAGGAAGAGGAAGGAAGGAAGGAAGGAAAAAAGGAAGGAAGGAAGGAAAAAAGGAAAGAAGGAAGGAAGAAAAAAAGAAAGGAAGGAAGAAAAAAGGAAGGAAGGAAGGAAGGAAGGAGAAAGAAAGGAGGAAGAGGAAGGAAGGAAGAAAAAAAGGAAGGAAGGAAGGAAGGAAGGGGAAAGAAAGGAGGAGGAAGAGGAAGGAAGGAAGGAAGGAAGGAAGGAAGGAAAAAAGGAAAGAAGGAAGGAAGAAAAAAAGAAAGGAAGGAAGGAAGAAAAAAGGAAGGAAGGAAGGAAGGAAGGAAGGAGAAAGAAAGGAGGAGGAAGAGGAGGGAAGGAAGGAAGGAAGAAAGGAAGGAAGGAAGGAAGGAAGAAAAAGGAAGGAAGGAAGGAAGGAAGGAGGAAGGAAGGAAGGAAGGAAGGAAGAAAAAGGAAGGAAGGAAGGAAGGAAGGAAGGAAAGAAGGAAGGAAGGAGAAAGAAAAGAGGAGGAAGAGGAAGGAAGGGAGGGAGGGGGCGCGGAGGGCGGGCTGGCCGAGGGAGGGTCGCGGGGCGGGGGCGCGGGGCGGGGGGCGGGGGTCGGGGTCGCGCGGGTCCTCACCGTGGGGTCCGCGAAGGACGTGCCCGGGAGGAGGGGCAGCCCGTGCAGCGAGCGGGACATCGCGGCCCTCGGGAGGCACCGCCCGGCGGCCGCGGACACGCGTGGCTCGCCCAACCCCGCGCGTCGCCACGGCAACGCCAAACAGCGCCAGGGCGCAGGCGCGGGCCGGGAGACTCTGCGCGTGCGCAGTTCCCCCCTCCCCCTCCCCCGCTCTCCCCCCCGCCTCCCCCTCCCGCCCCGCGCCGGGCTCCGCGTTCTCGCGTTGAGACGGCCGCGGCGAAAGGGGCGTGGCTAGCGGGAGCCGGGGAAAGCCGGCGAGTGGGACCGCCCACCCCTTGGCCCCGCCCTCCAGCCCTGATTGGCCCCGCCGTCCGGCCCTGGCTGGCCCCGCCCTCCAACCCTGACTGGCCCCGCCCCTCCAGCCCGGGCTGGCCCCGCCCCTGTGGGGTAGCCACGCCCACCGACCGATTCGCTCCGCCCCCTACCCGCACGCCGGCGGCGTCTCCCGGGGCCAGTTCTCCTCCGCGCTGGGAGCGTCTTAGCACTTGCTCATCGGTGGAGTCGGAGGGTGGGTGGGAGGGGGTCCTTAGGTGCACGGGCTCGGACGTGATCTTTACAGAGCAATGGGGAGTTCTGGCCTCCACGCAGCCCGCCCGGCGCCAGGACTCTGGGAAGGAGTTTTGTTGCATTCTCACGTGCTGGTTGCAATTGTTTTCTCACGTGTTGGTTGCAATTGTTGGTCCCTGGTGAAAACCAATCAAACCAATGCCCAGACTCCCAACTTCTGGTAGGCCAGGATTGCAGAAAATTCTATTGGTACCCAAGAAAGAAAAAAAGAATTAAGGTGGAGTTCATGCCCAATTCAATCAGCTAATCAGTGGCTGAATAAATAGCAGTACTCCTACAAAAAAAAAAAAAGACTGTTCAGTAAGCTAAAGCAACCATCTGGTCACGAATCTTCCCACTGCTGCCTTATTCCAGTCTCCTCTATTCTGTTTATGTTTCACCAGCTTCACCTTGGCAAAACTCTTGCCGATCCCTTTAGTTCTGCACTTCTGAGTTCTCAAGAGGGACGGATCTTTGACTCAGGATGCTCAGCATTTGATTGAAGATCTAGCAGGTTCTTGGCTCCTGATCTTGATTCTTATCTGTGGCAGCAGGGAAAAGATCAGAGGCATTAAGTTCCTCCAAAGAGAAAGCTGAGGCAGTCAAAGCAAGGTACAGAAGTGCAACACCTGGCCCTGAGAGCTAGGGCAGTGGTCAACGAGGCATCACCTGGGTCTCCTGTGAGCCACATGGAGTGATCCCTGAGCACTGAGCCAGGGGTAAGCCCTGACCATCTATCTCTGGGTGTGGCAAAAGAAAAAAGAGAAGTGGAACATCTTAGCATCAGAGGTATTCTCTCCTTGTGATGCTATTAACAAAAGTTGTTTGCATTGATATTTTTTAAAATATGATCCTATCTGAAATATTTGCAGGAGTGAAAACAGCTAAAATCAGCATTAAGATGCTTAAAAATGAAAACAAGTCAAACCAGACTCCTTTGGTCTGAAATAGGGCTCAGGAGTCTGACTTTTAAAAGAGAATTTTCTGGTAATGAATCCATGTAGGAACGTGAGAGAGTTGGGGTCAGACTCAGAAAGATGTTTCCAGTGTTGTGGATAGTTTGTTGCAATACAATGTTTGTCGCAGCAAATGCCCCGCTGGGTTTCACTAAAGGCTCTGAAATTCAGGGTCCCAGGACATGAATCTATTAGTGCTCAGGGTAGATTCTACTAGGGGTGCCTCAAGCAGTGATTGGTTGCTATCTTTAAAACAAAATAAATCAATGCAGAGACAATCCTGATGATGAAATCTTTGAACGTTACCTCTCACTGAATTATATCTTAGCAACTAAAATGAGAGCCGGTCACTGGCAGAATATGTCAAAAAGGCAAATTCAACCTTTAAAAGGAAATTTATTCCACCTTGTGGAAACTGGGCTCCCAGAATCACTTGTTTCCTCTTCTAATAACATCACACTCGCCCAGGACCCCGCCTTCCCATTTTTCTGAAGCTAAATTCCATAATATTAGGATACACTTCCAAGATCCCGTCTTTACTAAACTTGGGGCAATATTTTCTGTGTTGGGAAGGAAAGGAGACTTGGGGACTGGAAAGGGTGAGTCATACCTAAGCTTATTGTCAATTGTGACATCTGTTTCTATTTGAGGCGTGCTCTCTGCTCTGCTCGAATGCCTTTCTAAGAAGAGCATGTTAGTTTAAAGGCTAACGGAGTGTGTTTTAAGGACTCTCAGTTCACAGACAGCCCCTCCCGTTGATCATCAATTTGCTCGAGTGGGCCCAGTAACGTCTCCATTGGAGACTTTGTTGTTACTGTGTCTGGCATATGGAATACTCTCGGTAGCTTGCCGGGCTCAAGTCCACAGACACACACGATGAAATTTTCTTCACTTCTGAGAAAGCGAGGAAAACGTCTCTTGGTATGAAGTCTCGTGAAAATGCTGTCAACATCTACACGGTGAAATACTATGCAGCTGTTAGGAAAGATGGAGTTATTATAAATGGATGGTCATGGAGTGTATCATGCTAAGTGAAATGAGTCAGAAAGAGAGGGACAGACATAGAATGACGGCTCTCATTTGTGGAATATAAAATAACAGAATGGAAGACTGACACCCAAGGACAGTAGAGACAGAGGCCAGGAATATCGCTCCATGATTGGCAGCCTGCCTCATGAGCTGGGGGAGAAGGCAGCTGGAATAGAGAGGAGATCACTAAGTCAGTGATGGTTGGAGGAATCGTTCAGGAGGGTAGATGAGTGCTGGAAACAGATAAAGGACCAAAGGTGATAGCCTCTCAGTATCTATCTTGCAAACCATGATGCCCAGAAGTAGAGAGAGAGTATGGGGACATTGTCTGCCATCGAGGCAGGGGGAGGGTGGGATGGGAGGGTATACTGGGGACATGGGTGGTGGAGAATGTGCACTGGTGGAGGAAACGGGTGTTCATTCATTGTATGACTGAAACTCAAACATGAAAGCTTTGTAACTGTATCTCACGGTGATTCCATTAAAAAAAAAATGCCGTCAGCTCTGAGAAGGGAAAGCCAGAGTGTGTGATGTGGGTTGGGGGCGGGGAGGGAGGAGTGTAGGTCGTTGGCGAAACTACTAGATCCAGAGAATCCTGAGTACAATTAAGAATTTTTTTTTTTTTGCTTTTTGGGTCACACCTGGTGATGCACAGGGGTTCCTCCTGGCTCTGCATCAGGAATTACTCCTGGCGGTGCTCAGGGGACCCTATGGGATGCTGGGAATCGAACCCGGGTCAGCCATGTGCAAGGCAAACGCCCTCCCCGCTGTGCGATCGCTCCAGCCGCACAATTAAGAATTTGAGGGTGAAGGAGATGATGGCGCGAAGGACTGGAGCCCGTGCTTTGTGGGCAGAAGCCCCGGTTCCATCCTCCTAGAACACGGTCCTTCAAACAATGCCTGCTACAAACTACGTGCTAAGCTGGGGCATAGCCCTATGCACTGCCAGGTCTGATGCAAACGACAGAAAGAGGAAAAGAATTCATATCCCATTTTTCCCAATGGATTGCACTTTCGTCTGCACTTTATAGGGCAGTTCCCTGACCATCCCTGACCACCAACATAGAAAGACCTGTCGTAGCCTACAGAGACATTGCATGACTTTAGCAGGTCTTCCAGTGGTCGTAGGATGCTTGTGGTGATGGTGGTGATGGGGTGGTCAGGCCCCAAATAGGGCCCTGAGGCTGGATGTTGTCTCTCAAGGACTCCTGAGAGGAGATGGCAGACTGGCACTCACCCTAAGGAGTGACCTAAAGCGAAATGAAACGAATTTCTCTGATCGGTATTTTGCTGAGAACGGGCTTCATGTCCCCAATTTATAACCCTATGACGTTTTCCAGTGCAAATAAAATGGGAGGTGGGAGGGGGGAAGGAAAGAGAGAGGGAGAGAGAGAGAGAGAGAGAGAGAGAGAGACGGATAGACAGACAGACAGAGATAGAGAGAGACACAGAGACAGAGACAGAGAGAGACAGAGAGACAGAGAGATACAGATGGACAGACAGACAGAAAGAGAGACAAAGACAGACAGAGACAGCAAATAAAATGCTGGCACATGGGAGGTGGGAGGGGCGGAAGGAAAGAGAGAGAGAGAGAGAGAGAGAGAGAGAGAGAGACAGATAGACAGACAGAGACAGAGAGAAAGACAGAGAGACAGAGAGATACAGATGGACAGACAGAAAGAGAGACACAGACAGAGACAGACAGACGATACAGAGACAGAAACAGAGACAGAGAGACAGAGACAGAGAGACAGACAGAGAGACAGAGACAGACAGAGACAGAGAGACAGACAAGGAAAGGGAGAGAGGAGACTTGCAAAGTCTTGGAAATTTCAGTGATGTTCTGCTTCCCTCTAGTGGTGACATCTGGGTATAGCACGGCTTCTGAAAAATTAAGTCCCTTTTCGCAAAGTGTGTGTGGCTTTGTGGTCAGCGGGTGAAGACTAGGATTAGACTCTCCCGGAAGTATTTCTCAGTCAGAGCACTCCCTGGCATTCCTTTTCAACACTCCTTGGTCTCTGGCGTCTGTTATCCAAAAGGAGCAACTAGCCGATCCCTTTGGTCTTTGCAAAGTATGGGGAAAGGAAAGAGACGCACCCAGGACAATTTCCAGGCAGGTACTAGGCAGATTTAGGACCCACAGAAAATTTCAGTGTGGTACAGTTTCATCCAAATTGGGTTTTAGATTAATTAAGGGAGGGGGGTGATCATGAAAAAAAAATGTTTCTGCTTTTTCCTTCAGTCCAACCCAATATGACTTTATCTGATTGTATTGGAATTTTCCTCCTTCTTTAAAAAATAGCCCATGAAACACAGGCCTAGAGTTTTCAGAGGACATGAACTGCACACTGGTCACTGAGTTGTTTTGTTCATTGTCTCGTCTCTGTTCCCATTTCATTTGTGGGCACTTTGTAAATATTCAACACATGGTTGTGATAAGACCAAACCAAGGCAGCACTCAGCCAAAGAGAAGGACAACATGGAGGGCGGGATCCACAGATCCCGAAGGAAAAAAAAAAAACAGGTTCCAAAAAGAGCTGAGATCATCAGGAAGTCCCAGATGGGGTAGGTACCGCATCCCGCCTCCCCCAGATGGAACCCTGGTGACCAGAAGCCTCTACAAGCACAGCTCGAGTATGCGGGAACTAGGACTTTTCCTCAAAACCGCGCGGCCGCATAAGCGGTTCTCTCTATATACAAAGTGATCCATGGGAAGTAAACCATCCAACCTTTCTCCCTGAAAATCAGAGTTAAGTTTGGAGCATGGCCACAGCCCCAGAAACACAAGGATTTAATGCAGAACCCAGCAGCTTGGAGCAGAAAAGTGAACGGACTATGCGTTAATCCAGGCCATCAAGTCTGCCAGAGGGGAAAGGGTGTTGCCCCATTTGCCCTCTCTTCTCTGGAAAGAAGGATGGCGGCCACATGGGAGCCTTGTGGACAGCAGGTATGAGCTGGGAGTGTGGGGGCGACTAAAATCTCATGGGTCGGGGGCGTTCCGGTCCGTCCTTCACGCCATAGCTATGGAGGTCACCAGTTGCCCCCTGCGAGCGGCTCTCCAGCACGGCCACGGCCCCAGAAGCACAAGGACTTAATGCAGAACCCGGCAGCTTGGAGCAGAAAAGTGAACGGACTATGCATTGATCCAGGCCATCAAGTCTGCCGGAGGGGAAAGGGTGTTGCCCCATTCGCCCTCTCCTCTCTGGAAAAAAGATGGCGGCCACATGGGAGCCTTGTGGACAGCAGGTATGAGCCGGGAGTGTGGGGGCGACTAAAACCTCATGGGTCGGGGGGCGTTCCGGTCCGTCCTTCATGCCCTATGGAGGTCACCAGTTGCCCCCCGCGAGCGGCTCTCCAGCACGGCCACGGCCCCAGAAGCACAAGGACTTAATGCAGAACCCAGCAGCTTGGAGCAGAAAAGTGAACGGACTATGCGTTAATCCAGGCCATCATGTCTGTCCGGAGGGGAAAGGGTGTTGCCCCATTCGCCTTCTCCTCTCTGGAAAGAAAGATGGCAGCCGCATGGGAGCCTTGTGGACAGCAGGTATGAGCCGGGGGACTGGGGGCGACTAAAACCTCATGGGAAGGGGGGCGTTTTGGTCCGCCCTTCACGCCCTACCGAGGCCACCAGTTGCCCCCCACTAGGGGCTCTCCAGCACGGCCATGACTCCAGAGCACAGAAACCAATTTCTTAACTATCTGACTTTCAGTAGAAATACTTCCAGGGTCAATAAGTAAAATAGCAGAAATCCAAAACCAACATTTAATTCTTGAACCCAGCTGTAGAAAGCAAATCACGTCACAATGCTTTTTCAGTATGTCTGATTTGGGGGGGGGGGGGTAAACTCTAAATAATAGTGGTGAATCTTTTATTGAAACAATGAATCTAATCAAAGCAGATAGAGTGTTAACTAGAATTCATCTGCCCCACAGGGACTGGGAGGGGTGGGGGGTGGGGTTTTATTGGGGTTCTTCATGGTAAAAAATAAGTATTGGTAAAGGGAAATGTGTTTGATATTTGCATGACTGAGACCTAAACCTGAAAGCTTTGTAACCTTTCCCACGGTGATTCAATAAAGAAATAAAAAAAAAAAAACAAGACCAAACCAAGTCAGTGCATAAATGAAGACTTGAAAACAATCAGTATTTAAAAAAAAAAAAAGAAAGAAAACAATCAGTATTTTTCCAAACTCACAGTGGATCCTGTTCATAGGACTTCAAATCAGTTTAATGGACTGTGACAACTCGATTTGGGGAGGTCGGTGGGGAGGAAAGGGCACACCTGGCAGTGCACAGGGCTTGCTCCTGACTCTGTGTTCAGGTGTTACTCTTGGCAGGGCCAGGGATGGAACTTGGATCAGCCTCATGCAAGACAAGTAGCCAAGCCATTGTACTATCACTCTGGCCCAACAACCAGGTATTTTTTTTTCTTTTTGGGTCACACCTGGTGATACTCAGGGGTTACTCTTGGCTCAGAACTCAGGAATTACTCCTGGCTGTGCTCAGGGGACCATATGGCATGCTGGGAATCGAACCCGGGTCGGCTGTGTGCAAGGTAAACGCCCTACCCGCTGTGCTATCACTCCAGCCCCACAACTAAGTTTTTTTTTTTAAATAGAATTGTCCACTGTCCACTTTCCACTGTCCTCCCGTTGTTCATCAATTTTCTCGAGCGGGCCCAGTAACGTCTCCATCGTGAGACTTGTTACTGTGTTTGGCATATTGAATACGTCACGGGAAGATTGCCAGGCTTTGCCGTGCGGGTGAGATACTCTCTGTAGCTTGCCGGGCTTGATTAGGATATATTCCAAGATGTATAGGAAAAGATAATTTAGTATGGGGGAATAGGGAAGCAAGACAGACATGCACTCCCACTAAAACTGTGGACATTTCTTTTGTGGTCTCAGGGGAAAAAAAAAACCTCAGAAAGTAATTAATACCGTACATTATACTGACAAGAAATCCCCAGGCCAAAAACGAAACTGACGGTTCCCAATTGGGCATTTATTACGCTCGACCTCCGCCTTCTCACAGCTGGGAAAAATACTCCTCATTCAGCACTTGAGGGTCATTGATTTTCTGGCATCCTGCTTGTGAGACATGTCTGGCTGATACAGCTCCCAGGAGCTGAAGCTTTTAGTGTTCTGAACAGAAAGAAGCAGTATCACAGCCAGTGTGATGGCAATATTGATTCCAAATGTGGACAGGAAGTGGATCCGTTAATTAAGGTCAATGGAAGCCCTGATCCATGGGGAATTTCTTTCTATATTTCCTCTTCGATCACACATCCTCTCTCTTTCACAGACGCAGCATGGAACAGAAAGTGAGACTTCCTGTTTGGGGGCCATAAGAGCCATCTTTGTGCCTTAACTGTGTTATGAATATCTGTGTGAGCTTGATAACTTACCTGTCTTTATCACTCTCTTTTTTTTTTTTTGCTTTTTGGGTCACACCAGGCATTGCACAGGGGTTACTCCTGGCTCTGCATTCAGGAGTTACTCCTGGTGGTGCTCAGGAGACCATATGGGATGCTGGGAATCGAACCCAGGTTGGCCGCGTGCAAGGCAAACACCCTACCCACTGTGCTATTGCTCCAGCCCCATTTTTTTTTTTTTTTGCTTTTTGGGTCACACCCGGCGATGCTCAGGGGTTACTCCTGGCTCATGCACTCAGGAATCACTTCCTGGCGGTCCTCAGGGGGCCATATGGGATGCTGGGAATCGAACCTGTGTCAGCCATGTTGGCTGCGTGCAAGGCAAACGCCCTACCCGCTGTGCTATCGCTCCAGCCCCATCAGTCCCATTTTTTGAGAAATTATTTGAACTTGTTGCTTACAGTTCAAATAATTAGATGGAATAAAAAGAAAGAAGAGTAGCTGAATTCACTTTCATGAGGAGTGGGATCAATTTGATAGATGCTAAAAGGAAGAAAAATTCACTAAAGATGTCTAGGAAGGCCCAGGGAGATAGTATAGTGGGTAAGGCCCTTGTTTGTGGCCCACCAGTGTTTGATTGCTGGCTGGCAAATAGTCCCTTGAGCACAGAATCAGGGTTTCATAAAGCCAGATAGCCTCTGAGGCAAACCTCGGTAACGTGGCCGAGTTCCTCCTGAATTTCATCCCAGAATGTGCTTACTAGTCACATCATCATTATAGCGACAGCATAAAGACTCAAGTGCACCTTTAGATTGATGCATTCCGCTGGAAGAAGTCCCTCAATACTCGGCAGGGATTGGTTGTGATTTGAGCCATGAGCTCAGGGGCTCATTCAGACTCTCAGCTCAGGAATGACCCCTGCCAGTGCTCAGTGGCGGTGTGCAGCACCTTGATGCCTTCCCACTCCTTTTAGTGCTGTCTTTTTTCTACTTCACACAGTTGGCAGTGAGGAACTTAAAAGACCCATGGACTTAAAAGAGGCCCTTTGCTTTGCTGGTTGAGGCTATGAACTCTGGATTCAAAGCCCCAAGTTTCTGTGAGATTCCATCGCTTGCATCATATGCAGGTAGAATCGGAGGAAAATATGTCTAATCTTTTTGTTTGTTTGTTTTTGGTTTTGAACCATACCCATCGATGCTCCGGGGGTTACTCCTGACTCTGCATTCAGAAATTACTCTTGGCGGTGCTCAGAGGGTCATATGGGATGCCAGGGATTGAACCTAACTCGGACACCTACAAAGCGAATGCACTACCCATTGTACTGTACTATCTCTCTGGCCCAGATAGACCTGATCTACCTGTTCATTTCTGCCCTTGTAAAACTGGAGCAATAACATCACCTACCCCACCTACAGTGGAGTCAGGGTTAAATGAAATCATCCTAGGAAATGCTCTGGCTAAGGACTGGGCCTCCACTGAGCACTGGAGAATGCTAGTGTTTGGCTAGTGTTACTCCTAGTTACTTCCAGCTCCCGGAAGAGAACAGTGCAGTCTCCTGCCCCCGCGCCTGGCTGTCCTCACCGGGGTCCCTTGGAGGGGAGCGGGTTGAGCTTTCCTCCCCGCCCCGACCAGGGCTCCGGCAGCCAAAGACCTCCAGGACCAGCCACCACCATGCTGAGACCACTCTCCGCACACCTGAAGGTACTGGCAGAGGGACAAAGCCACGCGGGTTCCGGGGCCGAGATCTCCAAGCCTACTCGAATTGGAGTCGAGCATCTTCCACCCAGATCCTCCAAATTCCAGTAGGCGGGGGTCACACCCACCACCTGGCCCCCTGGCGCCGTGTAATCCCATCAGCGGCCAAGACTCAGAGACTATAAAATCCAGATCCCGGACGAGAGCAGTGCAGTCTCTGCCCCCGCGCCTCAGTGTTCCTTCCCGGAGTCCCTTGGAGGGGAGCGGGTTGAGCTTTCCTCCCCGCCCCGGCCAGGGCTACGGCAGCCGGAGACCTCCAGGACCAGCCACCACCATGCTGATACCACTTTCCGCACACATGAAGGTACTGGCAGAGGGACAAAGCCACGCGGGTTCCGGGGCCGAGATCTCCAAGCCTACTCGGATCGGGGCCGAGCATCCTCCACCCAGATCCTCCGAATTCCAGTAGGCGGGGGTCACACCCACCACCTGGCCCCCTGGCGCCGTGTAATCCCATCAGCGGCCAAGACTCAGAGACTATAAAATCCAGATCCCGGACGAGAGCAGTGCAGTCTCTGCCCCCGCGCCTCAGTGTTCCTTCCCGGAGTCCCTTGGAGGGGAGCGGGTTGAGCTTTCCTCCCCGCCCCGGCCAGGGCTACGGCAGCCAAAGACCTCCAGGACCAGCCACCACCATGCTGATACCACTTTCCGCACACATGAAGGTACTGGCAGAGGGACAAAGCCACGCGGGTTCCGGGGCCGAGATCTCCAAGCCTACTCGGATCGGGGCCGAGCATCCTCCACCCAGATCCTCCGAATTCCAGTAGGCGGGGGTCACACCCACCACCTGGCCCCCTGGCGCCGTGTAATCCCATCAACGGCCAAGACCCAGAGACTATAAAACCCAGCTCCTGGAAGTGCGCGGCCGCGCGACATCTTTTTATGACATCTTATTATCTCATTCCTACTTTGGACAAACTGGCAGGCTACTGAATGTAGCCTGCCCACACGGCAGAGTCTCGCAAACTCCCCTTGGCATACCCAGTATGCCAAATACCAGTAACAATGATGGGTCTCATTCTCCTAAAGAGCCTTGAATATAATCTCAGGGCTAGGATGAAAGAGACGTTACTGGGGCCTGCTCAAGGCAATCGACGAATAACAGGATGATTTATGATTTGTGTGATTTGTGACTCCTAGTTTACAAACTCTGCTTTCCAGATTTCACCGCATTTCTTCCCAGAGGATTAGTCAGATTATTAACCAATGTTATTTAGAACCAAGAAACCAAAGCTTGTCTGAGGCGCAGAGGCAGACACATAAACAAAGTCCCGAAAAAGAATTCTGCAAGCAAGTGCCTGTGTCCACAAAGCAGACCCCACTGGCCAAACCCACGCATAGAATAGCTCGATGATGGTCTGGCTTTGTGTTCCTTGCAGGGAGTAGAATTTTCTCAGTTTTCTGTCAGCCACGTCGTGGTATGCAGCTGGTGATTCATCTCTCTAAACCACTACCCTGAACTTCCTAGAAATTCTCCAGAATGCCCTTTCCTGAAGCGAGTTCGTCCCGTCCTTATAAGTCTCCACAATCTGAGTCATCTTTTCCTCCTCCTCTCCCTCTCTGTCCGCGTGGACCTCCTGCTAGCTCTGCTGTTGTTCCTGCTCCCAATCACAAGTAACCTGGAGGTATTTTTTATTTTTAAATAATGTAGGAGTACTGCTGTTTGTTCAGCCATTGATTAAGTTGATTGAATTGGGCATTCCTTTTTTTTTTTAATTGTATCACTGTGAGATAGAGTTATAAAGCTTTCTTTTTTTTTCTTTTCTTTTTTTTGGGGTCACACCCTGCCGATGCCCAGGGGTTCACTCAGGAATCACTCCTGGCAGTGCTCGGGGGACCATATGGGATGCTGGGAATCGAACCTGGGTCGGCCGCGTGCAAGGCAAACGCCCTTCCCGCTGTGCTATCACTCCAGCCCCTAGAGTTACAAAGCTTTCATGCTTGAGATTCAGCCGTACAATGATGGAACACCCATCCCTCCACCGGTGCACATTTTCCACCACCCACATCCCGGTCCTCACCCTGCCTCTGTGGCAGACAATTTCCCCAATACTCTCTCTCTCTCATTTTGGACATATGCTTTGTCCCGGCAGCCGACCTCCACTACCCAACTGCCGCCACGCTCCAGGCTGCTTTTCACACGCGGGGGCCAAGCCTCGTGCATGAGTGAACATATTCCTGGACCGACACATCATAAGACACTCCCTACCCATTTTCTATAATTACTATGCCATATTTGATGGGGTTCAGACAGTAGGCAACAAATCATAGAGGGAAATATATATATATATCTTGGAGAGCCCGGCAAGCTACCAAGAGTATCCCGCCCGCACGGCAGAGCCTGGAAAGCTCCCTGTGGCATATTTGATATGCCAAAAATAGTAACAATAACAGGTCTCATTCCCCTGACCCTGAAAGAGCCTGCAATATGGCAGCATTGGGAAAGACAAGTAAGGAGAGGCTGCTACAATCTCAGTGCTGGGACGAATGGAGACGTTATTGGCACCCTCTTGAGTAAGTCGATGAACAATGGGATGACAGTGATAAAGTGATGTTTTGCTCAAAATTTCCCACCACCATGCAAGCCTACCTGCCAGGGGCAGACACTAAATAATTTCTTTTCCATTGCTCAGTTTGAATATCATGAGAGCTTGCACGGTCACGATTGCTAATGTAAATTTCTAGGTTGTAAATGATTGGGTTCCAGAGACATCTCTGTAGGGCACTAGTCCATTTGGGGATTCAATTGGGAGTCTCTGGGCCAGGGCTGTGAGGGCGCTAAAATGGAGCCCAGAGGCAAATTGTGGGCATGATAGCCAGTCAGCTGGGCGGGCGGGGACCAGGGAGGGGCAGCCCAGGTCCTCTGCTGCCACGTGACCTGGAGATGGAGTCCTGGAACCCGCATAACTGGGCCTCGCTTGTGGAAGCTCTTGGTCACTGGGATTCTACCTGGAGTAGGTGGGGAGACTGCACCTGCTCCATCTGGGGTGCCCCAGTGAAATTGGCCTGGTATGGGGCCCAGAGAGATCTCCAGCGCTGTGGAAACTGGAGGCTTGAGTGTTCATCAATAGTCTCCTGTTCCAAAGGGTTGGCGTGGCCTTGCTTGCCACAAGGCTCTTTTCAGTAGAATGTTCTCTGAGAGCTTGTGTGAGGAGAGGCTTTTCACAGACTTCTTTCCACTCAAGGTAATGTATCAACGGCTTTGTTCATGAGCCGGTATCTCTGTTGCTAGTCTCAGCCAATTACCTACATCGTGTAATGCCAGAAGGGAATGTCATGGAAACTTCCATCTTGGCATCCCTGGAAACTGAGCCAGAGTGCTGATTTTGTATTCCGGAGAAAGTATTACGTTGCCAAAAATGTCTAGTTCCCAATTTCTGTTTTTTTTTTTTTCAGGAAACTTTATATGATACTATCTTTCCTATCATTGATAACAGGTTGACGTAGACTTTCTCCCCTTAAACTTATTTTAGTAACGAGCCCCTGGATTATCTCTCCCCCAGCTTTTTTGCATTTCCTTGAATAAGCACATAGATCTTGAATGTGAGTAGTGATCGGTAACTTTTCATGGCTTTCTACTGAGATCAGAGTAACTGAGAATGCAGCGAAACACTTTTTTAAAAAATAATCCCATGTTTAAAAGTATCATGTTAAGCGAAATGAGTCAGAAAGAGAGGGATAGATATAGAAAGATTGCATTCATCTGGGGAACATAAAGTAACAAAATAGGAGACTAACACCCAAGAGTGGCCAAGATTAGTACCAGGAATTTTGCTCCATGGCTTGGAAGCCAGCCACACATTCTAGGGGGAAAGGCAGCTCAGATAGAGAAGGGAGCACCAAGTAAAGGGTGTTGGGAGGACCCTCCCAGGATGGGAGAAGCATGCTGAAAGTAGACTATAGACCAAACATGATTGCCACTTAATGCAAACCATAGCACCCAAAAGGATAGAGAGAACAAAAGGGAATGCCCTGCCACAGAGGCAGGGTGGGGTGGGGGGGGATGGGGGGTGGGAGGGATACTGGGACCCGTGGTGGTGGGAAATGGACACTGGTGGAGGGATGGGTACTTGATCATTGTATAACTGAAACCCAAACACAAAAATTTGTAAGTCTGCTACTGTACCTCATGGTGTTTCACTAATAAAAATTAAAAAATAATCCCATATTTCTGTCTTATCATTCATCAAAAATCCCTGGCAGTGGACTGGAAAAGACGGTGAATAGGAAGAAATGACAATTCCCATGCAAGATGGGGGCAGAACTTGTAACATCTTGTCAAGATGATCAAGATGAGTGTCTTATCCCAGGTTTTCATTTCAAGCAGCCTTGACTGGAGAGGGGTTTGGCCTTCCAATTTCAGTCGCCAAGGAGGGGCCTGGGACTAGGCCTCTTGGGCTTCTGAGGAAACAGAGGCAGAAAAAAAATGCCCTTTTTTGACATCCAAGGACACGATGTAAAGCTATGTCCACCCAAAAGTGTTTTGTTTTGTCGGGAAGAATAACATACCCAGTGATCCTCAGGGCTCACTCCTGGCTCTGTGCTCACAGATTCTTGCTCAGTAGGGCTTGAGGGAACATAGATGGTGGCGGAGATGGAAGCCAGGTGAGTCGCATGCAAGACAAGCGCCCTACCCACTGTGCTCTCCTACCCACGGTGCCATCATCTCTCCTACCCACTGTGCTCTTTCTCCTACCCACTCCAGCTCATGGTGACCCCAACAGTGATACAACCAGGCTATTAATGAGAAGTTTAGGATCAAAAGTAAAAACGAGACTAACCTGAATTATGCACACTGTGTGATTTTTAAAAATTATGCACTTTGCAGATTATAAGGAGTTCTGCAAATATTTGGCGTTGATGTTTTTTTGATTCGTCAACCCTGAATTTATCTGAGAGGAAAAATGGGTTCAAGTTTGTGTGTGACAAGTGTGTGACACACGTACAGCCTAGTGTGTGACTTGGAACCGGCCACTCCATTTCCTTATTGCGTTTTCCAGTTTAACGGCTACCTTTTGGGCCTTACCCCCACGACTTCGAAACTCAGATGGGTGCAGAAATATTTCCAAAAGTACATGGCATGATAAAAATCTCCAGGTATTATTCTGTAGTCTTGGAGTTGGCTAAGCCCTCCTGATATCTAAAATACAGGGTATGGGGGATGAAATGATAGCCAGCACAGTGGGTAGGGCATTTGCCTTGCATGCGGCCGATCCTGTTTCAATTCCTGGCATCCCATATGGTCCCCCAAGCACCGCCAGGAGTGATTCCTGAGTGCAGAGCTATTGCTCCAGCCCCTTATTTTACTTCTATTGTGATAGTAGTATGCAGTGATTTTCAACCCCCTTCTGAGGACCAGTGAGCAGATGGCAGCAGGCTCCAACAGTTGATAAACCACTACCTACAGTGTCCTAAAGAATCATCTTTCTTACAGCTGTTTAAAATCTAAAAACCTATGCAATTCTTTGGGAGATGTCACATTCTGCCACAAATATAGTCTGCTGTAGTAAAAATAATTCATTTTCAGATTTAAAAAAAAATGTCGTCCACTGCTTTAAAAGCTCAAAAAATCATGACCCGTATCGCTCATAGAATTAACACATTGATTCAGCTGAATGGAAAACGCCGAAGAAATCAACTCTAAGACTTTGTGGTTGGGGGACATTTGTGGTCGACTCACAAGTAAGGACTCGGGGGAGGTGGATTTTAAAGATTTGGGGAAAGGGTTTTTGTGGGTTTTTTTTTTTTTTGGTTTGTTTGTTTTTAGGTTTTGGGGCCGCACCCAGTGGTGCTGAGGGTTGGGAGCTGAGGGAGATTTATTTGCCTACCTCCGAGCTGGGAGGACAAGCCCCCTGGTGGCAGTGCTGGGGCACCAAGCCAAGGCTCTGACCTTGATGACTGGAGAGATGTTAAAACTTTCCTACTCAAAGTTGGCAAGAGTTTTTCCCCGGTTCCCCCTGGGTTTTGTTTACTGAGCACTCGGTGAGCATGAAGGTTACTGCTCTACCCTTCCAGCACGTTCACTCTGGAAACCAGGAGAACCGAAGGCAGATGAGAAATGGGCATCGCCCGGGCCCACTTGCGGGGGGACGCGGCAGCGACTCAGGGGAACGGGCAGCCCCTTCTTCCTCGTGCCGGTGCGAGGCCTTCTGGGAGGCCTTCCTGACTGAAGAGAAGGTACTAGGAGTTGTCACTCACGCACTAGATTTGGCCTAGGGGCCAAACTGGAAGGAAAAAAAGAAGGCTCTGTGTGTGATGCGTGTGTGTGTGTGTGTGCGCACCTGTGTGCACCTGTGTGAGAGAGGGCGTCTCAGGGGTGTCTTATCTGCCCCATAATTGGCTCTTTTGCTTCTGTCCTGCCCTCAGGAACAGCCCTGAAGTCTTTTTTTTTTTTTTTTTTTGCTTTTTTGGGTCACACCCGGCGATGCACAAGGGTTATTCCTGGCTCGTGCACTCAGGAATGACTCCTGGTGGTGCTCAGGGGACCCTATGGGATGCTGGGAATCGAACCCGGGTTGGCCACGTGCAAGGCAAACGCCCTACCCGCTGTGCTATCTCTCCAGCACCAGCCCTGGTGGTCTTTTGCTGGTCCCCGCTGTCTTCCACAGGTGGTGCACAGATGTCTCCCTTTCTGAGAGGAATGCTGGAATCAAACCTTCATTGCTCACTCTTCTGTCCTGACCTCCTTTGTTTGGGGCGATGTTCGTTTACATGAAACCTTTCTTCTGAGAGGGGACTCGTCAAAAGGAACCCCGGTCAGGGTCTCCTCTGAGAAACAAGAAAGCTGTGGCCAGCACAACAGTTCATATACAAAATCTGTTTAATGGTCATTCATGTAAGTAGATTTCTATAAACAGACAGAAAACAGTTCCATTTCTTCTTTACCAGGCAATCAAATCAAGCAAAACATTAGAAACAACACCAGTAGCGGGCTGATGCCTTGGGGACAATGACTGTGAGCTCGGCATGAAATGTGAGAGCGCCCTCTAGGAAGGCCCATCTGGAACGACAGCAGCAAGACAGTACCTAAGGAACGAATGAATGACTTTCACCCCACGGCCTCAGCCATTGTTTCAAGCTTTCAGTAGAGGGCTGAGAGTACAGAGTGGGCTACTGGCAGCAGAGTGATACCATAACATCTGAGTGTTCCTCACAGTAGCTCCTAAGTTAACACAAGGCAAGAAAAGAGACAAGCACGTCCCCAGTTCGAAGTCCGGCTGAACCCTCCTTACCCTGAGGATGGTCTCAGACAAATCCATCAAAAATTTTATTCACAGCATGTAACTAACTGATAGTTTCGTTCCTTCCAAGACATCTGCAGTTTAAAGGGTTGAAAGGCTCCATTGAAGTAAACAGTTTAGTAGAGAGAGAAAAGAGAGAGACCAGGAGGTGTTAATTATTGGCTGTGATGTGGTTAAGATAACCCCTCCTATATCAAATACTTAGTTATTCCTTTTAAACCAACTGGGCCTGTCCTTATAGATAAGCTCATTGTAATAGATATGCTTTTCAAAGGACTTAATGCATAAAAAAGGTTTAGTGACTAAAAAATATCTGCATTTCTGATGAATACCTACATATCTGTATTTCTACTGTTAAACTGGTGTCTCTCGAATGAGTTTCCTATCTTGATGGGTCTCAGTGGTTCTCCAACGAGAGAGTTTCCTATCTTGATGGGTCTCAGATATCTCTGAAAAACCTTTTATTTTTAATTTGTTTCTTTTATTTGGGGGTTTTAGGCCACACCTGCTGTCTCAGGGATCACTCCAGGCAACACCAGAGATGGAACTTGGGTGTGCCGTGTGCAAGACAAGTGCCCGAGTACCATCTCTTCCACCTGGTGAAAAACCTTTCGAAAGAATTCCAATCACTTGTGGGACCAATACTTGCAACGCACAAAAATCATATTTTCACGGCAATATCTAGAAAGAATGTAGTTTGTGATCCTCTGGCTAGGGCAGGCTAAATGCACACCAGTCTCGGATCCTCGCTCGACTTCCTGTTTTCTCTTTTTAAAAACAACCCTGCCTTTATCCCGAAGATCTCTGTCCCCCTGGACTGCCATGCTGAGATTCAAGAGCTAGGCTTCACACCTCCCTTGCAGCTTTTAAAAGAACATGTCCAACACTTCCCAGTCCCGGCTTGAAACTCACTCTCGCCTTGTGATATATTCTGCACAACGGTCCATCCAATCCCTCCTTTACTTCAACCCAGTTCAGTTTTGTAAATTTTATTTGGCATGAATGTGACCCAGACGCCAGAAGCTTGTGTAAGACCTTTAAGTCCAGATGCCTGAGGGTTTAGAAGGAGAAATCTGTTTAAGAAATGCACAAGACTTTCTTCTGCTTCATTCTGTTTTTTTTTTTTCCTTGAGGTGCTGGGGATGGAACCCAGGGCTTTATTTACTCATGCAAAGCAGATGGCTCGCTCACTAAGCTCTATCCTGGCCCTGAAAAGACTTGCTGAATAGGAAGATTAAAGGAAAGTTCAGTTAAGTATGTTTGCTGTTTTTGCCAAATACCGGTTGAATTTGTTTATGCCTTTTTAAAAAAAAAATTTGTTTTTTTCTCCCACGCTCCATCATGCTGGGGGAGCTACTCCCGGTTTGATGCTCAGGGGTCACTCCCTCCAGTTGCTTGGGGAACCACACAGCCCTGGGACTCGAACCCGGGCCTGCAGAACATGGCTGAGCTATCTCCTCAGGTGGTACCCCATAGGCTAAGTCTTTCCATTATATGCAATCCTGGTTTTCTCAGATTTCTTTCATGGACTGATTAGAAAATAAGGATTTTTTTTTCTTATCCTCAAACTTAAAGATTCCACATGGCCATAGCGTATTCCCGTTTACAAGGCACAAAACCCACACATCCCCCAGAAAAAAGGAGGAAAGGGGGGGAAAAATCAAAGATTTTGAAGACCATCCAGTTCCCTAGAAATCCAAGAGGTTCATGAAATTGCAGTGCCAACCAACCACTTCCCCTCCCTTTTTTTTTTGTAAATAAGACTCATCATACTGACAGGAAATCAGCCCCTGACCAAAAGGTTTCCATAATCCTTGCCTCATGCAGTCCCCTGTCGCTGGATGTGTGGAGAAGTTAGTCCTCAGAGAGGGTGCATGGCCAGAACACGACCTCTGTCTGCCGCAGAAACTGAGGCAGGGATGTTCCAAACAGCATCCTGGCTACAGGGAACCCAGTCTCCTTCCTCACCCAAATGGAGCCCTCAGGGACCAACCCTCCGAGTGCATCCCTGCTCACCTGTGTGGGGAGTTGATTATTTTAATGGCTCTATTCTAAGTCAAGGCCCAGATGCCTGCTTGGGGATTGTGAACTGGGACGGGTAAAGGCTGTGGGTCCTTCACAGGGCTGCATGGACCCTGGGTTCCCCTGGCAATAATCGCTTCTCTAGAGGAACCCTCAGAATCAATTCAGTCTCCCCAGCAAAGTTTTTGAACACGCTGGCCGAAATCTGCAGAAGATACACTGGAGTCATGCTCCAGACCTCCTGGCCAGTAAGGCAGCTCTAATATATCTCAAGTAATCCTGCACTGATAGGAGTAGACGAGAAGGGGCCTGAACGCCAAACAGCGTCCGTGCTTGGTGGCTCTTGGCACTGGTACTTCCCGGTATGATCTTGCACTAACATTAGATGAGGATAAGCTTCTGGACCATCCACATGGATCCAAGCGTTTCCTGCCAGGAGGACTGCTTCCTAGACCTCTAGATGACCATGCAAGGTACAGAGGGGGAGACAGACACTTTCGACAGCCAGGCAGATGCCATCTTGGGCAAAAGGTCAGTGCTAGAGTAGGCGAGAGAGAAGGGAGAAGGACCCAGAGCAACCGGAGAGTTCATTATGTCGAAGGGTTTCATGGAATCACCTTGAAGATTCTCACTTCTCCACCCTGGACAATCTGAAATCCCAAAGAAATCGGGCCCATTTGTCCAATGACCAGAAGCCAGCGCCGTTAAGATGTTCACACCCACACCGTGTGGACCAGCCACCCGCTGGCTTTCTGGTGCGATTTCACGATCCTACAGCTCTAGGAGTTGCGCGTCAGGCCACAGCCAGAATTCTCTGGAACTTTCAGGTATGAAGATCGTCTCCTTAAGTCAGTGTGTCATGAACTGAGCCAAGGTCCTTTTCCTTCCTGTGCCTTTGAAGGCTGTGGCCCAGAGGGGAACGGAATACCCCTTCTATTAAGTCCTTCGGCTGCCTAATGCTGCAGGGGTAACTGGTTTTTAAAAGCCGATTCTTCACAACGCAAAGACACCTGCCCTTCTCGGGTATCATTTCCCTTCCCCGTGTCTCAGGATGGGTCACCACCACCATCACCACCACCACCGCCACCCCTTGGCTCCCTCACTCGTCCTCTTCAGGAATCTTTCTTGGTCAATCTGACCTTGACCTTGTGCCGCAGGAGGGCGGCAGTGGCCGCGCTGCAGGCGGCCAAGAAGAAGAAGGAGAGGCAGGCAGCGTAGACGGACAGGGGCCCGTGGCGCTGGAGGAAGATCTCCTGGCGGCCTTGGAAGTCCAGGAGGATGGCCTCCAGCTGGGAGAGCGTGCAGATGGACAGGAAGGCGTGGAAGATCTGGTGCCCGTGGCCCACGATGTCGCAGGCCCCGGGGAAGTACTTCTCGGGGACCGGGCAGGAGAAGAAGTAGGCGCTGACCAGAAAGAAGAGGATCTGGAGGGTGTGGTACCAGGCTGCCTGCTCCTGGCAGCCGGCCAGGTGGCACAGGGCCACCCGGTGCGCCACGGGGCTGATGTCCAGGACGAAGGCCAGGCCCGCCGGCACCACCTGGCAGATCTTCCTCATGACCGGGTAAGGCCTCCGGTAGCGGTACTTGGCATAACAGCAGCCGGCACAGGACAACCAGCCGCAGAAGGCCGCGGCCGGGAGGAAGAAGAGCCAGAAGCGCTCGTACCAGGCCTGGTCGGAGCTGTAGAAGTAGTGGGCCAGGGCACTGCCGTACTGGTACACGCTCACACCCACGTAGTCCACGAAATAGAAGGTGTAGTGGGACAGCTCGGACTTGGACTGCAGCAGGTGGGCCAGGAGGCTGCAGGTGAGGTAGGTGACGGAGGACAGGACGAAGAGCAGCAGGGGCAGGGCCCTTGGGGAGGCCCAGGGCAGGGCCTCGGCCTCGGCGAAGGCCCAGAAGCGCAGGAGCACGGCCAGGGCGGCCAGCAGGTGGGTCCAGACGTTGACCACCTCGTTGTGCTTCTGGAAAAGGCTGAAGAAGTAGTAACGCCACTCGTGGCCCGTGGGCCGGTAGCCGGCGTGGATGTAGGGCTCGCGGAAGAGCTGCGGGACGTCGCTCTCGGGCACGGTGCGGGGCATCTTGGGCAGCCCGTCCCCCAGCATCTTGGGCAGGCGGCGCAGCTGCTGCCCGCTCACCGACAGCGTGCTCAGGCGCTCCAGGACGGCCGTGGCCATGCTAGCAGCGGGGACCTGCGCACAGAGGGGGACACGAGGCCGTGAGCGGAGGGCCAAGGTGGCGCGGGAGGGGGTCGGGGGTCTGCAAGGAGCGTGCTGGATCCTGCAGAAGGAGTGTGGGGGGGGGTGGGGGGGTGGGAGGGAAGGTGGGGGTGGGGTTCAACCCCCAGCGATGCTCAGGGGTCACTCCTGGCTCATGCACTCAGGAATCACTCCTGGCAGTGCTCGGGAGACCCTATGGGATGCTGGGGATCGAACCCGGGTTGGGTAGGAGTGGTGAGGGGAAGTCAGGGGGAGGGTATTCAACCCCCAGCAATGCTCAGGGGTCACTCCTGGCTCATGCACTCAGGAATTACTCCTGGCAGTGCTCGGGAGACCCTATGGGATGCTGGGGATTGAACCCGGGTTGGGTAGGAGTAGTGAGGGGAAGTCGGGGGGGAGGGTATTCAACCCCCAGCAATGCTCAGGGGTCACTCCTGGCTCATGCACTCAGGAATCACTCCCGGTGGTGCTCGGGGGACCCTATGGGGTGCTGGGGATCGAACCCGGGTTGGGTAGGAGTGGTGAGGGGAAGTCGGGGGGAGGGTATTCAACACCCAGCGATGCTCAGGGGTCACTCCTGGCTCATGCATTCAGGAATTACTCCTGGCAGTGCTCGGGAGACCCTATGGGGTGCTGGGGATCGAACCCGGGTTGGGTAGGAGTGGTGAGGGGAAGTCGGGGGGAGGGTATTCAACCCCCAGCAATGCTCAGGGGTCACTCCTGGCTCACGCACTCAGGAATTACTCCTGGCAGTGCTCGGGAGACCCTATGGGATGCTGGGGATGGAACCTGGGTTGGGCATCACGGGAGGGTCGGGGGTCTGCAAGGAGCGTGCTGGATCCTGCAGAAGGAGTGTGTGTGTGGGGGGGGGGTGGGAGGGAAGGTGGGGGGGTTCAACCCCCAGCAATGCTCAGGGGTCACTCCTGGCTCATGCACTCAGGAACCACTCCCCGCGGTACTCAGGAGACCCTATGGGATGCTGGGGATCGAACCCGAGTCGGGCAGCACGAGAGGGTTGGGAAGGGGTGGTGGGGGACAGCCAGGGGGAGGGGACTCAACCCCCAGCGATGCTCAGGGGTCACTCCTGACTCATGCACTCAGGAATCATTCCCAGCGGTGCTCGGGGGACCCTATGGGATTCCTGACCCTATGGGATGCTGGGAATCGAACCCAGGTCGGCCGCGTGCAAGGCCAACGCCCTCCCCGCTGTGCTCTCGCTCCAGCCCCCCCAAGCTCCCTTGGGACCAAGGGCTCGCCTCACTGCGACACTTTGAGATTTGGCATCCACTACTTGCTGCAGTGGGTGGGACCAACTGACACCTGAAAACATGCACCTCGAAAGCCTTTCAGGTTTTTCTGGCTGTTACTCTGAGGTAGGGCTGGAGCGATAGCACAGCGGTAGGGCGTTCGCCTTACAAGCGGCCAACATGGCCGACCCGAGTTCGATTCCTCCGCCCCTCTCGGAGAGCCCGGCAAGCTACCGAGAGTATTCGATATGCCAGACACAGTAACAACAAAGTCTCCGACGGAGACGTTACTGGGCCCGCTCGAGCAAATCGACGATCAACGGGAGGGCCTTTACCTTTACCTTTACTCTGAGGTAAAGATTTCAATGGGGAGGGGGTGTTTCAGAGGTGAAGCGCATATGCCTGGCATCACTAAGGCACAAAAAGAGGGAAAAATGTCCCCCCCATGGGGTGCGGGAGTTGGCTCTGGGGGGAAGCGTTCAGGACAAGTGTGAGGTCCTGAGTGAGCTTCATCCTTGGCTTTGGGTGTATCCTTGGGTGATCCTGACTGGCCCACTGTCTGGGGTCCAGGACAAGAGAAAGAGAATAATGAAGTGGAAAAAAAAAAGCCAGTCAAAGTCTAGAGGGGTAGTACAGGCAATGGACTTGCCCTGCATGCAAAAAAACCCTGGTTTAATACCTGGCACCCCAGGTGGTCCCTAGGGCCCTGCCAGGAAAGGTTCCTAAGCACAGAGCCAGAAGTAAGCCCTAAACACAGCTGGGTGTAGCTCAAATTGGCCCCTGTCACCAAAGTCAAATCAGATGGACTCTTAAGCACATGAAATATTACAGCAAACAATATCATCATCAATACTTCTATGACTAGTGATAAGCCGACGTCTCTTTCTTTTGAGCACCTCACCTTAAATCACCTACTAATCTCACTGTCAGAAAGGCTGAGACAAGCAACGGTGACTTGAACGTCAAAGTAAAACACAGGCTAAGTCATTAATTCGGTTGGAAAAGACAGTGGCTATTCTGGGAAAATTTTTACAGTTAAAGTGAACACACAATTTAGCATGCAATCTAATTGTAGAGATTATGTTTGTTTTGTTTCAAATTATACTCTGGAAAGCAAGACATTTGGGACCCACCATCTCTCCTGGGTAGTAAAAATCAGTGCTCAATTAATTTCAGCCTTTAAAAAAAATGCATAACTCCCTCTTGGAATTCCGAGCTGCTAGAAAAGCCCGGCAATTACTTCACAAGTATATTTAATAAGCCAGCTGCAAAACTTCACATGAAGTTAGTTACTAGATAAAGAAACACATTTTCAGTGAACTTCCCTGCCTTTATTTCCCAAACTTGGAGAAGTTCGATGTCTTATTTATCTAAAGGGCCTCCTTTCACTGGTCAATGGTTGGAACTAACCACCAGTGTGTGTGTGTGTGTGTGTGTGTGTGTGTGTGTGTGTGTGTGTGTGTGTGTGTATGGGGCTGAGGGTAGGGAAGACAGAGAAGAGACCAGTATGACAGTAATAGCTGGGAATGATCACACTGACAAGATCTCTAAGTGTTAAAAGTAGGTAAAGGGATATTCTTGATAATCTTTCGGAGTCAATATTGCAAACCATAACACCCAAGGGGGGGAGGGAGAGAGAGAGAGAGAGAGAGAGAGAGAGAGAGAGAGAGAGAGACAGAGAGACAGAGATAGAGAGACAGAGATAGAGAGACAGAGACAGGAACAGACACACACAAAGAGAGAGACAGAGAAGAAAAACACCTGCCACAGAGGCAGGCAGGGGTCAGGGGTGGGGGGTGATGGGAGGGAACCTGGGGACACTGGTGCTGGGAAATGTCCACTGGTGGAGGGATGAGTGTTGGAACACTGTAAGACTGAAATCCAATCATGAACCGCTTTGTCAGGGTCTATCTCACAGTGATTCAATAAGAAGTAAAACATAAAGAAAAAGGTCCTTCTGCTGAGAGAAAGAAAAAACAAATGTTTCTCCAAGTACTACTAACTTCTGCAAAGAAAATTTGGTATCTGTACTCCCGCTTCTCAATCCGTACTAAAAGAGAGAAAAAAATCTAACCCAGAAGCTGGAGAGAAGGAACAGGGCGTAAGGCTCTTCTTGCCTTGCATGTGGCTGACCCAGGCTAGATTCCCAGCATCACATTCGATCCTCCAAGTACCGGCACGAGTGATCCCTGAACACAGACAGAGCCAGGAGTAAGCCCTGAGCACCACCAAGTATGGCCCTTAAACAAAAACAGCCCAATCCATTCTGAAATTCATGAAAATTAACAAAGCATGGGGCCCTGGGGAGGGGCTTAAGCTAGTGCTAAGAGCATCTGCCTTGAAAGCAGGAATCTGAGTGTGATTCCTGCTGCGGCCCACATATGCCTCTGTGTCCCAAGAGGATGGAGCGATAGCACAGCGGTAGGGTATTTGCCTTGCGTGTAGCCGGCCCGGCCGAGCCAGGTTCGATTCCTCTGCCCCTCTCGGAGAGCCCGGCAAGCTACCAAGAGTATCTCGCCCGCACGGCAGAGCCTGGCAAGCTCCCCATGACATATTCGATATGCCAAACACAGTAACAACAAGCCTCACGATGGAGACGTTATTGGGCCCGCTCATGCAAATCGATGAATAACAGGAGGACCGTGACCATCCCAAGAGGAAGTACAATCTCCGGTACTCAGCCAGGTGAGTGTGTAGACACACGACTAAGGCCTGCACGCCCCCCTCCTCCTGCCTATCTCTGAGCATGTATCACTGTGCTCTGCCACTTCCTGCATTCTCAGTGCTACAAGCAAAGTTTGCACAAGCACCCAACTTGCACACGTGTGTGGATACCACCAGTAGGCACCACCATTAAAGTGTGCGACCCCATGAGCACCAAGGCCGAAGGTGAGAGGATCCGTAATCAGATTGGTGAGCACCTAAGTCAGACCCATGGACAATCCCAAATCACTGTGACAACCACTGCAACAAAGGAAAGAAAAGGGGGGTGGGGTTGTGAGATTTACAATATTTTTTTTTAAAGAACTGTAGTCCACAAAGTTATTGATGGTTTCGTTTCCTGAGCTCCCTTGACGGAGGAAGTCCCTCCATCACCCTCCAAACCCCCCTCAAATCACACCCAGAACATTTCCCCCAAGAACCCAGAACCCCCAGGAACCTAGAAAACTGATGCTGGTCTCTTCCGCATTCCAGGTGTGTCGAGGCATCAGCCCCAAGCCTGCCCAAGATTATTGATAGTTGAATGTTTGATAGATGGGATTCTCGCCCGTATCTCATCACCACTGTCAACTTGCCTTTGCCTGGGAAACTTTTGCCCTGCAACCGGACACCCTGACAGACACAGTCTTAAGTTTGGATCTCCTGCTTTCAGTGTTGCCTCTTCAGTGTGGGTACACAGCTACACCACACCTCCGCACCACCGATGTCCCTGAGCCCTCTGACCCCTGACCTCACACCCCTCTGCTCCCTGTCCATCTCTTCTTCTTCTTCTTCTTCTTCTTCTTCTTCTTCTTCTTCTTCTTCTTCTTCTTCTTCTTCTTCTTCTTCTTCTTCTTCTCCTCCTCCTTCTCCTTCTCCTTCTTCTTTCTCCTCCTCCTCCTCCTTCTCCTTCTCCTTCTCTTTCTGGGTCACACCTGGCGATGCTCAGGGGTTACTCCTGGCTCTGCACTCAGAAGTTTACTCCTGGTGGTACTCAGGGGACCATATGGGATGCTGGGAATCAAACCCGGGTTGGTTGCGTGCAAGGCAAATGCCCTAACCTGCTGTGCTATCCCATCCACCTCTTCTTTTTCCCCTCCTCCAGTTACTTGAGAAGAAAAAAGTACTAAATGGAAAACGTTCAGGAAGAGCAAGAGTCAAGTCTTGAAGTGGCCCCGTAACGGGGTAAATCTCGGGCACGTTATGGAACGTTCCCTTTTATCCCCCCTGGGATGGGAGTAACAGTCTTACGTGTCACAGGGGTCGCTGTGATGGGTGACTGAGATTCTTTTATCTGTGCATATACACGGCAGAGTCTGGCAAACTCCCCGTGGCGTACCCAATATGCCAAACACCAGTAACAATGATGGGTCTCATTCTCCTAAAGAGCCTTGAATATGGCACTTTCTTAAAAATCTCAGGGCTAGGATGAAGGAGACGTTACTGGGGCCTGCTCGAGGCAATGGACGAATAACAGGATGGTCGTGATTCGTGATACAACGCCAAGAGTAAAGATATAACCCCTCAAGGGAAGAAGCTGGTCAGAGAGAGAGAGACAGGTGCTAAGTGGGTGGAGTGGTTTGCTTTCCACCCAGCTCAACCCCCTCCACAGCTGGAAGGCCCTTTCCCTGACAGCCCCCAGCACAGCTAGGGTGACCCACCTTATCCCCAGAACCTCAGAGACCTAAGGGCCGTATCCTTGGGCCCTTCGGGCGCTGAAAATCCGGCCTGATGGATTCCCTGGGAATCCCTGGGAGGCATCCCGGCCTCCGGATTACTGCTGGTGAGATTCAAGTCTCAAGCAAACACAAAAGAGAAGCGGTGCACTTCTGCTGTCCGCCAGCAGAGGGACCCGAGCGCTTGAAGGTCAAGTTCTCCGCGAAGGTGCCTGCCAGGGAGCTGTTTGCAGCCAGGTGTTGCCAAGGAAGGGGGGAGGAGGGCACCTGGGGACAGGTGCGGGTACCGCTGCAAGGTTGGCTCCGGGACATGGGATGGTTTTTGCCACTGTCCTGTGACTGTTGCTGAAAGGCCTCGAAGCTGGGAAGGCTGGAGGGCTTGCTGGGGCGTGGCAGAGTGAAAGGGCCTTGTTGTTGCTGTTATTATTATTATTATTTTTATTATTATTATTTTGCTTTTTGGGTCACACCTAGCGATGCTCAGGGGTTCCTCCTGGCTCTGCGCTCAGGAATTACCCCTGGAGGTGCTCGGGGAACCATATGGGATGCTGGGAATCGAACCCGGGTCGGCCGCATGCAAGGCAAACGCCCTACCCGCTGTGCTATTGCTCCAGCCCCAGGGCCTTGTTGTTTTGCACACACATTTCTACTCGTGTCGTATAATGCAGAGAGGAAATAGGTTAGGGAAGCCAATATATTTGATTTTATGTTGGAGTACAAGGAGCCTAGGTTTATCAGGTTGCACCCATCACAGTGCTCCCGAGTCATTCCCATTACTATGTTTGTCTGTAACCACTTCTATGCTCTCTTCCCCAACCAATTTGTAAGGTCTCATCCTTCTAGGACACTGAACTTTCACTGCAAGTTAATATTGCCTTTCTCCTCTCCTTATGTCTTTTGAATAGTTTAATGCAATGTCCTTTTTGTATAGATACAGGAAGACAATTAATTGATATTATGCTTTATAACTAAGGAATTGATTGGCTTTGAATATTATTCACTCCCGGGTATCTGCCTTCTCAACTTAAGCCTCAGTTGCCCTCACTTCCTAGCACCCCAAAAGCAGGGTCCCAACGTGGGACTGGATGGAACCAGGGCAAGCCGGTAAGTTATGTGCTACCCTGGCATCGCGATGGGCCAGGCCAAGGTGCCACGATTCTTAAATATAGGTTAAGAGTTTGATCATAATTTTAGAGCTGGGAGTCCCTGGGGTGAGTCACCATGGGTGTGAGCTGCAGAAGAAGGTGACTCTGGGACCCCGCTGAGTCTCTGGGCCATTTCTGCTCATCTTTGCATGCTCGAAATTGCTGGGTCTGTTCTGTTTTCCAAAGGCACTGGCCGGCCGGTCAAGGTCCCCACCCGCAGTGACCAAGTGGTCCTCGTTCCCTATATCCGTGCTAACTCTGGTTGTTTTTGTTGCTTTGTGGTGCGTCAGTCTCACTGGGGTTGAGGCGATATCTCATTGTTGTTTTGGATTTGCGTTTCCCAGATATGTGATTTTTCTTTTCATATACCGATGGTCAAAACGAGCCTGTCTTTAAGGAAGTATCTGATCAGCTCTTCTCCTCCTTTTGGGGTGGGTTTATTTGTTCTCCTGATCTACAGAACTGAGGTGGGGAATTGGCGGGGTGGGCAGGGGGTAGTGACTGGGAAATGTCCCGAGATATTGGTAGAGGGAAGTGGAAACTCTTGTGGTGGGTGTGGTGTGGGAATGGTGTATGCCTACAATTATCATTAACAGTATCGTAAATCAGGGCACCTTGATAAAAATGGCTGGTGAAGAAAACCTTAACCAATCAGGGGCCAGAGAGATAGTACAGTAAGTAGAGCATTTCGCTTGCACCCAACAGGGGCTCCATACCCACTTCTCCAATATAGACCCCCAAGCCCCACCAAGAGTGATCCTTGAGTACAGAGCCAGGAGCAAGTCCTAAGACCACTGGGTGTGTGCCCCAAACAAAACAAAACATGAACCAATCAAAATCAAAAGTTTCAGCACAAGGAAGAGCCATGCTCTTACAGCTGATCAGGAGAAGAAGAGATGGAGGAGTGTCTTCAGGAACTGCTCAGCCTACGGGAGATCGTGCAAACCTAGAGTCCGATAAAACCCCAGAAGCAGGTGAAGGATGAGCACAGGATGAGCCGGAGAAGAGCTAAAACAGGGCAAACTCTTACGTCGCATTTAGGACAAAAACAGAAACACCTTGTTAGGCTGAGTTCTTTTCTATGGGGTTGTACCCGGGATCGGGGTGTGTCTGGAGCCACCCCCAGATATATGCCTTTGGGTCAGGTGGTTCCTAGGAAGCACCTGGGCACCCTGGCAGTGCTTGGAGGCCCCCGTGGTATGAGGAATCCTACTCAGAAACTGGAACAAGCAAGGCACCCACACCCCCTACCTCCATCATTTAAGCCACATCCCTGGCCCTAAGGCAGCTGTTTTCTGTTCTTCCTGTTTGCGTGGTAAAAGGTAAAAGGTAAAGGCCCTCCCGTTGATCACCGATTTGCTCGAGCGGGCCCAGTAACGTCTCCATTGGAGACTTTGTTGTTACTGTGTCTGGCATATCGAATACTCTCGGTAGCTTGCCGGGCTCTCCGAGAGGGGCGGAGGAATCGAACTCGGGTCGGCCATGTTGGCCGCTTGTAAGGCGAACGCCCTACCCGCTGTGCTATCGCTCCAGCGTGGGATTTTTATTATTTTTCAGAAATGATTTACATGATTTACAAAGTTTTCCATAATAGAGTTGTTGCAGGCATAAAATGTTCCAGCTCCAAGCCCACCACCAATGTCCCCAAGTCCCCTCCCACCCCCAAGGTTTACTTCATATCTCAGTAAAAGTTAAAGGGAAAGCAAATAGAATGGTGAGAAAATAATGAAAGCCCATGTGCGACGATAAATATAGATTTGTGATGATAAATACAGCTATGCATTTTTAAACTTGTCTTAACCTAGCATAGGACAGCCATAGGCACCATTAGTGAGTGTCATACTCAGTGCTACGATGGGAAAGTTTCTCCTGACCTTTAAAGCGGCTCTTTGAATGCTTCTTGCAAAACTACTTTCAAGGCTACGAATTTTGGTGGGAATTTTTGGGACCTCACTGGCAGTGCTCAGACCACTCCCAGCACAGTGCTCCAAGAGTCACACCAGGTGACGCTTAGGGAACCAGGTGGTGTTGGAGGTCAAACTTGGGCCTCCTGCACAAGAAGTCTGGGTTCAGCCCAGGGAGCTCTCTCTGTCCCCCCACTCCAGTGTAGGGTTTTTTTTTTTTTGGTGCTTTTTCGGGTCACACCCGGTGATGCACAGGGGTTATACTCCTGGCTCATGCACTCAGGAATTACCCCTGGCGGTGCCCGGGGGGACCATATGGGATGCTGGGAATAGAACCCGGGTCGGCCGCGTGCAAGGCAAACGCCCTACCTGCTGTGCTATCACTCCAGCCCTTCCAGTGTAGGTTATTAAGGACTAAGGACACGCTGAATTTCTGGCAGGAGAAACTGTTTTTTGTTGGTGCTGGGGATCGAACCCAGGGCCTCACCCTGCAAGGCAAGTGCTCTACCACTGAGTTGCATCCTGGGTCCACACACTGAATTGCTAAAGGCTCCGACCTTGGCTTTGGTTTTGCCTCATGCTGGGAACGGAGCACCAGTTCTGACGGAGGAGCACTCCATGCTGTCAGAATCTAGAAGACCCCGTTGGCACAGCTCCAGAACCCAGAATCCCTCTTGCCCTCATAGTGCCGACCTACGCTCATGGTTTTCTGATGAGCTCTTCCAGGAAAATTATTTCTGCTCTTCTTCTGCTTGTGGGAAATAAACTAGAAAGAGAATTCTGGTACTAAGAAGCAGAGAAGTACAAGAACAACAACAAAAAAAACCCAGGAAATTAACTTTGACTTCACAGGGAAAAGAAATAACGAGAGAAGCATTCTCCTTAAAAAGGAGGATGCTTCCTTGGTATCTGGAGTGGGGAGGAGGGCTGGACCACCCCCAGTGGACCCACCCGGGTTTAATTCTGCTCTGCTCTATGGGATCAACCCGGGGTCTGCCATGGCCAGGCAAGAGCAGGGCAAGAGCCAACCTGTATCCTCTCTCTCTCTCTCTCTCTCTCTCTCTCTCTCCTACATGAGGTTTCCTTCCCAAGTGTTTTTTTTTTTTGCTTCTTGGGTCACACCCAGCAATGCTCAGGGGTTACTCCTGGCTCTGCACTCAGGAATTACTCCTGGCGGTGCTCGGGGGACCATATGGGATGCCGGGGATCCAACCCAGGTCAGCCAAGTGCAAGGCAAACACCCTACCCGCTGTGCTATCGCTCCGGCCCCTCCCAAGTGTCTTCTTAAAAAAATTGTTTTTATTTTTGCCAGTTACTCCTGGCTCTGTGCTCAGGAATCACTCCTGGCATGCTCGGAGGACCATGTGGGGTGCCGAGCGTCGAACGCAGGTCAGTTGTGTGCCAGGCAAGTGCCCTACCCGCGGTACGATCTCCCCAGCCTTTCCAAAAGTCATTAAATACAGCCACACCACCCTCAGGGTGCCTTTCAAACTCCACCCTTTGCAACCCACAGCAGGGCACCCCGGGGAAGGGGGTGGGGTGGGAAGAGGAAATTCTTGATAGTTCCAAGAACACAACCACCAGGCCTTTCAACTCAGCTTCTGACCTTGCAGTCGGCTCAGAAATGAGGCCGGCGCAGTGATTTGGACCCTCTTCTAAGGCTGAAAGGGACCTACACTTCCCTTGAAAACCCCAAACTGTGGGGTTTGGTCACAGCAACAGTGCAGCAGGCAGGGTGTTTGCCTTGCACCAGACCAACCTGGGTTTGATCCCCGAAACCCCGTATGGTCCCTCCAACCCCACCAGGACTGACCCCTGAGTGCAGAACCAGGAGAAAGAGCTGAGCACCCACAACAACAACAACAGCAATAAAAAAGAGAGCCTGGGGTTGTGTGGACACACACACACACACAAACACACACACACACAGAGGCACGTGCATTGTATGTTAAGCTACTCAGGGATCCAGTCTTAAAATCTGTAAGGTATTGCAAGTGTTCTAAATAACTTTGCCAATATTTTTAAGATCACATACATCGAAACAAAGGCATTAAATTCAAAACCTAGAATAGATCTAAATCAAATATACCATAAGACATATTTCTTATTAAATTGTTCAGTTTTAAAAGTATTTCTATCTATCCAAAATAAATTATTTTTTAGCAAATTGCAAAAAAAAAAATCTATAAGGTATTCCTTGAAACCAGTTTTACCCCTGAAATTTGTTGTTTAAAAAAGTTAACTAAAAAAATAAATAAATAAAATTCACTACCCCTGGGCTGGGGCTGGAGCGATAGCACAGCGGTAGGGCGTCTGCCTTGCACGCAGCCAACATGGCCAACCCGAGTTCGATTCCTCCGCCCCTCTCGGAGAGCCCGGCAAGCTACCGAGAGTATTCGATATGCCAGACACAGTAACAACAAAGTCTCCAATGGAGACGTTACTGGGCCCGCTCGAGCAAATCGACGATCAACGGGAGGGCCTTTACCTTTACCTTTACCCCTGGGCTGGAAGGATAGTACAGTGGGCAGGGCATTGCTTTGCACACAGCACACTCAGGGTTTGATCTCCGGCATCCCATATGGTCCCCCCACGCACTGCCAGGAGTAATTTCTGAGTGCAGAGCCAGGAGTAACCTCTGAGCATCACCGGGTATGACCCTCCCCCCAAAAATGCCCCATATCTGGGAAACTGACATAGTGTGGTATTGGTGACCTTTACTTTGGAGGCTAAACAGAGGCAGATTCTGAAGCTCTCAAGAAATGTCCACTAGCTGTGAACCGCTGGATCCTTGGGAAAAACTCAGACAGACCTGGACAAGAGAAGACAACTCACTTAGTGAAACAAACCATACAGATTTATTAAAATGCTTTTTAAAGAGAGATGTGCATGATAGATCATGTTTCCACTGTCATCTCCCCTGCACTTCGAACAACAACAACAGCACACTGTAAAGACCAACACAAATTAGTCAAACAAGTGCATGAATGAAAGGCACTGTTACAACGAGGAAGCAGATCAAAAGTCTGGGGCTGGGGCAATAGTACAGTGGGTAGGGCACTTGCCTTGCACGCAGCCAACCTGGCTCTGTCCAGGGCACCCCGTACCATCCCCCAAGCCCACCAGGAGCGAGTCATGAACACAGAACTAGGAGTAAGCCCTGAGCATCATGACAGAAAAGAGGAAATATATATATCACTTATAATACACACATATATACATATATGTATAGCACTAATCACAGTCTCCGATCGGAAAAGTCAGTATATGAAATTTTTTTAGAAAGTAGAAAAGTTTATTGGAGAGTAGAAGAGAGAGAAAAAGTAATTCCTATTATATGTTATAGAATATAATATATATATAGACACTGTCCTCCTGTTGTTCATCGATTTGCGTGAGCGGGCCCAGTAACGTCTCCATTTTTTTTGAGACTTGTTGTTACTGTGTTTGGCATATTGAATACATCATGGGTAGCTTGCCAGGCTCTGCCGTGTGGGCGAGATACACTCGGTAGTTTGCCGGGCTCTCCAAGAGGGGCGGAGGAATCAAACCCAGCTCGGCCGCGCTGGCTGCCTGCAAGGCAAATGCCCTACCACTATGCTATCGCTCCAGCCCATATATAGACACACTCTATAATAATAATAATAATAATAACAATAATAATAGACATCCTCGAATGAGTCTCACGCATGAAGGAACAGGCAGAGGAACCCAGGTGTGTGGGACTCGGGGCTGAGATCTCCAAGCTTGCTCGGATCAGGACTGGGCTAGACAGTTATACCCATCAACTGCCCTCAGCGCCATGTAATCCCATCAACAGCCAAGACCCAGAGACTATAAAACCAAGCTCCCAGAAGCGACCTCTTATTGTCTAGTTCTTTCTCTTGGAGAACCCGGCAGGCTACCGAGAGTATCCTGTTTGCATAGCAGAGTCTGGCAAGCTCCCCATGGCATATTCGATATGCCAAAACCCAGTAACAATGGTGGGTCTCATTCCCCTGACCCTGAAGGAGCCTCCAACGTGGCACTTGCTAAAATCTCAGGGCTAGGATGAACGGAGACATTACTGGGGCCTGCTCAAGGAAATCGATGAACAATGGGATGACAGTGATACAGTGATAGAGTGAATATATATCAATAATATACATTAATGTATAATTCCTATTATACATTAATATATATTAATTCCTATTCTATAATAAACATATACGTATAAGAGTAATCACGTTCTCAGATTGGAAAAGTCAGCATGCGAATATTTCTTTTTAGAAAGTAGAAAAGTTCATCGGAAAGTGGAAGAGAGAGGAAAAGTAATTCCCCATGTCGGTAAGGAACTTAGTGTAGGACTAAGTTAGCATATGAAATATTGATGCAATACTTTTTCCAAAAGAGGCTCAGAGAAATAACACAGGGTTCCAGACTTTTGCCTTGTATGCATCAAACCTGGTTTGATCTCCAGCAGTACATATGGTTCTCCTGAGCACTGCTGGGTGTGATCCAATGCCCCTTCCCACGAACCCCCATCCCCCAAAAGTCTTTTCTGAAAGCACACAAACCCAAAGGTATCTGTATAAACTGACCATGCAGATACCTCGTGTAGCTGAACCCTACTTGTAAGGAAGGTAAAACTGCCTGCATGCAGGGACAGCCCTGTGTACCATAAATGTGCCACGAACACATGCCACCTTATGGCCTCCTAACTGTCATCTCTGATCCACCATATCACTGATGGGATAGTGAGAAGACGGGAAGTATTGCTTTGTCTCAGGGAAGACCAGCAGGGCATCATTTTTTTTTTTAATTTTCATTAGTGAAACACCATGAGGTACAGTTGTAGACTTACAAATTTTTGTGCTTGGGTTTCAGTTATACAATGATCAAGTACTCATCCCTCCACCAGTGCCCATCTTCCACCACCACGGGTCCCAGTATGCCTCCCACCCCCCATCCCCCCGTCCCACCCTGCCTCTGTGGCAGAGCATTCCCCTTGTTCTCTCTCTCTTCTTTTGGGTACTGTGTTTTGCAAGAGAGGCATTGAATGACAATCATGTTTGGTCTATAGTCTACTTTCAGCATGCTTCTCCCATCCTGTGAGGATCTTCCCAACACCCTTTATTTGGTGCTCCCTTCTCTATCTGAGCTCCCTTTTCCCCTAGCACGTGTGGCTGGCCTCCAAGCCGTGGAGTAAAATTCCTGGTACTAATCTCGGCCATTCTTGGGTGTTAGTCTCCTATTTTGTTACTTTATGTTCCCCAGATGAATCTTTCTATGTCTATCCCTCTCTTTCTGACTCATTTCGCTTAGCATGATACTTTTTATGTAGTATCACTTGTATGTAAATTTCATGACTTCATCTTTTCTAATAGCTGCATAGTACTCCATTGTGTAGACATACCAAAGTTTCTTTAACCAGTCATCTGTTCTCGGGCACTCTGGTTTTTTTTTTTTCTAGATTTTGGCTATTGTGAATAGTGCAGCAATGAACATAGAAGTGCAGATGTCATTTCGACTATACATTTTTGCCTCTCCAGGACATATTCCCAGGAGTGGTATTGCCGGGCCAAATGGGAGCTCAATTTCTAATTTTTTGAGAATCGTCCATACTGTCTTCCAAACAGCAGGGCAGAATTTCTCTGAATTATCCGCTCCTGCTCCCCTCCCCTTCTCTCAGCAGGCACTCTCTAGTTGGAATTCTTGAATTTCTTCTTCTTAGTATTTCCTGTATTTCACACATCTTGGCTCACTTGAAAACTCGCTGTTTTCAAAACCCTGTAGCCAGACCATAGCTTTCCCAGGCAAGAAATAGTATCTGTGTTTAATTCCAGCAGGAGAATTGGGAGCGGCTGGGAACAGCTTAGAACACGGTGAGCAGTCTAAGTCAATCAACAGGTGAGCTGAGGATGCCGATCTTTTCTCCTCAGAGACTTCTTGTTTGGGTACAGGGAAGCGCTGCTGTCTGCAATGCTGTTAATTAACGCCTAGGGACAAGAGTCTCCCTGGATTCCCTTCTGAGTGCACCTCTCTGCTTCATTAGGTGTGGTTGGCTTCAGTTCCAGTGTCTCTGCTTGATCTGGTCTCCCACCTGCAGGAAACTACATCCGCCATCCGCCACCCTGCTGTGACCTGGGCCAGCCCGGGAGAGCCCTGAAGAGAGCTTCTGGTTTCTCCACTGACAGGAAATCAATCTTGAAAATGTCCTTTCCATAGCAGAGGAAATCTGATAACAAATGAGGCCCAGGCTATGCAAGGAATGCACGGTTTCCCAGGAGGAACAAAAACCAGGGAATAGGCAGTATTAAACAATGACAGACCCTTGGCCTTGGATTACAAAACTGATTAGCGTGGGGCCGGAGGGATAGGCCAGCAGGGAAGGTGTGTGTGCCTTGGAAGTGGCTGCATCCCGTAAGGTCCCCCAAGCACTGCCAGAAGTAATTTCTGAGTTCAGAGTGAGGAGTAATCCCTGAGCATTGCCAGGTGTGGTCCCCAAATAAAAACAAAAGCCCAAGAAACATGCACGTCTGACTAACAAACAGTGACGGGAGAGGGGCAGAGGGCCATGGGAAAGAAAAATCAGACCCGCGGGGACACAGGGTCACGGGTGGAGGGCCACGGGCATGGTGATGATGGTGAGCAGTGACTTTATACATTGATACCATAACTGTCACACCATTATCACCACATTACCTACACCATGATACATTTAGAAATTAAAAATAAATCTTAATCCTTTGCAGCCAACATACTACCCTGCTCAAGGTCCTTAAACCCGGCCTTTATAATGACTTGCTACCCACAGTAAGTCAGTGCTCTCATTCTCCAGCTTCTCTTGAGAGATCCTCAAGGTCTTAACTCAGTTCCACAGTGCTCATTACTTCTCTAAGTCATCTTGCTTTCTTTTCTCCCTTAATACTTCTTTTAGCAATAGAATATGCAGAGTCACGTGCTCCCTCGATGTTGGGTGTGTGGGGAAGCCCCTCTCTCCTGCTTAAGAGACTTCAAGCTCCTTGAGGCAAGAGCACTGACTTAGCCTATCAGCAGCCATCTGTGTAAAGGCGGCCCAGAATGTGGAAGAGGTGCTTGTCCAAGGACAAAGTTAAAGGAAACTCTCTTTGCCCCACAGTGCTTCTCGAGATGAAAGCAGTGACATCTCCAATAGCTGCAGTGTAGGATCTTCTTCAAAAGGCAACGGCATCAGGGCTGGAGAAATAGCAACTGTGGGTAGGGCATTTGCCTTGCGTGCGGACGACCCAGGTTGGATTCCCAGCATCCCATATGGTCCCCTGAGCACTGCGAGGAGTGATTCCTGAGTACAGAACCAGGATAACCCCTGTGTATCACCGGGTGTGACACTGTCACTGTCACTGTCCTCCCGTTGTTCATCAATTTGCTCGAGCGGGCCCAGTAACATCTCCATTGTGAGACTTCTCGTTACTGTGTTTGGCATATTAAATACTCTCGGTAGCTTGCCAGGCTCTCTGAGAGGGGCGGAGGAATCGAACCTGGCTCAGCCAGGCTGGCTGTGTGCAAGGCAAACGTCCTACCGCTGTGCTATCACTCCAGTGGTAGAGCATTTGATTGTTGGGTGTGACACAAAAAGAAAAAAAAAAAGGAATCAGCATAATAACGGCACATCCTTTATCCTGCTTGATTCCGCCACCTAGTCGGGCCCTAGACAATACTTGAATGTTAACTGGTTTCCGAATACAGGCTCACTTTTGGACGGGGAGGGGGTTACTCTTCCAGCACGGATTGGTACTTTTGTGCCCAAGCAGGCCCAAACAAAGTTGCAGGAACTAAAGAAGGCAGGCAGAGAAAGGGTGATAGAAAGGGAGGCAAAATGGCATTGGAGCAGGAGTGAGGAGACCTGGTTTTAAAATTCTTGTTGCATAGAGAAAGGCAGGACAGATTGTCCCAGTTCCCTGAACACGCCAACCTCTTCCTCTTGCCAGTGTGCTCTCGTGCCCGGCTATGCCTGGCCAACTTGCTTGTCTCTCAGATTCAGGCCCTGATAGAATCTCCTTTGTGAGGTTTAGTAATGACCTCAAGCAAAATTATTCCTATCTTTCGAGTTGCCCTCAGCGTTACGTTGTAGTTGGTTGTGTAGCGTCTTCCTTGACATTAAATTGTGACATTCATTGAGTTGCACAAGACGGTTACTCAAGATATTAAAACGTTCTTTTCAGCTTCCTTTGTTTAACCATGAGAATAAGTAAGGCACAGAGACTGATTCAGAGGCCTAAGTCAAATCAGTCCTCAGGTCGAGGTAGATGCCTCAGTTTCTGACTCCTGACCAGTTTCTGACTAGTCTCTCTTGGTTTAGAAAAAGAAAGGCCATGAAGGGGACTGGAGAGAGAGAGAGAACTGTTGACCCAGTTACCCAGGTCACCCCCGCCCCCGGGCACCCTATATAGTCCCCCAAGCCCCAGTGAAAGTCACTGCTGAGTATCACTGGGGCACCCCAGATGGAGCAGGTGCAGTCTCCCCGCCTACCCCAAATGGAATCCCAGTGACCAAGAACTTCCACAAGCAAGGCCCAAGTATGCAGATTCCAGGACTAAATCTCCAGTCCACATGGCGGCAGAGGACCCGAACTGTCCCTTCCTTGTTCCCCACCCGCTCAGAAGACTGGGTGTCACACCCACAATTTGCCTCTGGACTCCATCTTATCGCACTAACAGTCCTGGCCTAAAGATTCCCAATTGAATCCCATTTTGGATTCCAAATGGGATTCAATTGCCATACAGAGAAGTCTCTGGAACCCAACTGTTAATAATCTAGAAATTTACATTTATAATCATGGTTGCTCGAGCTCTCGTGATATTCAAAGTAAGCAATGGAAAATATATGATCTAGCATCTGCCCCTGGCAGGTAGGCTTGAATGGTGGTGGGAAAATTCGAGCAAGACATAATGCCCCCAATTAGAGAGAGAGAGTATAGGGGAAATTGTCTGCCATCGAGGCAGGGTGAGGACTGGGATGTGGGGGGTGGGGGGAATGCTTGGGACATCGGTGGTGGAAAATGTGCACTGGGGCGGGATGGGTGTTCCGTCATCGTAGGGCTGAATCTCAAACAGGAAAGCTTTGTAAGTATCCTACGGTGATACAATAAAATAAAAAGGTAATGTGGAGTTCGTGCCCAATTCAATCAGTTTAAACAGTGGCTGAACAAATAACAGTACTCCTACATTATTAAAAAAAAAAAAAAACCAAAGTCATAGCTGAGCACAGGATCAGTGGTGAGCCCTGAGCAATGCTGAGTGTGGTCCGTACCCTCCTCCCAAAAGAAACTTTGTCAAAAATGAATGGAATTACGTCTGTCATGGAGGCAGGGGGAGGGTGGGAAAGGGGGGTTATACCGGGGATATTGGTGGTGGGGAATGGGCACTGGTGGAGGGATGGGTGTTTGATCATTGTGTGATTGTAACCCAAACATAACTATCTCATGGTGATTCGATAATTTTTTAAAAAAATGGGGAAAAATGAATGAAAAAGGAAGAGCTAGATCAGGAGGTGCCTGCTTGCCTTTGAGTAGGTGCTAACCAAGGAATCCTGCTGGTAGGTCACATTTTAGATGGTTACCCAGCATCTCTGCAGAGCATTCTAGGAGGGCTCCCTCCCCCCAAGGGGCCTCTGAGAACTCCCTCCTCTGCCTACCGTGATCTCCCTCCCTGGAATTGGAAGCACTGATTCGCAATCAGCAGCGTATCTGATTATAGGTCATTAGTGATTGCACATCACTGTGTTTGCAAAGTCAATTACTCAAAGCAGAGCAGTAACTGTAAACTATCATCTAATTCCAGCTTTCCTCTCCATTGCCACAACACACGTGCCAAGCCTACGAAGGTAGATGCAATATCAGTTGGCAAGTGATTTTAGCTCCAAGATCTCAGACACTGAGTTTAGTCTTTCCTAGTCCCAACACTCCTGACTTCTACTGGTACTGCTTCTTCACACCTACAGACACTTGCTGGGTTCCACTTTATCTCCACTCTTTCCCGACACATCATTTGGCCAAGTACCACCCTAAGGCAAACTGGATCTGCATCAGCCGTTTCATTTCTAGCCTGACCAGTAAGGCTCATCCTCCATCCTTTCACTGGGCCACCTGCTAGCCTCACTTAATCTGTTAAACATATAATCATGAACGTTTTAATTTTTAGTACAGACGGAAATGTATCACACAAACAGAACTGTGGTAAGCGTTCTGAAAGGTCGCTGCCTTTTGAAGCGAGCCTCACTTTAATTATATCTGATTGTTCTCTCTTTTCCTCACCAGGTACTGTGTACTGCTTGAGGAAGTCATAAATCATAATAAGACCATTATCAATTCGTTCTTTTTCTTTTGGTTTTGAGTCATGATGCTGTGCTTTAGGGCTTCCTCCTGGCTCTGTGCTTAGGGTTCACCCTATGCAGTGCTCAGGGAACCCAAATCAGTCTGAGGGGGCTGGAGCGATAGCACAGCGGCTAGGGTGTTTGCCTTGCACATGAGGCCAACCCGGGTTCGATTCCCAGAATACCATATGCTTTCCCGAGCACTGCCAGGAGTAATTCTTGAGTGCATGAGTCAGGAGTAACCCCTGTGCATCGCCAGGTGTGACCCAAAAAAGCAAAAAAAAAAAAAAAAAGACAAACAAACCAAATCAGTATGAGGATTGGATTAAGGTCAGCCACATGCAAGGCAAGTGCCTTACCCCCTGAACTATCTCTCTGACCTTGAATAATGCCTTTTGACCCTCAGTCAAGACTGTCACACCAGCAAGTGTCCAGTTGCAAGTGGCTGAGATTAGTACCAGGAATTTTGCTCCATGACTTGGAGGCCAGCCACACGTGTTAGGGGAAAACGAAGCTCAGATAGAGAAGAGAGCACCAAATAAAGGGTGTTGGGAGGATCCTCCCAGGGTGGGAGAAGCATGCTGAAAGTAGACTATAGACCAAACATGATTGCCACTCAATGCCTGTTTTGCAAACCACAGCACCCAAAAGGAGAGAGAGAACAAAAGGGAACGCCCTGTCACAGAGGCAGGGTGGGATGGGGGGATGGGGGGTGGGAGGGATGCTGGGACCCATGGTGGTGGAGGATGGGCGCTGGTGGAGGGATGGGTACTTGATCATTGTATGACTGAAACCCAAGCACAAAAATTTATTAGTCTGTAACTGTACCTCATGGTGTTTCACTAATAAAAAAATTTAAAAAAATTAAAAAATGAAAGAACTGGTCCTCATTCTGTCACTGTTATTACCAACTTGCAGTTATCATGCCTGGAAATCAAAATAAAATATCTCTTTTTTTGTGGGTCACACCTGCTGGTGCTCAGGGTTTATTCCTGGCTCTGCCCTTAGGGATCACTTCTGGTGGGCTCAGGGGGACCATATGGGATACAGGGGATCACACCTGGATTGGCCACGTGCAAGACAAGATCCCCAACCGCTGTACTATCACCCTGGCTTTGAAATTTCTCTTTTTCCTCCTCCCATCCTGAAATCCCTGCTACTTATTCTCTTTTTCTTTCCAACTGCAACATACCCAAAGACCACTCCTTCTTCTCATTTCTCCTGTATGCTCCAATACTGTCCTAAGTATAATAAAGCTGAACTTCTAGCTTTACAGTCTCCATTCCCAGATACCAGCTCCATCTGATTTGGCTCAGAATCTTCCTTGGTTCTGCCTTGATGATGAGATATAATAAAGCCACCCTTAGCCCTCTCCTCGGTGCCAATGAAAGCTCACATTCCTGAGATAAAAAGTCCAAGTCTTCAATGCTCTTATCTGTGTCCTCCCAGCCCTTGGTAGTTTTGATGCGGAACAAATAAAGTGTCATGGTGCACCCCACTTTGTAGAATTAAGTGCAATCATGAAATGCTCCTAAAATGAAACACATTTCTTACCAGGTCACATAAAAGTTTGAAAAGCACTAATCTATATACCATTTGCTCTTATCGTAATATCTTGTGAGTTCGAAGTTATGAAACACTTCAAGGACAGAGAAATGTAATAAAGGGGCCAGAGAGATAGTTCAGTGGGTAGGGCACTTGTCTTGCTGGTGGCTGACCCAAGTTCAGTTCCCCACACCTCACTTGGTTCCTTGAGAGTTTCCTGAGCACAGAGCCAGGAGTAAGCTCTGAGCACTGCCAGGTGTTGCCAAAAAACGAAAAATAATCCAAACACAGGAAAATAGAGGACAGTATAATAGTTTTTAACTCCTGACATGTAATCACTCATTAAAAAAAATATATATGCAGAGCTTTCCTCCCCGCCCCGACCAGGGCTCTGGCAGCCGAAGAGCTCCAGGACCAGCCACTACCATGCTGAGACCACTCTCCACACACCTGAAGGTACCGACAGAGGAACAAAGGCAAGCGGGTCCCGGGGCTGAGATCTCCAAGCCTACTCGGATCGGACTGAGTATCCTCCACCCAGATCCTCCGAATTCCAGTAGGCGGGGGTCACACCCACCAACTGGCCCCCTGGCGCCGTGTAATCCCATCAACGGCCAAGACTCAGAGACAATAAAACCCAGCTCCCGGAAGCGACATCTTATCATCTCATTCCTACTTTGGACAAACTGGCAGGCTACCGAATGTAACCTGCCCACACAGCAGAGTCTGGCAAACTCCCCGTGGCGTACCCAATATGCCAAATACCAGTAACAATGATGGGTCTCATTCTCCTAACTCTGAAAGAGCCTTGAATATGGCACTTTTTAAAAAATCTCAGGGCTAGGATGAAGGAGATGTTACTGGGGCCTGCTCGAGGCAATCGACGAACAACAGGATGGTCGTGATTCGTGATTCGTGATATGCAGACATAGTAGTGTATATCAGCATGTGTCTGTGTGTATATGCATATGTACGTAACCATCTATAAAATACAGGCACAACCATTTCTACCGCTCACTTCCTTCAATCTCCAGCACTTCACTCTATGCTGTATTGGGTGTTTTTTGTTCTCACCAAAGTTTTCACATGAAAATTTGACACACATGCAACAAGTGTCCCACTGCAAATTAGGCGTTTGCATGTCTAACTACACATGCGATTTGACAGTCTTCTCTCTTCCATCTAATGTTTTGTGTTTTCCCCACCTTTGAGACGAGCCTCCTGACTTACTTCATAATTCATTTTGAGGAATATTATTCCAACTATCACAGTTTATTTGTCCATCATGCTGACTGATTGAAGCAGCTCACCACTCCAAGTCGAACCTGCAGGCTGCTGCCAAAGACCTACAATCATAAGCAGGACCATGGGGTCGCTCCAACAGACCTTCTTGCTGACGGCCCAGACGGTATGCCTTCTCAGGCTTTGGTGCGGGCTCTGCCCTTTCCCGAGTACAGTCCCCTCCCTAACTCAGCGAACCTGAACCAGCCCTCCAGTACCCTCAGGCAGGTCACCTGCAGTCACAGCAGCACCTTCCCCTCTTCTTCTGCGACCTGCCATTTGTATCAGTAAGTGGTGATACACTGCAGACAACTCTTCCTGACATTATCTGGGTTCCTCTTCTTTAGGGAGGGACCCTAAGCAGAGCGCTCAGGAGAGCCAGGGGCTCATCTTGACCATTTCCCTGCCAACTGGGCAGGTGGTTCAAAGCAAGGGCCTGAGGATATGGTGCTACTTGGGCCCTGCAGGGCCAGGGATTACTTAGGTCACTCTAACAGTGCTCTGGGGAGCTCCAAGACCTGCGGTGCTCAGGGATGTTGGGGAACCATGCAGTGCTGAGAACTGAACTGGAGTCAGCTGCATGCAAGACAAGTGCCTTAACCATTGGATTATCTTTGTGGCCCCTGTTTGGTTACTTTCATTCTATCCCTAGCAGACCAAATGCTTCCTATGGGTCACATGGCATATTTAATTTAAACCACACAGACTGCTATCAGAGTAGACAGGATTTATAAAACACATTCCTCCTTCATCTACTTTGTCCCTGTAACCCTTAGCAGTTAGTGAATAACATTGTTATTGTTATTATTATTATTATTATTCACGGCAGAGCCTGGCAAGCTACCCATGACGTATTCGATATGCCAAACACAGTAACAACAAGTGTCATGATGGAGACGTTACTGGGCCCACTCGAGCAAATCGATGAACAACGGGAAGACCTTGACTGTGACTAATTATTATTATTATTATTATCATCCCATCAATGGCCAAGACCCTGAGACTATAAAACCCAGCTCCCGGAAGCACATGGCCACATTTGCGGCCGCACGACATCTTATTATCTAGTTCTTACTCTGAAGAACCGGGCAAGCTGCTGAAAGTATCCTGCCCGCACGACAGAGTCTGGCAAACTCCCCGTGGCGTACTCAATATGCCAAAAGCCAGTAACAATGATGGGTCTCATTCTCCTGACCCTGAAAAAGTCTTGAATATGGCACTTTTTAAAAATCTCAGGGCTAGGATGAAGGAGACATTAGTGGGGCCTGCTCGAGGAAATGGATGAACAACAGGATGACCGTGACCATGTATTATTATTACGATTATTATTTGGTCTCGGGGGCACAACCAGTGGAAATCAGGGCATATTCCTGACTCTGTGTTCTGGAATCACTGTTGGTGGAGCTTAGGGTTGCAGATGCAGTACTGGGGATTGAACCAGGGTCAGTCGTGTGTGAAGCAAGTGCCTTTACCACTGCTCTATCTCTCTGAACCCAAGTGTACAAGTTAGTCTCTGGAGAGAATCACAAGCAGCATGGAGGTGTTGACTGGCTGCTAGCACAGCTTCAGAGTCCTTGGCTAGAGGACAGGATTGTGGAAGGACAGGTAAGCACCCAGCCATCAGGAGTTTGTCTCCTCTCAAAGTTCCATGGGGTAGACTAGGGGCATGTTGAGGGACTTCTTCCTAAATCCAAGTAGATATCCAAGCTTAATTTTCTTTTCTCTTTCGTTAGATATGGAACTGTCTGAAAAATGAGATGGGTGAAAAAAAATCAATTCAAGAATCCAGTGCTGTAAACTTCTTTCACTTGTTTTTAAATGAGCATAAAGTATTGGCTTAAACGTTGGCAAGTTGATACCTGTTTAGGCCAGTCTTATAAATTAGTAATAAAACATGCCCAGGTCACAGAAATTTTATAAGCAGCTCACAATTCCATGCCATATGATCTACCAGGCAAAGAACAAGTTCAATAAGTCCTCGGGCTTCCCTTTCTCGTTAAGGGTTGATCCAAAGGTCAGCCGGAGTTCTGAGAAAACCAGTCTTAGAGGAGTTAAGCTAAGCACATCATAAACGTCAGCTAGGGGTAGCTGGGAAAAAAAAAATCCAAGCTGAAATATGTTTCTGGGTTACTGAGTTTACTTTTAGAAAGGGCCCAGTGTTAAGAACCAGCGTTTCTTTGGACTGTTCACAGCCTCAAGTCTCAGATGACATCTGATTATAATCTGTGCAAGTGTATCTGCGTGCCTGGATTCTTTTTCCAGTTGAACTGAAATACGCAACACCCACGCTTTCTGCCTCAGCGGCCCACCACCGTAGAAGCTTCACAGACATCCCCCCACCCCCCTCCGCCTGCCTGATTTTCTGCAGAACCAAACAGAGCCAAAATAACAACGTCAGGCTGCACCCTACATCTTGAAGATAAATACAGTCATCAAACTCCTGGTTCTTAAAATAAATGATTTGGTCACTGCCTGGGCATTGCCACACACCACCTGTGGGGCCTGGGAGATTTAGATGTTGATAATCACAGCAGCGGAGGGAGAATTCCTTCCAGTCTGCTCAAATTTCACCTTCACAACGAGACTCCCCTGGACCCCTCCCCACCAACACCCCCCCCACCCCCCACCCCACCACTTGAATGCTGCACGCCATTCTCAACACTCGAGCCTCCTTATAAAGCTCTTACTTTCCTTTCATGGTTGTTTTCTCTTTTTCATGTTAATAACTTAGATTTTTTTCTCTTTTTTTCAAATTGATATGATTTTTTAAAGTTAGTAAATTTTTAAAAAATTTTTAATGAATCACCCTGAGATAGTTACAGACTTACTACTTTCGTGCTTACGTTTCAGTGAATTATTTTTTTTCTCACCATTTTTTTTTGTGTGTGAGGGTAGAGACAGATATTTCATAAAGTAGATCATCTTTCCCAGGTATAAATGCATAATTCATTAGTGTCAAGTACAGTCACACTGGTGTGCTACTCATCTCCAGAACGCTCTTTAGCCTGCAAAACTGAAACTAATATCCATAAACAATACCTCCCATTCCCTCTTTCCCTGGTCCCTGGTAATCTCCCTTTGACAGTCTATGAATATGATAGCTCTAGGTACTTCAAATAACTGGAAACACACAGCATTTGTTTTTACTGGTGATTTCCTCAGTATTGCTCTCAGCACACTATCTTCCAGGTTCATGCATTACATCAGGCATCAGAACTTGCTTTCTTTTCTTAGGGCTGAGTCACATTTCACTGTACATATATACTATTTTGTTTACTCACTAACTGCAAAGTGCACATTTGGGTTGCTTCCACCAATTGGTTCTTATGAATAATGGTGCTATGAATATGTGTCAATTCATATGGATATAAACTCAGAGGTAGAATTGCTGGATTTTTTTTTTTTTTTTGCTTGTTTGTTTTGGGGCCTTATCCATCTGTGTGCAGGGCTTACTCCTGGCTCTACTTCTCAGGAATAAACATTGGAAGAACATGAGAAGATATTTGGAAGAACATTATAAGATCTTCTAATGTCCTATCTCTCCAACCCAGTTTTTCCTGCTTTTCTTTAATGTCTTCAAGGATATGAGGTTAATATAATATTTATTAATTGTGTTTACTATCTCTCATTTCTGAACCTGCTGCTGGCCCAGATTATAAACCCCGTTGACAGAGGGGTCTTTGTTGTTCACTGATGTATCCTTTGCACCTAGAATGGTATGTGGTGTATAATAAGTGCTCAGTACATATTCATTTTAAGACTAGATGGATGGATGGATGGATGGATAGAAGGATGGATGGATGGATGGATGGATGGATGGATAGATGGATGGATGGATAGATGGAGAAAAATGCTGCAGAAAAATACACTAACCTTTACTTCCCCTTTTTACCAAAAGCTCAGTTTGGTACACACACACACACACACACACACACACACACATACACACATACACACACATACACACACACTTAAGCAATTTTGAAAGCAAGTATTCCTATAACACACATCTTCTGTATATTACTATGTGCTATTATTGTACTATTTCTTACAGAAATTTCTGAAGCAAATAGAGGTATGCATTTTTGAACACTCACAAGACATCTACTGGAAAACCAAAGCACAAAGTAAACTTAGTTATTATCAGGAATGGCATCTACCCCATGCCCATTGGGTATTCCTGCTCTGTTGTAACCCAGGTTTTTAAAACCAACACTGCACTCCCCAGAAAAGCTACCTTGACCCAACTCGCTTCTTGCTCCTGTCTCAGTAAATGGCTCTTCCCAAGTGCTCCAGTCAGGAACTAATCAGAAACATTTTCCTCTCATCTACACCTGGTTCTCTTTATCCAGTCACCAATAATAAGGATCAGAATGAGTCACAAATACTGAAGACCTTAGCAAGCTACTGAGAGTATCCCGCCCACATGGCAGAGCCTGGCAAGCTACCCGTAGCATATTTGATATGCCCAAGACAGTAGCAATAACGGGTCTCAATTCCCTGACCCTGAGACAGCCTCCAATATGGCAGTGTTGGGAAAGACAAGTAAGGAGAGACTGCTAAAATCTCAGGGCCGGGACAAATGGAGACGCTACTGGCACCCGCTCGAGTAAATCGATGAACAACGGGATGACAGTGCTACAGTGACCCAGTGGTACCTCACAACTCCCTGACCTGGGGAACGGCTGAGGAACCAGGTTAAATGCTTCACTCCCAGTCTCCCAGTCAGAACTTGGAGGAGCCAGAATCCATTTTCAGGTAATCTTCCCATAGAGACCACGATCTAATACTTTTCAGGAAATGCTTTCTCTATCAAGTTCACTTCTTGAAAATCGAACACTGTGATTCATGTCTCTAAACATGGAAATAAAAATAGTTTTGACTGTCCAGGACTTTATAGACCCTTTATCTGCATCTATAAACCAGTGATGATTTTGCAGTTCGGATGGAGGTACCCAGAGTCAGGGAGTCTGTACTACCTGTGGTGAGCCAACAAGGCGCCCCAAAGATGCCCTTGGAAAAGTTCGAATGGGGCTGCGTTTTCCCATGTTTTGATGGTTTTTCTTCACAGTGGAATATGTCAATAAAATTTTACTTAAGTGAACATCCCAATTAATCAAACCTACAGTGTAGTAAAGACACCAACATTAAACAGCCACAGCATCCATTCTTTATGAAACAACTTTCTCTTTGAAGTTCCATTGATCTTGGAAGCAAAGTGAACTGACACACAGAAGGCCGAGTCCCTACTCTCACCGAGTTAAATGAATCACATACTTAAAAATAAACCATATCCCTTCTGGAAGCAGGAGCGCCATCTGTAAAACTGAGAATAATAAGGACCCACAACTTGAGATTTCTGAATTAAAATTGGAAAAAAAAACAGTGTAATTATAAGTCTAAGATAAGATGACAGACCCTCCCAGTGAGTGTCACTTCCAATTTTCAAGTTTGTCCAGGCATTCTAATAAATAAACAATATTACCTAAGTTCCCCATCGAGTTAGCCCTTAAATCAGATGTTTTCAAACAGGATGGTTTTAGAGCTGAAAGGGTGCACTTGAAAAATCCCAAGGGAGCCCTTAGGAAACAAAAGCTGTGGTACCAGCCAGCAGCTACTCCAGCAAGTTTCACAGATCATATGGTCTAGCGAGAGACAAGCACACACTGTTACCAGAAAGCCCAAGGTCAGTACATGCAGTTTCATTTCCATGCCCTCAGAACTCTCTTTTGACAAAAGACCGTAGAATCTGCTCAACAGTTGCAATTACTCCCATTTCACTCTTTTAGCTTATTTGGCCACTCATTTCCTGCGGAGAATTCAATGACTTCAGATACTCCCAAAGAACAGCAAATGAAGTTTTGGGGGTCTCATTTTGATTTGATATCCAAAAGAGACAGGGAAAGCGAAGAATAATATTTAATCAGAAGCAACTTTTGCTCAAGCCTGACTTTGATATAAGCACTGCTAAAAAAATGGCAGGGGGGGGGGGGACTCTCAATGTAAGATGGGGTTTTTTTTTTTTTGCTTTGCTTTTGGGTCATACCCAGCGATCCTCAGGAGTTACTCCTGGATCTGCACACAGGAATCACTCCTGGCGGTGCTCGGGGGAACCATATGGGATACTGGGAATCGAACTAGGGTCAGCCGCGTGCAAGGCAAATGCCCTACCTGCTGTGCTATCGCTCCAGTCCATGTAAGAGGATTTTTAGAAACTAATTGGCCAAATTAAGCTTTATTCTCCTAACCTATAAGTTGTCCTCCCAACCCCATTATTCACTGGGAACCTCGAACATGGAAAAACTATCTTTGTTGGTCCTTTCTGTTAAAGCAGAGCATTCCAAAATGAGCCTTGTTTGATTTGACCTTTGCTTCCAAAAGAACAGAGTATGGGGACTAGAGAGGCAGTACAAGGGGTCAGATGGTCACTTCGCAGGCAGCTGGCCTGCGTTGGATCCCAGGCTTTGCACATGATCCTTAATTACTGCCGGGAGTGACCCCTGAGCACAGAGCCAGGAGTAAGCCCTGAGCACTGCTGGTTGTGCTCTCTGTGTCCCCCTTCCCACCCCCGCAAAAAAAGAAAAAAAGAAAGAGGATGTAGTGTGGTTTAAAATCACAAGAGAAAACTCCCCTTAATGCATACAAGGCAGGCTCTTAGTCAGCAGACTGACATCCGCTGTCAGTCTTCCTGGAGAGAGCCAGGCAATCCCAGAGTTTTCCCTCCACAGAAAGGTGCCGGTTTCTGATCACTACAGACTGGTCCAGCTCATTGGTCCCACACAGTACATCATCCGTAATAAGGTCATGAATAGTTAAGACATCTTCTGTCAAGCAGGTCCTCAGGGCATCATCTTAATTACCCTCCAAATTCCTCCAAAAGCGGAGAGAACTGTTAGTCAGCTGAGAGCGAGTTTTTTTTTTTTTCAAAGAGGCACCAGTTTTTTGCTTTTGCATCTCATTAAATGAGAATCTAAATTCCGCTTGATACAACTGCTAGGCCAGATTAGGGACTCCTTAAGGACTGGCTCTGGGCTTCCATTTCCTTTCTGTTTCCCGGGAGAGTTGCGCTCTTCTGCTTCTCCCATAAAAAGAATGACTTTAATTAGCCTTGCGACTAGCCCACCAATTCACAAACACAATCAGCAAATCCACTATGGCTTGCAAAGGGACGTTACCTTCCATGAGCCATGCGGTTTAAGACAGTTTCCTTTTTTGGATCAGCAGAGACGGCTCTGAGGACTGGGTTCCTTCTGGGCAGGAACCCAGGTTTGATCCCCAGCACGGTCCCCTGAGACCCACAAGTATGCCCACCCTCCCCTCCCCCAACCCCAACTACACTTTTCCAAAAAGAATAAAGCATTTTCTAAATAAAAGTAGAAGCCACAGAAAGAGAGGGATAGACATAGAAAGATTGCATTCATCTGGGGGATATAAAGTAACAAAATATGAGATTAATACCCAAGAATAGCTGAGATCAGCACCAGGAGGATTACTCCATAGCTTAGTGGCCGGCCGGGCATTCTAGAGGAAAGGGCAGCTCAGATAGAGAAGGGAGCACCAAATAAAGGGTGTTTGGAGGATCCTCCCAGGAGGAGAGATGCATGTCGAAAGTAGACTATGGACTGAACATGTTTGCCACTCAATGCCTCTTTTGCAGACCACAACACCCAAAAGGAGAGAGAGAACACAGGGGATTGCCCTGCCACAGAGGCAGGGGGGGATGGGGGGTGGGGGTGGGGGGATATTATCCATGGTGGTGGAAAATGGGCACTGGTGGAGGGATGGGTATCTGATCATTGTATAATCAAACCCGAGCACAAAAAATTGTAAATCTACAACTGTACCTCATGGTGTTTCACTAAAAAAAAAAAAAAAAAAAAAAAAAGTAGAAGCCAAAAAAAAAAAAAAAAGAATAAAGCATTTTCTTTCATCATCTGTTTCCAGGAAGGGTTTGTTTTTTCTTTCTTTCTTTCTTTCTTTCTTTCTTTCTTTCTTTTTCTTTTTCTTTTTTTTTTGCTTTTTGGGTCATACCTGGCGATGCTCAGGGGTTACTCCTGGCTTTGTACTCAGGAACTACTCCTGGCGGTGGTCAGGGGACCGTATGGGATGCTGGGAATCGAACCCGGGTTGGCCGCGAGTATGGAGAAGGCCCTACCCACTGTGTTATCACTCCAGCCCCTTTTTTTCTTTTCTTTTTTTTTTGGGGTCACACCCAGTGATGCACAGGGGTTACTCCTGGCTCATGCACTCAGGAATTCCTCCTGACGGTTCTCGGGGGACCATATGGGATGCCAGGAATCGAACCTGGCTCAGCCGTGTGCAAGGCAAAAGCCCTACCCACTGTGCTACCGCTCCAGCCCATGCAAGAAGGCTTTAACCATCTTGAAGTCTCTCCTCTTGATGAAAAGGGCAAGTTTGGTCCCTAGACGTCTAGATATTTGACAACCTAAAGGTGAGTGACCTGGAAGAAAGCGTTATGGGAATGTTAGTGCCTAGAGGACTTGAGAGACCAGTGACTAGGAAGTGACAGAAATATCGCAGCCCTGTCGGTAAGGTTTCCAAGCTTAGCTTTCCTGTACTGAGAAGCATTCCAGGCTGACGCTGAGTTGGAGGCAACGTGCTAGGATAGATTTATGCTGTCTGCCCGCGGCGCCGGAGGGAGCGAGCAGGCTCAGGAGGGCGCCTTGGCACGGAGCCCTGTATGTGCGAGCCCTGAGCAGTCTATTATGGAAAGCCAAGCAACTGGCAGCCCACTGCGTTCTCCACTCGGCTCCTTCTGCAAATTAGAATCAGCAACAACAAGGAAACGATCTCAAAATACCAGCAGCACATTCTCTGTGTAGTCGTTTTGGTTTGGGGGCCATACCTGCGGGTGCTCGAGGCTTACTCCTGGCTCTGTGCTCAGGAATCACTGCTGGAGGTGCTCAGAGGACCCTATGGGGTGCTGAGGACTGAACCCAGTTCATCTGCGTGCAAATGACTATCGCTCTGGCCCCATCCTGCAATACACTCTTTTTTTTCTTTTTGGGTCACACCCAGTGATGCACAGGGGTTACTCCTGGCTCTGCACTCAGGAATTATCCCTGGCAGTACTCAGGGGACCATATGGGATGTTGGGAATCGAACTTGGGTTGGCTGCGTGTAAGGCAAACGCCCTACCGGCTGTGCTATTACTCCAGCCCCTGCAATGCACTCTTAAAGAAATTACGTGTGGGTCAAAGAAATAATACAGCGGGTGAGGCACTTGCCTGGCATGCTGCCAACCCAGGACGGATCCCCAGGGCCACATGCAGTTCCTGGAGGACTGTTAGGAGTAAGCCCAGAGCACAGAACCAGGAGAAAGCTCTAAGCACCACTAGGCATGGCCCAAACCCTGCACCCCTGTTTCTGTTACCCCCGTGGCAGAATTCTAGGCTGTTCCTTAACTGTGTCTGATAAAAACCACCTTCTAGTGCTTTGGGAAGAGAGGATGGGGCAGGAGATGGATGGTGCTCCAGCAGTTACACGGTTTCTGTGATCGGACTCTGCAGGGAAGGAAAAGAAACGGAGGTTTGACAATCACACACATCAGTGGACCCAAAGAAAAGCTTTCAGCAGAAAATTCCATCAGAGGCTATTATGAGAGAAAAAAAAAATACAGGCTCAAGTTCTTCTTGATCTTGATCTCCCGAAGCTCTCTTGTTATCTCATCAGCACCGATGGCCCAAGTGGGCATAGACAAGGCAAACGATGTGGGTCCTTTCACAGCCAGCTTATATAATCTCCCTCCCTCTCCCCCAGGAGTACCCAGGCACCAGAGGCCAGGTCAGATCTCTGGAGGGACACAGTTGGCCTTCCAACTAATACTCTGTGTTGTCAGCCAACTGACTCCCTGGTGAGGAGAACATTTTTGGCAGTCATGGTAGTACACAGCAGGCTAGAGACCTTAAAAAAAAAAAAAGAAAAAGAAAAAGAAAAGGGAGAGAAGGCAGGCATGTGATTCTGGAGACAAACACAATTAGCTGTGCTAGAAACAAACGGAAAAGAATCAGAGGCAAAACGGCTTCCTTCTGCCAAGAGAGAGAACCAAAGGGGAATTCATCTGAAAAGAAACCTTTCACTTCCCCTTGGCAAAGCCCAGTGACAGACACATTTTCTGTCAAGTCCCTTTCATTGTGGATTCCGCCAACATTTCAAACCCGGTCACAATAATGCTTTGACAGTTTTTTTTTTTTTATCAGTTTTGTTTCGCAAACAGAATCCACTGGTATTTCAAACTGGTTCCTTCCATTCCTAGAGAAGACAGTTTCAGCCTTTTGGTCCCTCCGGACCGAAAATATACCCAATCTGCACAAGGGGCAGGTGGTTAAATCCATAGAAATAGGATTGTCACGTCCTTGGGAGTTTGGAGTGTAGGATTAGCTATAGTACAGTTTTTTTGTTTTTTGGTTTTTTTTTTTCTTTTTGGGTCACACCTGGCGATGCACAGGGGTTACTCCTGGCTTTACGCTCAGCAAGCACTGCTGGCGGTGCTCGGGGGACCAAATGGGATGCTGGGAATCGAACCCGTGTCAGCCACATGCAAGGCCCTACCTGCTGTACTATCACTCCAGCTTCAGAAGAGGTTTCTTGTGGAAACCAGAGAGCATGATCGTTAATGGGATGCATCTAAGACTGAATACAATTTGGGTTTGAATCCTAATTCTTGCACTGACAGGTTGGGTGATCTTGTCTTCTTATGTTGCCAAGGGTGGCCTAAAAAAAGACACAGGATCACAAATATTTAATGGATATAGTTAACTTCGAAGGGCGGAGTGATGGCACAGCAGGTAGGACATTTGCCTTGCATGCAGCCAACCTGGGTTCGATTCCTCCGTCCCTCTCGGAGAGCCCGGCAAGCTCCCGAGAGTATCCCGCCTGCACGGCAGAGCCTGGCCAGCTCCCCGTGGTGTAATGGATATGCCAAAAACAGTTAACACTAAGTCTCACAATAGAGACGTTACTGGTGCCCGCTGGAGCAAATCAATGAGCAACGGGAGGACAGTGCTACAGTGCTACAATTAACTTCGAAAACTTGGGGACGTGGTTGGGGCCCCATCCAGCTGGTGCTCAGGGCTTATTCTGGGCTCTGCACTCAGGGATCACCCCTGGCAGGGCTGTGGAGACAGTAGGCAGTGCCCGGGATGGAACGGAGTCAGCCACGTGCAAGGCAAACACTCTCCCCACTATTGTACGACTCTGACCCATCATCCTGACTCTTTCCGTCAGATACACATAATCATCGCAAGTCAGCATTTTGAGTCAGCTTGAAAGGAGTGAGTGGGTGGCTCCAGACTCAGCACTCCAACCGAAAACAAAGCACTTCCAGGTCTGACGATCCTGCAGCTGTTTGACAGATATGGGCAGGTTTGTAGGCATAGAAAATAATGACAAAATATTCAGTTCAGGGGCTGGAGTGATAGCACAGCGGATAGGGCATTTGCCTTCCACGCAGCTGACTTGGGTTCGATTCCCAGCATCCCATAGGGTCCCCTGAGCACCGCCAGGGATGATTCCTGAGTGCAGAGCCAGGAGTAACCCATGAGCATCGCCGGATGCGACCCCAAAAAGAAAACATAAATAAATAAGTAAAAGTAAAGTAAAGGCCCTCCCGTTGATCGTCGATTTGCTCGAGCGGGCCCAGTAACGTCTCCATTGGAGACTTCGTTGTTACTGTGTCTGGCATATCGAATACTCTCGGTAGCTTGCCGGGCTCTCCGAGAGGGGTGGAGGAATCGAACTCGGGTCAGCCATGTTGGCCGCTTGTAAGGCAAACGCCTTACCACTATGCTATATTCAGTTCACTCCCATCCTTCTTCCGTTAACTTCTTGCCCTCAGCCTCCAGATTCTTTACCCCCGTGGATTCAGGAACTTATATTCATAACACTTCAGAGCATAAGGTCAGGAAAGCCTAGCTATGAGGATGTCTGGGAGCAGGTGATGAGCTGGACACACAGGAAACCCCACCAAGGCCAGCATGCGATTCTGAGGGAGCCTTTCATTAAACTCACATTCCTCTTCCATTAGTCCCATCCTCTCTCACAAATAAGCACTCTGCCATCCTAGGTCCGATGCTTAACAGCACAACAATGGCCTTTAGGCTAACTCTGTCTTCATCTGTCTTCTCCTTTGTCACCTGGGATGATGTCTTCCTCTTAAAGTTCTTTCAGGGATTAGAGACAATCTACCTAATGTGCATTGCCTAATATCTGGCATATTATAATTGCTTAACACATAATAACTATTTTGTACCTCTCTAGGTACCTGGGGTTGTGTTATTATCTTCTTGGGGATTTGGTTAGTTTGAAGACTCAAAGGTTTACCAGGTCATGAGACAATCACGGGCACATTCCAACAGACAGTTAAGTGGTTTTTTTTTTTTTGTCTTTACATGTGACAACATTTTTATGTCACTGTGTTCTATCTTTTCCCTAGAGCTGGCGATAACCACCGTTAATATCACACTTTCAATTAATAACCACACCTTCTCTCCTCTGTGGGTCCCACTTCTTTGGTAAAATTCCTGACAGTAATTTTTCAACTAAACACATGGACACATGATAATGTGGTCAAACTCAAATCTGGCAAGGTCATTCTTAGTAAGAAATGCCTGCTGAATGGTCACAGGCATTTCTTACTGTCTGGAGGGTCAGTGGATGAGCCTTGGCCTAAAATAAAGACAGTGCCCAGGTTGGCATCCACGCACCTAGAACAATGCCACACGCACAACTGGCTCTTGAAAAGTGATTTTTAGGGAATGACTTCATTTCCTTTTCCTTTCTCCAAACGTCCAGCTACAAAAAGAATGTGGATCTGCCGGCTTATTCCTTCTGTAGCTGACCCCAGTGGCCCCGTGCAGAAGACAGAGTAGAAATAAATAAATCTACGACATGGGAAGCAGCATCACGTGAAACACAGAAAGAGCAAGCAGAACGGCAGATTTCCTTGGGGCCCTACACACACACACACACACACACACACACACACACACACACACCCTGTTGACATTCGCCTCCACGCTGTGCTCAGGCTGTTTCTCTCAACAGAAATACCCACCTCCTTATTTGCTGTCACGACCCCCCCCCCCCCCCCGAGATCGCACTTGGTTTGTTTCCCTGAATCACGTCCAGTGTTCCACAGCTCAGAACAGAACTGTAAATGGTCGGAAATTTTCTCTCTCCTTCATGGGAGAAGCATAGGCTTCTTGGCTTTGTTGCTGTTGTTTTGTTTGGGGGTCACACCTACGATGCTCAGGGGGTTACTCACAGGGATCACTACTGGCAGTGCTCTGGGTACCGTATGGGATGCCAGGGATCGAGCCCAGATCAGCCTCATGCAAAGCAAGCAACTTACCCACTATACTATGGCTCTGGCCTCAAAGGTATTAGACGCTTCTTGAACATAAAAAGGATGCTGAAAATTTAAAAAATTTTTTTTTGGGGGGCGGAGGGGTCACACCTGGCGATGCACAGGGGCTACTCCTGGCTCAAGCACTCAGGAATTACTACTGGCGGTGCTCGGGGGATGATACGGGATGCTGGGAATCGAACCTGGATCGGCCCCGCAAGGCAAACAAGCGCCCTACCCGCTGTACTCCAGCCCCAAAACGTTTTATTCATTCATTCATCATCCTGTTATTCGTCGATTGCCTCGAGCAGGCCCCAGTAACGTCTCTTTCATCCTAGCCCTGAGATTATATTCAAGGCTCTTTAGGAGAATGAGACCCATCATTGTTACTGGTATTTGGCATATTGGGTACGCCACGGGGAGTTTGCCAGACTCTGCCCTGTGGGCAGGCTACATTCGGTAGCCTGCCAGTTTGTCCAAAATTGCTCATCTCAAAAGGAGCTCATTAAGATTGATGACATGAAGGAGCAACAAAACGTTTGAACTTTTTAAAAATTATTTTTAAGTTATTCTTTAGGAAATACGCTTACAACAGTTTTAATGTTTATGGTAATGATGATCACAGGTATTGTACCCCACCACCACCGAAGTGTCTAAGACAACCCCCCTCTGCCCTTCCTGCCCCCCTCCCCCCCCCACACACACACTCTGTCATCTCTGGCTCTCATCTTCTCTCCACTCCTCTCCCCACTAATCTGAGTTTTGTATTCCAAGGCCAATGGTTTGTCAATACTGCCTTTCCCCTTAAAACACAGACATGATGCTTTATGCTTCCCTGGGGTCCGTCAGAGTATGGAGTCCAGCATTAGGCTGGGGGGTCAGGAATTCTCTACAGGACCAGAGAGAGCACAGTGGGTAAGGTTGTTTGCCTTGCATCCCGCTGGTCCCAATTCAAATCTCCTGCACCCCATATGGTCTGTGGAACCCTGCAGAGCCAGAAGTAACCCCTGAACCAGGAGGGGACCCAAAACAAAACAAAACAAAACAAATTCCCTACAGCTAGGGTTAAAAAAAACAATAGTAGCACTGTAGCACTGTCCTCTCGTTGTTCATCAATTTGCTCGAGCGGGCACCAGTAACCTCCATTGTGAGACTTGTTGTTACTGTTTTTGGCATATTGAATACGTCACGGGTAACTTGCCAGGCTTTGCCGTGTGGGCGAGATACCCTCGGTAGCTTGCAGTGCTCTCCAAGAAGGGTGGAGATCGAACCTGGGTTGGTCACGTGCAAGGCAATCACCCTACCCGCTATGCTATCACTCCAGCCCAAAGAAATAGTACAGGGGTTAAAACATTTGCCTTGCATGCGGCTGATAATGGTTCAGTTCCTAGCAAGGCATATAGTCCCCTGAGCACAGCCAGGAGTAAGCCCGAGCACAGAGCCAGGAGTGAGCCCTGAATACAGCTAAGTCTAGCCCAGAACCCCCAAAACAAAATGAAACAAAAGTCCCGACAGACAGACTGACAGATTTCCTGCTTGAATCCTATCTGCTCTCCGCCATCCTCCTCTCCGCTCACCACAAACGTCTATTTCCTTTTTCTTCTGCATCCTTGCAAATACTCCCTTGTCAGACTGATTCTCCAGTCCAAATATTAACAACCTAGATGCGAGAGAAAGCTGCCGGGCACCCCATAAATTGACACTAGCAACTGAGAAGGTGGTATTATTTCTGGGGATGAAAGCCATAAAGGAGAAGGCATCAAACAGGACGTGTTAAAGAGAAAAAACAAAACAAAACAAAACAAAAAAACTATGCAGTCCAAGAAATACCGATCACACTTCATGAATTAAAAACCTGGAACTCTTCGCAGAACTACTATGGCTTGATGAATTCGATTCTACCTTCCTGAACTGCTGCCCAGTTTCAATGACATGATCGGGGCTTTACCTGAACCTGCCAGTCTGGGTGACATTCTAGTACTTCAGCCAACTCCAACCCCGGCATTAGTCCATGCATGAAACAGATTAATTCCACTCTCAAGTTTTGAGATTCTTAGCAACCACACAGTAACTAATGAATAGCAAGGCTTTTACGTTGGTCATGTGCAGAAACAGGAAAGCTAGGATGTCACTCCTGGAATGAATTCTTTATAGGGAGTGAACTAGACCATGAAGATATAAACTTTCTCTTCCAAGACCTATTCTTCTCCAGCCTTTATATTTTCCTCTCTTTTTCTTCCATATTCTGTAAGAATGAACTAGTTCTCTTTACTGTAAGTCTAAGGAGAAAATCATGAGAAGGTAAATTTTACCATTTTGTTTCTCACAAAACAATGCTCTCCAGGCAACAGTCAAGGGGAGTATGAGCATTTTAATTCCTTCAGCAGGCTGGGGTTTTAAAATTTTTTAAAGAAGTTATAAGTTTTTTAAAGTTTTAAAGTTTTTTAAAGTTTTAAAGACTTGTCTTTAAAAAATATATACAATTATTTTTTTAACTGAATCACTGTGAGACAGACCTGTACAAAGCTTTCATGATTAGGTTTCAGTCATACAATGTTCCAACACCTATAACCTCCACCAGTGTATATTTTCTCAGCACCAGTGTCCTCAGTTTCCCTCCTATCACCCTCACCCCTTACCCCATATTTAGGCTTATCATGAATCAAACCTATATTCTCTTAGACTCGAAAGAGCATGCGGTAAGATTCGGGCAAATACAGAGTTTTAAGCCACTGATGAAAAGCCACAAATTCTCTATGTGTTGAAAACAAGTCTTGTCTTCTTTGCTGTTCTTAATCTTGGCCTGCATTGCCTGAGAAGGATAAATGTCACCGCTCTTAATGCTAGCTGTGTCTTGAGACTCACAAAAAGCTCTTAGATCAATAGCCCTCACTCCATTCTCCTTCAAATGCTTGGAGCCCTAGGAACTGGAGATTGGTACAAGTCAGGAACCCGTTCCCCAAGAAAGGGAGCAGACCTAACGTTGACTCCTCTCTGGGAGGGGGCTCGCTGATTGAAATCTTTAAATCTCCCTTTACCTCTGATAGGTCAACGTCCATCATCATCACTGCCATTTACTCATTCAACTAACAGATACAGAGAACTGAATTCTCCCCCTACATAGGAAAACAGGGCTGATTTACTAACTCTCTGGACAGCTGAAAGTTTACGCCCTTCCAGACACAGAGAAGTCGTCCTTATGTGCCCCAGACTTAGTCAACCAGACCATCCAACCCAGATAACTTAGGGAAGAAAAGGTTCTCCTCACACCCTGCCCCTGGGTTTGGGTAAATATATTTTCTTAATAATGTGAAGTCTGTGTGTGTGTGTGTGTGTGTGTGTGTGTGTGTGTGTCTGTGTGTGTGTGTGTGCGCGCGCGCGCACGTGTGCTCGCACATGCTATTTTGGGGCCATACCTGATGGCTCGAGGTTTAGTCCTGACTCTGCACCCAGGAATCACTGTTGGGCAACGCTCCAGGAACCACATGGGATGCCGGGGATCAAACCGGGTTGTCTGTGTGCAAAGCGAATGCCTCACCCGCTGTTCTATCATTCTGGTCTCGTAAGTCTTACTCTTCAGCTCTGACTTTCTGAGCAGGCAACCAAGCAGAACTCTCAGCGATGCACGACCCGAGTGTCTGTTTGTCTGGTGATTTTAGCCCTATGCTCCAGGCCACACTAAATAACCTGATGAAGCCTGATTAATATCCCCTATCCACCTGTGGGGTGTCCACTCTAAAACTTGTTCTAAACCGTAAAGCCCCGAAGGTAGGGAATCTTGTATGATGGGCTCTGCTCTTCATCATTCTCTCCTCAATTCTCTCCTCAATAAACCCTGGCCCTGAATGCTTGGTGAACGAGCACAGGCATGCGCACACAAATAAAATATCCTCTGTTCCTGGCTTACTGAAAAGAACAGCACGGCCTTTCTCCACAAGGGTTAGTGCTTGGGTTCCTTCTCAGTTAAGGCATTTGAGTCACAGGGTGAACTCTAGCAACTCAGGCTGGGAAGAATCCCAAACAGACGGCCAGGGTTCCTTCAGGCAGGTCTGGGAGAGCTTTCTTCACTCAGTGGCTGGGGATTGGAGGCTTCCAGCCGCATACCAGGAAAGTGGAGTGAAAGCTACAGTTCCTGCCTGAATGTGGGTGTCCTTTCCCAAGTGCTCCCGGAGCCCTACCGCCACAGTGTGATTTGGTAGGGGAAAGGGCCTGAAGGGAGGTAGCACTGTCCTCCCGTTGTTCATCGATTTGCTCGAGCGGGCACCAGTCACGTCTCCATGGCGAGACTTGTTGTTACTGTTTTTAGCATATCAAATACGCCACGGGGAGCTTGCCAGGCTCTCCGAGAGGGACGGAGGAATCGAACCTGGGTGGGCCGCGTGCAAGGCAAACGCCCTACTCACTGTGCTATGGCTTCAGTCCTTGAAGGGAGGTGTCCGGTTTAAATGAGACCATTACACTGGTTTTTCTCATGATGGAATTTGTGCTTTTCTAGGACTCGCCCTTCCTATCTCCCTCTGTGTGGAGCTGCAGCGAGGAGGTGGCCATGGCCCTACTGTGCATGAGGAAGGGGTTCCTCACTCAGCGTTCTCTCCCCTGGAAGCCCCCTGCTATTTCCCTGCCAACTGAACTGCCCCTGGAAATCAGAGTCTAGAAGCTAGAGAAGCGCCACCAGACTGGGACTGGGACAGGAGAGAGCAGGACTAAGGAATCGGAGCTTGCTCTTCGAGACCCGCGTTAGTACCTCTCCGCACCTTAGTTTCTTCAGCTGTGAGACACTGCTAATTAAAAGGACCTTGTCTCCTAGGAGTTCTGAGAAATAAATAAAGGGACGTAGAGACACTTCTTGGCACCAGAAGAATGAGCAGCCAATAGCTGAAGTTTTCCAGTGCTAAAATTACATCATGTTGGGAGGAAAACTGGAGACAATAGTACTGGGAGATGTGTACTGGTGGAGGGATGGGTGGTGGGACACTGTAGGACTGAACCCCGACCACAGACAGCTTTGTAAGGGTCTGTCTCACAGTGATCCAATAAAAACATCTTTTTTTTTCCTTTTTGGGTACACCCAGCGATGCACAGGGGTTCCTCCTGGCTCTGCACTCAGGAATCACTTCTGGCAGTGCTCGGGGGACCATATGGGATGCTGGGAGTCGAACCTGGGTCGGCCGCATGCAAGGCAAATGCCCTACCCGCTGTGCTATTGCTCCAGCCCCTAAAGACACAGCCAACATGGCCGACCCGAGTTCGATTCCTCCACCCCTCTCGGAGAGCCCGGCAAGCTACCGAGAGGATCTCGCCCACATGGCAAAGGCCTGGCAAGCTCCCCGTGACGTATTCGAGATGCCAAACACAGTAACAACAAAGTCTCCAAGTGGAGACGTTACTGGGCCCGCTCGAGCAAATCGATGAACAACGGGAGGACTGTGACCGTGACCATGAAAAAAAAAAATTACATCATGCTCACCCACCTGGGTTAGTTCCTTTTTCTGGGGAGAGAAAGATGGAGGGAAAGTAGCTAGCATTTGAATTCAAGCCAAGCTTGAATCCCTCTTGTTCTCATGGTGATTTTCATAAATTTCTTACACTTTTCCCTCCAAGTTTTTTTTTTTCATCTGTAAAAAATATGAAGGGGGGGCAGGAATAGCTCAGAAGTAGAGAACCTGTTGATTACTTGACTATATCTGGGTCACACGTCACTGAGAGCTCTGGTTGTGACTTACTCAGAAGTTAGAGCAGAATCATAAGACGCAAGAGGGGCTGGAGCGATAGCACAGCGGGTAGGGCGTTTGCCTTGCACGCAGCTGACCCGGGTTCGATTCCCAGCATCCCATAGGGTCCCCCATGCACCGCCAGGAGTAATTCCTGAGTGCAGAGCCAGGAGGAACCCCTGAGCATCGCCGGGTGTGACCCAAAAAGAAAAAAAAAGATGCAAGAGTTCGAAGTGATAGAACAGCAGGTAAGGCATTTGCCAACTTCACTCCTTGCCTCCCTGGCTCTGCCTGCCCTCCCATCACCCCAAGCCATGTATGATCCAGGTGGCACTACCTTTGGAGATCCCTGTGTAACAACACTATGTGTGTGACCTTGGGCCACCTCCACTAAACTGAGTGCAGCGGGCACAACAACATCAACTTCTACAACAGAAAAAAAAGAAAGGGAAAGATGTTTAAATAAATCTCTATGAGGCTCTCTACCTTGGTGCCTCTCTACTTGGAATTTACAGTAGGTTGCCCTAGGTGCTAAGGTATTGGGGGACGTAGGATATGGGTTTCTTTTGTGGGGGAGAGGAGTAAGTCACACCTACCAGTGCTCTGGGATCACTCCTGACAGTGCTCAGGGGACCATATGTGATGCCAGGGATTCAAATGAGGTTGGCCACATACAAGTCAAGTACCGTTTACCTTTGTTCTATCTCTCTGACCCAAGACATATTTGACAGGCATCTAAAGCACTCAGAAATCTGCCCAGGGGGCTGGAGTGATAGCACAGCAGGTAGGGCGTTTGCCTTGCACGCGGCTGACCTGGGTTCGATTCCCAGCATCCCATAGGGTCCCCTGAGCACCGCCAGGAGTAATTCCTGAGTGCAAATCCAGGAGGAACCCCCTGAGCATCGCCAAGTGTGACCCAAAAAAGCAAATAAATAAATAAATAAATAAATACATAAATAAATAAATAATCTGCCCAGCAGATAGATGCATACACAGAAACAGTAAGAGGTAAATTTATCAATCTGTATTCAATACCACGCAGCTTCCCAAACGATGTTTTTACAGCCTTTCTGACTGCAATCCATTAGAAAAGTCATAATTTATATCGCATATTCACCATCAAACCAAAGTTATCGAAACAACAGTTACGTCTTGGCCGTTTCTGATTTTGATCCTTCTACTCCCCGACCCGCCTCTTTCTTCTTCTGTCTTCTCCCCTCAAACCTTTCACAGGATGTGGTCCTGGTCCTCCACTCTCTCTGGGTATGAGAATCCTCTGAAAAGCATTTAATATCCACTGCCTGGGTCCGAACTACTGAGCGTCTGAATCAACAGGACGGTGGGGAATGGGACCAGTGTTCTCGGCAGGTGAGTCTGCCCTACTGCCAGTCCTGGAAAGCCCAGAACTAACGTTTCCTAGATCCCAGATCAGAAACCGCCGTGTGTGTTTGCATCCCAGTCCGGGACAGAATGTGCCCCCGGAATGCTGCCTCCCCCACCCCCATCCCCAGCCCTGCTGGTTCCTCACTCATGTTGCTCCAGGGTGCAGGAAAACAGTGAGGAGGAGCGAAGATCAAAGGGAAGCGAGGCCTTCAGGGAAGGCCTCTGTTCTCCTTCCAGATGGCTGGGCCAGGCCCATGCAGAGCGAAAACCAGAGTGGATCTGGAGGATTTTCTTCCAAGGGAAAGGACCCCTATAAAACTTGGGGCTTGGGGCTGGAGCGATATAGCACAGCGGGGAGGGCGTTTGCCTTGCACGCGGCTGACCCGGGTTCGATTCCCAGCCTCCCATCTGGTCCCCTGAGCACCAAGAGGAGTAATTCCTGAGTGCATGAGCCAAGAATAACCCCTGTGCATCGCTGGGTGCTGGGTGTGACCCAAAAAGAAAAAACAAAAACAAAAAAAGCTTGGGGCTCAAGTCAGCGGGTGGGAAGGGAGAGGCCCTGAGCTCGCCACACACACACACACACACACACACACACACACACACACACACACACGGCAGAGGTAGCCCTGAGTGCACAGGTGAGCAGCAGAGCCCAGAGGTAGTAAGCTTGAGGCTTGTCCCTGCCTCACACGTGTCCCTGCCTCACGCAGCTGGGGCACGGCTGACCCAGACAAAAAGCCCTTCTCCTGTGCCGGTTCCTCTCTCCTCCACACCCCAGACACCGGGGAGGAGTGTCCTGCCCACCCGCTGAAGTGACTTGCAGCCTAGCGAGAGAAGGAGCCACACACCCTGCGCTTCTTAAATCTAGGACTTGGGCAGGGGGCCGAGAGCAGCCCACTGTGCACTGGAATGTTTCAGTCACAATGCGTTTAAAAAAAAAAACAAGTTATTTTTCTGCAGCAGAGTCTCTGGAAGGAGACATAATATTCTGACGGCTCCCCTATGCGGCCCTATACTTTATTATTTATTTATTTATTTTGCTTTTTGGGTCACACCTGGAGATGCACAGGGATTACAAATTCCTGGCTTTGCACTCAGGAGTTACTCCTGGTGGTGCTCGGGGGACCATAGGGGATGCTGAGAATCGAACCCGGGTTGGCCCCGTGCAAGGCAAACAAATGCCCTACCCGCTGTCCTATCGCTCCAGTCCCTGCCATGCACTTTAAACGCAACATTCCCACTAATTCCACAGTATGACTGCAGACAGGCCCGTTATAGGAGTTCACCCGGAATGGTATGATTGGTACCTAGGGGGTGTGATGTTTCAAGGTGGGTTCATTCCTACTCCCACATCCCACGGTCTAGTTCAGGGAGACCAATTTTTTTGGGGGGGGGGCTGTAAAAGGAGGTTCCTAGGAATCTCAGTAGCCACTTGGTGCCAGGAACATCTCTCCCCTCCCTAACAAAACTCTAGCTCTGAGAATGAAATATATCCCCAGGCAGGGAGGGAGCTCAGCACTGGACCGTTTGCTCTGTATGTGTAAGGCCCTGGGTTCTAGTCCCCAAATTTGTAAAGAAGAAAGGCCCCCAGACATAGACTAATGTTGGGAAGGGGGAGGGAAATATCCTTCTCTGATTTAAGACCCTCTCGGGCCAGGGATATGGCTCAAGGGGACACATGTGAGAAGCCCTGAGTCCCAGCCCAGGCCACGGCCTTTCCCCACAACCCTAAGTCAGAAAGTGGCCCTCTCAGTTCAGATAGAGAAGGGAGCACCAAATAAAGGGTGTTTGGAGGATCCTCCCAGGAGGGGAGATGCATGTCGAAAGTAGACTATGGACTGAACATATTTGCCACTCAATGCCTCTTTTGCAGACCACAACACCCAAAAGGAGAGAGAGAACACAGGGGATTGCCCTGCCACAGAGGCAGGGGGGGATGGGGGAATGGGGGTGGGGGGAAATTATCCATGGTGGTGGAAAATGGGCACTGGTGGAGGGATGGGTATTTGATCATTGTATAATTGAAACCCAAGCACAAAAAATTGTAAATCTACAACTGTACCTCATGGTGTTTCACTAATTAGAAAAAAAAAAAGAAAGTGGCCCTCTGACCATTATTTTGTAAAATAATTTTTAAAAGGGATTGACCAGTGCTCTTATGGTTTCCTGGAACTCTAAGTACATAAACCATGGGTCAGAAGAAACAGCAAGAACCAAACACTACTAAGGCAATAATAATCAGATGTTCCAGAAAAGTACAGTCCAATGACATGAGCTCCCTATCTTCAACTTAAATATTGCTTTACTTGAAGTACTTTCAGAACCATCATCTTGTTTTCCACAGATCTTAAGGGCACAGTGGAATCTGATTCTAACTCTCAAAACTGTAAGCACATATATTTGTCCTTCTTTAAGAGTTGAGGGGAAACAACATGCAGCGAATTCCATATTAATCCTTAGGCCTATAAACCGCGAGGAGAAACTGTTTTTGCTAAGACACACTTCTAAGAGCACGCAGGATCTGAATTTCATGAGGACACAGTCTGTCTTTTCTCACGAAAGGCTGCACGTTTCGTGGAACACTGATTTCATGAAAATAAAACTATTTCCCATGTATTTGCAGCTTCCTAATGGATACATAGATTTTTTTATAAAATTTATAATGAAAAAGTTAACATTTATAAAAGAGCCGAGAGATAGTGCAAGGTTATTAGTCTCCCACAAAAAACAAAGAAGACCAAACTCAAATTTCACTGAAAGAATGTTCACCAGAATCATCTCTTTCAATGAATGCCAAAGGAATTGCAAAGCTATTTCCTTGGAATAATATTTTATTAACTCAAGGAGGGAATTATAATAAAAGCTTTTAACTTTTCCTTGAATTTTTTTCACCAAACTATGCTTAATACACAATCAAAACAGGAAGATTTTTTTTTAAAAAATCTGAATTCAAATAAAGTAGCTAGCTTTTAACTCGCTTTTAAGGTTGCTCTCAAGATTCTAAGAAGACCAAGAGAGTAAAAACAAAATGTTCTTGTTCATACATTCATTTGCGAAGTGCAGCCAACGGTAATATTATTATCTGGGAAGTGGTAAATTTGTACATGGTCTCAGAGGAATCTTAATATATGAAACTATCTATAAACAATACAAATAACAAAAATAATGAGTCTGTTGCGTTTATGTGTCAGACACTGTGTTCTATAAGCAAAAACCATATTTAACCTTCCTTATATCCCCATGAGATACACAGTCATTAGCAACTTCATTTTAAGGTAACCGAGGCTGAAGAAGATGAAATAACTTGCCTAAGACCACAAGTGGCTAAAGATCAAACCAAAACTCTACATTATATAATCGGAAAAAATATTTTGAGAATTTAGAACAATGGAAGAAATACTACTGTCCTACTTTGGACAAACTGGCAGGCTACCGAATGTAGCCTGCCCACACGGCAGAGTCTGGCGAACTCCCCGTGGTGTACCCAATATGCCAAATACCAGTAACAATGATGGGTCTCATTCTCCTAAAGAGCCGTGAATATAATCTCAGGGCTGGGATGAAGGAGACGTTACTGGGGCCTGCTCGAGGCAATCGACGAACAACAGGATGGTCGTGATCGTCGTGATCGTGGAAGAAATAGGGATATGTTCACTTTTTAATACTATGAGCCACAGACTCCCAAAAACCAAAACAGATTTTTAGAAACCATTCTCTCCCCTGTGCTTCTGCATAGTTCCTTTCTTTTTTTTTTTTTAATTTTTATTAGTGAAACACCATGAGGTACAGTTGTAGACTTACACATTTTTGTGCTTGGGTTTTGATTATAAAGGCCCTCCCGTTGATCGTCGATTTGCTCGAGCGGGCCCAGTAACGTCTCCATTGGAGACTTTGTTGTTACTGTGTCTGGCATATCGAATACTCTCGGTAGCTTGCCGGGCTCTCCGAGAGGGGCGGAGGAATCGAACTCGGGTCGGCCATGTTGGCCGCTTGTAAGGCGAACGCCCTATATACAATGATCAAATACCCATCCCTCCACCAGTGCCCATTTCCCACCACCACGGATCCCAGTATCCCTCCCACCCCCCATCCCTCCCATCACACCCTGCCTCTGTGGCAGGGCATTCCCTTTTGTTCTCTCTCTCCTTTTGGGTGCTGTGGTTTGCAAAACAGGCATTGAGTGGCAATCATGTTTGGTCTATAGTCTACTTTCAGCATGCTTCTCCCATCCTGGGAGGATCCTCCAAACACCCTTTATTTGGTGCTGTATAGTTCCTTTCTCATAATAATCCAAGGATCAGGCATTAACTATGCATAAGTAAGGGGCTCTCTGGATACCAAGTTTTTGTGGGAAATAAGGTTTTTGTTTGTTTTCCATAAACACACAATGAGGAAAACATCCCGGAAAGAGTATTTAGAAGCAGATAAGAAAGGCTAACTTTTTCTGCTACTACGCTCATAAAGTTAGGACATGGGTAGTACCTAAAATTAAAAAAAAAAAATTGTTTTGAGGTGTGTCCTACCTGACAGAGTTCAGGGCTTACTCCTGTCTCTGTGCTCAGGGATCACTCCTGGTGGTGCCAGGGATCAAAACCCTGTCAGTTGTGTGCAAGGCAAATACCAGATCCATAGGCAAACAAAACAAAAACAAACTAAAAACCCCCCCAAAAAAACAAAAACAAAAACAAAAAAAAACAGAAGCAACAGAGCTCTCATAAAAGCCAAAATAGTAAATACTAGAAAAGTTGATAGGAGTTCCTAGGACACACACACACACACACACACACACACACACACACACACCCCTAAATGAGAGTTCTACTTCAAAGCCAATTTTTCCAACCCTAACCAAGTGCACCATGTCTTCCGCTAAATTCCCCCTTTGGGAATTACCAGTCCTTGAAGAGGATTCTCTTCACTTGGCTGGGCACAGTTCCCATCACAGCCTCCATTTCCCACCTCAGAAGCCAAAGCTGGCCCCACACAGCGACTGGCTCTCTCCCAACCGGGAAAGCTCCCATCTCCGAGGCAATTCCGTCAGCGTGTTGCAAACTCCAGAGGCAACTCCAAAGCAGGAGATCCGCAGTTATTCTCAGCCACGAGAGCATCACTAGAGCTGGTCTCCGGCTTGCCAAGACAAGGCGGTCTCGAGGGGAAAAAAAATATTCCTTTGAATGTATAAAAACTGGCGTATTTATTTTTACATTTGGAGAAAGAACTGGGAGGATCAGCGAGCTGTGTGGGTCAGCAAATCAAAATGCTGCTGCAATCACGAGAATGCAGATTTTGGTGCGGGGTCCACAGAAAGGTCATGTATACCACCACCACCCACCCTGAATGGGGACGGGGAAAGCCTGTGTTGAAATAAGAATCGCCAGATTAATCAATCACCTTCTGGGTCATGAAACAATTACTTAAAAAAAAAATTCCCTTTCGTGAGAAAAAAATGAGGCATGACCTACGCCGATTGCTGTCTAGGCCTTGGCCCTCCCAGGAAGCTCGAGTCTCCGTGTATGTTAGAAGACAGAGTTACAGTCAGAGTCACAGAGGGAAAGGGGGGGACCTGCTCCCCTGCTCCCCCGAGCCTAGGAAACTTCCAGCTGAGAAATCTGCGATGAGATTCCTGAGTCTATGAGTTCCTGAACTAGCTGGTAAACCAACTGACTAACCCATCCACTATATGTAATTAGTCATATAGGATAACTGAGTAGAAGATTGTCAACGCTATTTCACTAAAGGGAGCGAGCATCCGTGAAAAACTGAAGGAAGCAGAAAGCACAGAGTCACTAGTTCATATGCGGCTGAGCTTGGCGCCCTAAGGCGCCCAGTTCCCTTTCAAGTGCCCTGGTCTAGGTTGCAGCGTCTCTGGGTGGGTGCAGCACAGTCAAGGAATCCTAAAAGAACAGTCAAGGGCAACCTACAGGTCATGCAGGGACCTTCCCATGCACTTGAAAAAGGGAACCCGTGCGAGACAAACTGTACGTGATTTCCTTCTGTTTCCTCTGGAATGCAGTACATCTGTGGTGTGTGTGTGTGTGTGTGTGTGTGTGTGTGTGTGTGTGTGTGTGTGTGTGTGTGTGTGTCTCATTCTCCTCCAGTCTTTGCTCAAAAACCAGCCTCTCAGAATACGAGGCGCGTGGCAAAGCCAGCAAGCAGCCCAAAGAGAGACGCAAAAAGTCCACACCTGCGTTTTGCTTTACTGCCCAAAACACACAAATACCCACACCCGCAGATCACACCTGTGCGTCCGAAACCTCACTCGGTAAGTCTCCCGTTAAACCCCAACTCTGAGCCCCCCGCAAAATCACTTCTAAGGCAGTTCAGCAATGTGGGAGGGAGGGAAGGCTGAGGATCTTGCCCTAGCGGGTCTCTCTGCCTGAGGACCTCCACCCCCAGCGCCCAGGGACCTGCAGGTCGGGCGGTGCGCCCCTCCCCGCCAACAGACCCCCCCACTCTCGGAGTCGGGGACTGGCGGAGGGGGGGTCCCCCGCTCCTGTCCCGGGCTTCTCCCTAGCGGAACCCCTTAAGGGGGGTGTCCAGGACCCCATTCCCCCAAGAAGCCTGTTCCCTTGGAGGAGATGTCCCGGGAGTGCGTGTCCCCAGCCTCGCGCACCCCTGGTGCCGCGCGCGCGCGCGCGCTCTCTTCGCCGGGTCCAGCGGTGCGTGCGCCCCTCAAGCTTCTGATGCCCCCCAAAATAAATAAATAAATAAATAATAAATAAAAACAGTTTTCCGCACAGCCGGGGTCCCGCTTCCCCTCCTCCCCGCCCCCTGCCTGCGTCTCTCCCCCTGCGCCCGGCCGAGGGCGCCCCAAGAATGCCAAGGGCGCGCGAGGGGCTGCGGCGCTCGGGGGGGCCCCCCCAAGTCGCAGTTCCCCCGGCGACTCCCCCACGTCGCCGTCCCGGGCGCCCCCCAAATCGCAGCCCGGGTCCTCCCCGCCGCCGTCCCGGCCGGGGGGTCTCCTAGCTCCGGCTTTTGGGGCGCCCCAACCCGGGATCCAGAGCGGCCGCAGAGCTCGGGGTTTGTTTTTGGTTTTGGTTTTTGTTGTTGTTGGTTTTTGGGTTATATTTTGGGTCCCGGAGTCCCTCCCCAACATCGGGGTGCTGGACACCCCCGCGACACACACACACACAAACACACGCACACACCCCGATCGCGCCCCCCAACAATGCGCACTGAGCACCGCCCGCGCTGGGGCTCCCCAAGCCCAGGCTAAGACCACCCCCTCTCCACCCGCCGGGGGTCCCGCGCGCCCCCCGTCCCCTGTCCCCGCCCGGGCTGGACTCACCGCCAGGCAGTGGCCGAGCCCGTGCTCGCCCCCGCCGCCCGCACTGGCCGCTGCCCGCGATCGCCGGGGACCGCGCGGGGCGCAGCCGGGGGGACGGCGGGGAGGAGGCGCCGCCGCCGCCCGCGCCCCGCAGCTCCGCCCCTTCCCGGCCGGGGCCTGGGACCGGGGACTGTCGCCTCCTCCCCGCGCGCCCTGCAGCTGGCAGGGGAGACCCCGCCGGCCTCTGCTTTCTGCTCCTGGTGGTGCCTGCTCGCACCCCACCGCAACCCCCGCCTCTGAAATCAGGCCAGAACCAGAACCAGAACCCACCCAGGGCCCTCGCTGGCACCACGTTGGAGCCCCTGCGCTCAGAGCCCGGAGGGACCCCCCTGTCCGGGGCACCGCGGCCGAACGCGCCTGGCATGTTCCCTGCAAGGCGAGGGGTCCCCCTCACCCACCCACCCACCTCCGAACCCGCGGCACTGCACGGCGCTCCGGCTGTTCCACCGAACCAGAACCCGCACCTACCAGTGCCAGGCGCAACGAGGACATGCCCGGTTCCGTCCCATGTGTGTTCGCTCTGTTTTACCACGGGAGAAGGAAAACTCGCGTGTAGTAGGCTAGGGGGCTTGCCTGGCACGGGGCTGTCCGGCTCCCACCGTGTGGTCCCCCTAAGCTCTGCCAGGACTGACCCCTGTGCGCAGAGCCAGGTAGGAGTCAACCCGGACCGTCGCCTGAGTGTGGCCCCCAAGACAACAAGTCAAAAAGCTATTGGTCTTTTTTTTTTTTCCATGAATGAGCAAATATTTAATATTAATATCAAACACACTTGCACGTTAATAAAAATCTTACCCCAACCTGGATAGAAAATGACGCCTTCAACTACACTGAATTTATCACAAGGAAGTTCATGTATCACCAAGGAAGTTAAACCATTTCGTCGACATTCAAAACATCTGTTATGACTTCTGTTATCTAGGATGGGATCAATCTTGGAATCTTAAACTCGCCATTTACCCTACAGAAACAATCTTGGGCAAGTCATTGACCATAAAATCCCAATCCTCATTTGAAATTTAGTTGATGACAATAATAACTCACAGAATAAGTAGTCCTAAAAATAAAATTATGCAACAGGCATTTTACTGTCACTGTCACTGTCCTCCCATTGTTCATCGATTTGCTCTAGTGGGCTCAGGAACGTCTCCATTGTGACACTTGTTACTGTGTTTGGCATACGGAATACGTCACGGGGAGCTTGCCAGGCTTTGCCTTGCAGGTGAGACACTCTCGGTAGCTTGCCAGACTCTCTGAGAGGGGCGGAGGAATCGAACCTGGGTCCTTGAGGTCAGCCACGTGCAAGGCAAATGCCCTACCCGCTGTGCCATTGCTCCAACCTATCATGGTACTAAGAAAAGCTATTGGTCTTTTAAAAAGCAGTTTAGGAACTGGAGAGCTAGGACGGCGTGGTAAACACCTCCCTAGCAGGTGTTTATTGGGTTCCATCCTTGGCAGCCCATGTTACAATGTCCCCAGTCCAGCAGGGGTGATCCCTGAGTGCCCAGAGTATGTCCTGAGCACCATTGGTTGTGCCACCCATAGACATACAAAGGGCTGAAAGGTTGTTGAGTGTTTTTGATTGGTTGTTTGTTTTTCTGAGGGGCATTCTGCAGAGAACCTCAGTAGGTAGGATGAATCCACCACTCTAGATGGATCAGAGGGTCTCGCCAACCACTCTGGGCTGTTCAGTGCCACTCTGTTTAGGCCCTGCCATGCATGGCCACCTGGGCCACCGCAGCCTTCCTGGGGCTTCCAGGGCTTACCCGGCAGTGCTCAGAGTGCCAAGATAGTGCCAAAAATCCAACCTCAATGAGGCACGCCCTCAGCAGACTCTCAACAGCCGGTACTCTGTCCAGCCCCGAAATCCCAATTTTATTCTCTGGAAAAAGAGGAGCCCCAAATTTCTCTTTTACATTCTTCAAAGGATTCCTTGTGGACTAAGTCACTTCTAAGTCACTTGCCTTGCCGTGGCTGACCGTGACTGGATCCACAACCATAGTCCTCCCTGGGACTATGCTGGAAAGAGGCCCCACCAGCTCCCAGGAAGGCATAACCACCCCACCCCATGATTTCCTGGTGGTGAAATATGCATGATACAAAATTTAATACCTGAACCAGTATTTTAATGTACAGCTTAGTAGCTTTAGTACATTCCTATATTTCATATCTGGCAGAAGGCCTGCTCAACCCAGGGTTCCATTCCCAGCTAGACACACACACATACACACACACATGAGCATCCTTCTTGCCTTGTAAAATTCATTTAGGTCTGACACTAGCTTCTTCCATTTTCCACTCTGAAATGTTGACCCACTTAAGTTTAAAGAATACAGTGATATTTTGGTCACTTTGGGGGAAAAAATGAATCTGAAATTGACATTACTGTTTTTCCCCTTCCTTTCAGGGAAAAGGTTGCTGTTGTTGCAATGACCAGGGCCGGCGTCTGTTAGTTGTGCTAGTCACACACTGACCATGGTGCTCTGCGGGAGTTGGACTCCTCCTTGCTGCGCTCACACACTTCAGTTGTGTGCTATGCGCCAGAGAACACACAATCTATTGTGGCAGAGTTGCAGGGACCATAGCTGGACTCAAACTCATGGTCTCCTACTTACAAATAACAAGTTCTCGCCACTGAGACATCACCCCCCAGGCCCAAGCATGACTATTTTTTTTTTTTGATGGAAGAGAAACATTTTATTTATTTATTTATTTATTTATTTTATTTAATCACTGTGGGAAAAGTTACAAAGCTTTCAGGTTTAAGTCTTGGTCATGCAAATATCAAACACCTTTCCCTTTACCAATACTTATTTTTCACCGCAGAGAACCCCAATAACCGACCCCCCAACCCTCCCAATGCCTGTGAGGCAGATGAAGTCTAGTTAACACTCTATCTACTTTGACTCGATTCATTGTTTTGACAAAAGATGCACCATTATTATTTAGAGTTTACACCCCCAAATCAGACATGCTGAAAAGGCATTGTGAGATAATTTGTTTTCTACAGCTGGTCACAAGAATTAAACGATTTTGGATTTCTGCTATTTTACTTATCAACCCTGTAAGTATTTCTGCTGAGAGTCAGATAATTAAGAGATTGGTTTCTGTGCTCTGGAGCCATGGCCCTGCCGGAGAGCCGCTCGTGGGGGGCAACTGGTGACCTCGGTAGGGCGTGAAGGATGAGCCGGGAATGCCCCCCTTCCCATGAGGTTTGAGTCGCCCCGTCATGACCGGCTCATACCTGGCTTTCCACAAAGCTCCCAAGCAGCTGCCATCTTTCTTTCCAGAGGGAAAAAGACGGAAGGGACCAACACCCTTTCCCCTCTGGGCAGGCAAGGCATGACTCTTTTTGAATAAAAATAAAAGGATCTTGGATTTTTCATTAAGGACAATCAGGCTGGGCTTTAGTCTAGAGCAATCCACAGTCCCCCCTCCCTCCTTTTAACACTCTCATTTGGCAGTGAAATGTGACTTGTGGCTTTTTCTAAAATCTAGAGACAGACAAGATCTTGGCTAGTGCAGTATTTCCTCTAAGAAGAGGATGCTAAAGAGTTCATCTCACCAACATCCTATCAAACACATTTCCCCTCCCGATTGCCCTTCAAGGTCACAGACACAGACAATACACAGCGTGATTCAGAAATAAACATGCAAGAAGAAGGAGCTATTTCTGTCCGAATCTCTAACAAAATAAGTTGGCCCGTTTTATGTTGTATACATACCATACTGACACTGTTTTTCTAGCACTACTAACTATGTGTTTAGATTGCACTGCTTTCCCAAGACCCACACATTGCATGTGATAACGCCATATCACTGAACATCGTACATTTCATGATAAATACAAAAGGGTTAAAGACTGGTAACCTGGGACTGGAGAGATAGCATCGAGGGTAGAGCACTTGCCTTGTGCTTCAACCCCTACCATCCGGAGTGATCCCTGAGCACAGAGCCAGGAGTAAACTTAGCCGAGTGTGAATCACCTTCAGTCACCCCAAAGAAATACCAGTAACCTTACTGTAATGGGTAAAAACAAAAGTGTGAGTGAGTAAATCCTGGAACATCAAGGGGGCCAGAGAGAGAGAGAGAGAGAGAGAGAGAGAGAGAGAGAACATGAGGTAAGGTGCTAGCCTCCACCTTTGGGTGGAGGTGACCCAAAGTAAAAAACTAAAAAGTGGAACACCTAGATATGTTGACGTACTGATCAAGTCTAAACGTAGGCCTGCTGGAAGACATATCCAGGAAAAAAATGATGCAAGTTGTTTAAAAATTAATATTGTACTGTTATACATGCATTATATTAGAAAGTATAGGAGATGTTTATTTTTTATGAGATATTTAAAACCCTGTTTTTTAGATTTTCTTTTTGCTTTGCTTTTTTTTTTATTACATCTTACACAGAGACTGAGGGCTATTAATTTAGTCTCTTCACCATCGTGGCAGAGAAAGGGAGAGGCAGTTTGTCATGTGGTTAGAAGTGTGGGTTTGGAAGTCAGACCATTCAGATTCTGGCACCCAATATCACCACTTGGAGCCTTTTGGTAAATTGCTACACCGTTTTACACTTCAGGATCCTTCAAGAAAAATAATTGTACCCAATTCATGTGGTTCTGTTTGGATTTAATGAAACAGCACATGTGAAGCTCACAGCAACATGTCTCTCACAAAATGAGGACTTGCTACATGTGAGCAAAAGAGATGGCTTCAAAGGAAGTGGTTTCTTTTTTTTTCTTTTCTTCTTTTTTTTTTCTTTTCTGGGTCACACCCGGCGTTGCACAGGGGTTACCCCTGGCTCATGCACTCAGGAATTACTCCTGGCAGTGCTCGGGGGACCATATGGGATGCTGGGAATCGAACCCGGGTCACCTGCGTGCAAGGCAAACGCCCTGCCCTCTGTGTTGTTGCTCCAGCCCTGGAAGTGGTTTCTTATACAATCTATGGTCCCGTACTGTCTGCTTGAAGGGAAAACACACTATCCGACTCTGGAGGGAAGTAAAGAAACTTGAATGTTAACTTCGATACACACACACACACACACACACACACACACACACACACACACACATACACACACACTCATGCACTCACACACGTACAATTTCTTTATTTGGGGGGTTCCCAGGCAGTGCTCAGGAAGCCTGGGGACCTCTTCCGGTAGGGCCAGAGGATGTGGTACTGCTTGAGGCCCAACAGTGCAGGATTATCCAGGAACCCCTCATGATGGTCAGGACCTTCCCCAGGTCTGTACCTGCTGATGCTTAGAGGCCGGGGTGTGGGCATACATTGCTGGGAAGAAACTGGGGTCTGCTTCAGGCAAGACACCTTAACCTTTGTACTGTCACCCCGGCCTCCCAACTTGAATGCCTATAGTTTTTACCCCTAAAGTCCACTCTGCCTACTCTTTGACATTCATCATTAGATAGCCATCCACATACTTCATTTTTCTATTTTAGACCCTTTGCTGGGTGGCCAACTGGGAGGGAGACGATGACATCAACTTCATTGATTTCATATCCGGAATTCTAATGAGGGGAGGTTGAATCAGATCAAAACTGAAACCAGGCTTGAGAGGTAGTTCATCGAGGGTGTGCTAACCTTGTACATGACTAACTCTGGTCCAGTCCCTAGCACTACAATTATGGGCACTTCCAGGAGTGATCTCTGAGCACAAAATCAGGAGTCAGTCCCGAGTACTGCAGGGTAAGGGCAAGAAGAGAAAGAAAAAAATAAACTAAGAATAATGGTTTTGTATGACAATAGTTGCTGGAAACTTTCATGTTGGACAAGACCTGAGGGTTTAGATAAAGATTATTCTTGATAACATTTCAGTATCAATACTGCAAACCACAATGCCCAAAAGAGAGAGAAGAAAAGCTTCTGCCATAGAGGCAGGCAGTGGGGTTAGGGCTGGGGGGGGGGGGGTGATGGGAGGGAACAGCTTTGTAATGGTCTATCTCACAATGATTCAATAAAATGTGTTTTTTTTTTAAAAGAATAATGGTTTTCTTGTATGTCTATGTTATCTCATTTAATGGTCAAAAGATGAAGGGTCATTAAAAGCTAATTTTATTTCATTTGTAGTGATTCATTCCTCTTAATTTTAAAATTTTCTCTTTGTAGCAATTAGGCACACACTTAAGAAGTAAAGCCATTTACATATGTTGACAAGGGAGCAGATACAGAAATTGCTCCAGACCTCAGCAAACCTGGACATGATTAAGGCGGTGCAACTTGGATATGACCTTCCCCTCCCAGAGGTAACTCACTCCTGGCTGAAGAGCTTTCAGAGGTCAAAGTGGAAGAACAAATGATAAACGGACCTACCAGGAAGCCTTTGTATTATTAGTAAGATAAATCCCGAAATTCCAACAACAGATAATTGTTTAAGTGTTCATTTTAACAAGGCCAATAATGAGGCCACATAAAAGGTATATACTGACATCATCATAATCTAATGGCAAATAAATGTTTTAAAAAATAAGGTATTGGGGCTGGAGTAATAGCACAGCAGGTAGGGCGTTTGCCTTGCACGCGGCCGACCCAAGTTCGATTCCCAGCATCACATAGGGTCCCCCGAGCACCGCCAGGAGTGATTCCTGAGTGCAGAGCCAGGAGTAACCCCTGAGCATTGCCGGGGGTGACCCAAAAAGCAAATAAATAAATAAATAGATAGATAAATAAATAAGGTATTATTCTGCATTTGCAACTGAAAAGCCTCACTGTAAACAGCCCTCTTGAAGGGTCTTGTTATTTTCATTCCTCCCACTCTGCATCTGATTCCTCATATTTTCCCAGAGAAGGAAGGAGATGGAATCATCCATGGACATATGGAAAGTCGGAGGAATTAAGCTTTCAAGCCATGTCCAAAATTTTCAGAAGCAAACTTTGTTCAGGTTGCACAACTGTGATTGGATTACTTTCTAAAGGGAGATTTGTGGGGTTGGGTGGTGAGTAAAAACTAAATTCGGGGAGATTTTGGAGGGAAAGCTCTTAAGCTTAGGAATAGAGAAGGAGAATCATGTTGGACTCACCCAGGGTGGGAAGCTGAAACTTGGGTCTCTGGACTTTGTCCCTGTTCCCACTCCTGTGTGTGTTGTTAGGGAAAGTACCCAGGGGCCCTCTAACAGAGCATTTCCATTTATCTGCTGGGTAAAGGCTAACAGATGAAGGCATACACCATCCTCTGTAGAACAGCTAGGGCAGGGGCAGAATTCCCTGCAATGGAAGACTCCTCTATGTCTAGCTTTTTGGTTGAAGTTTGTCTCGAGAGCTCTGTTGACTCTCAGTTCCATTAGACAGGAAGGAAAGATGAAAATGGCCATCTTGGACAAGACGAGAAACAATTGCATTATTCATGCTTGAGTCTGGCTTGGTTCCAGGGCTTTAATGGTTTAAAAAGAAAAAAAAAATCAATGAAGCCATTGACCAGTTTAATTCAACTGATGTTTACTTATCTCTTTTCACAGCATAGGGATTACCTAGGCAGTCAGAACTAGTCCGTCCATAGCCACTTGGAAGGATTCTCAGAAGAGATGAGCCCTGAATAGGTCAGACCAGGGCCTGGGGGCAGATAGAGTCTTATACCTCTCTATATGAGTTCAGGGATCTGCATGTTGGGTCAGAATTAAAGGTGCCAAGTTTGGGAGTTAGAAAGATAATATAGAGGTTAAAGTGTTGACCTTCATCCCCCAGACTCAAGGTTTAAATCATGGGCCAGGGGTTATTACTGATCACAGTACTAGGAATAACTTCTTACTACTGTTGGATGTCCTCCAATTCCTCTCTCCCTCTAAGAATATCTTAAGTATTAAGTCTGGTCAAGGAGGGACCTTTGGTGGCCTAATATCTTCAGCTTACCCTTCTATAAGTGTACACCCCTTGACAATTTCCTCCTGGTTCCCCAGCCAAGCCGTCAGCTCTTGGATAGAAAGGTTTGTAAACTTTCTCTTCATTGCCATAAGCATCATACCTAGCATCTAATATGTGCTTAAAAATTTCTGTTGAATGAATAAACCAACTAAAGTGACGCTTGGCAGTTTTAAAATTCAGTTATCTCAGGTCTCAAGGGTCAACTGTTACATGTCCAGTTACCTCAGAACCATAAAAGGATGTTATAATTATCTAGAAATGGACTCGATGAGAACATATCCCGATAGGTAGGAAAGGATAAGGAAAAGCAGTTCTGAAAAAGCACGTTTTTTAGCATTTGGGAAAGGGGAGAAAAAGTGAAAATGAGTGAAGGTAATTCTGGGTCTCCAGCAGGAGACATTATTGAAATCAACTCCTTCCAAAAAATAATTTTTTTTTTAATGGCAATTAAACTCAAGTAAACTTGGTCAGAGAAATAGTATATGGGACGGGTGTTGGGAGGATCCTCCCAGGATGGGAGAAGCATGCTGAAAGTAGACTCTAGAACCAACATGATTGCCATTCAATGCCTCTTTTGCAAACCACAACACCCAATAGGAGAGAGAGAACAAAAGGGAATGCTCTGCCACAGAAGCGGGATGGGATGGGGGGAACGGGGGTGGGTGGGAGGGATACTGGGATCCGTGGTGGTGGAAAATGGGCACTGGTGGAGGGATGGGTCCTCGATCGTTGTATAACTGAAACCCAAGCACAAAAATTTGTAAGTCTACAACTGTACCTCATGGTGTTTCACTAATAAAAATTAAAAAAAAAAAAATAGTATACGGGGCAAGGTACTTGCCTTGCATGCAGCTAACCTGGGTTCAATCTTACACCACATACGGTTTCCTGAACCCTGCCAGGAGTGACTCCTGAGCACAGAGCCAAGAGTAAACCCTGAGCACCACTGGGTATGGCCTAAATGCCATGGCTTAACAACCCGCAAGCGCCCCCTCCCCCGACAAAATCCTAAATAGACTGAGTTGCAATAATGAGGCCTACTGGGGGCCACCCTAGATAGAACTCAAACTAAAATATAAAATTCCTTTCCTTCATTCCCCTCATCCTGCCCAATTAATCGGTCTTTTCCTTCTTCTTTTTAAATTTAGTTCTTGGGCTGTGTCTGGCTGTACTCTCAAGCTACCCCGGGCTTGTTGCTGAGAGCGCCGGAGGCATTTGGGGGCCGCAGGTGGGGCTGGGTTCTAACCAGGCCTCCTGCAGGCAAAGCGCGCATTCTGACCATTGAGCTATCTCCCCGAACTACATGCCTTGATTACCCTTCCCCCAACCTGGAGTCCTCCAGCCTTGAGGACATCCAGGGGGGACCTTTGTAGTCACTCTGGAAAACCGGAGATCTGACTGGACTGGTCCTTCTTCCCCAGTGTTTCTGAGATTCTCCAGAAATTACCTTAAGAATATGAGGATTTTTAAAAAAAATTTTATTAGTGAGACACCATGAGGTACAGTTGCAGACTTACACATTTTTGTGCTTGGGTTTCAATTATACAATGATCAAATACCCATCCCTCCACTGGTGCCCATTTCCCACCACCATGGATCCCAGTAGCCCTCCCACCCCTACCCCACTCCCCATCCCACCCTGACTCTGTGGCAGGGCATTTCCCTCTGTTCTCTCTCTCCTTTTGGGTGTTGTGGTTTGCAAAAGAGACAATGGGTGACAATCATGTTTGGTCTATCGTCTACTTTCAGCATGCTTCGTTCATCCTGGGAGGATCCTCCCAACACCCTTTATTTGGTGCTCCCTTCTGTATCTGAGCTCCCTTTTCTCCTAGCACGTGTGGTTGGCCTCCAAGCCATGGAGTAAAATTCCTGGTACTAATCTCGGCCAAAGAATATGAGGATTTTAATCAATGCTTTAGAATCCTGAGAAGGTTGATCAGAAGCTTCCAAAGAAAGTTAATGAGGGAAGTAGTCTCTAAGGGCTCTGAGCAAATCAGTTAGTGTCCATGCATGAGAGGTACTAGTCTTCAGTCTTTGAAAATGTCAGGGATCCTTCAAAGGACCTTCTCTACATGCAGGGGACCCAGGTATGAGCCCTACTCCACATACTGGAGCGTCACTGGGAGTGACCCAAGAGTAGAACCAGGTGAACCCCCTGAGCACCACCAGGAGTTGTCCCCAAACCAGATGCAAACAAAAAGTCTCAGACAGATACAGAGAAGAATATGCTTTCTGCAGTTTTGTGCCTTAGCAAAACAGTGAGATGGAGCATAGTATGACCCAACCAGAAGAAAAAGAAAGAAAGAAAGAAAAAAAGAAAGAAAGAAAGAAAGAAAGAGAGAGAAAGAGAGAAAGAAGGAAGAAAGAAAGAGAGAGAAAGAAAAAGAGAAAGAAGGAAGGAAAGAAAGACAGAAAGTGAAAGAAAGAAGAAAAAGAAAGAGAGAAAAAAGACAGACAGACGGAAAGAAAGAGAGAAAGAAAGAGAGAAAAAGAAAGACAGACAGAAAGAAAGAAAGACAGAAAGAGAAAGGGAGTGCTTGCTTCAGCAGCACATATACTAAAATTGGAACGATGCAGAGAAGATTTCCATGGCCTCCGAGTAAGGATGACATACAAATTTGTGAAACGTTCCATATTTTTCCCTGCGGCTGTCCCCCCAGCTTTGATTCTACCACTGTGAATGCTTCCCTTTCCCCTGCCTGCCCCCCACGACCCCCTACTCTAGCCAACTTACTCTTCAATAAAGAACCAACCACAAAAAAAGAGAAAGACAGAGCAGAAGGAGGGAGGGAAGGAATCAAGGAAGGAAGGAAGAAAGGAATGAAGGGGGAAGGAATGAAGGAGGGAGGGAGGGAGGGAAGGAAGGAAGGAAGGAAGGAAGGGAAGGAAGGAAGGGAAGGAAGGAAGGAAAGAAGGAAGGAAGAAAGGAGGGAAGGAAGGAAGGAAGGAAGAAAGGAAGGAAGGAAGGAAGAAAGGAGGGAAGGAAGGAAGGAAGGATGGAAGGAAGGAAGGAAGGAGGGGTGGAAGGAAGTAGAGGGAAGGAAGGAAGGTTGAAGGGAAGGAGGGAGGGAGGGAAAGAAAGAAAAAACTACCCAGTCATAATGACAATTTTTAGATGGCAATATTCCCAGAAAACTCAGTTTTCTTTTTTGTAGTTTTCAATAGGCTTCAAATGGGTTTCCTAAAATAAATGTATGAGCTCGTGGATCCTGCTTACTGTTCTGTACCTATGTGTAATTCTAATAGGCCAGAATTTATTATACATTATAATAGGGCAAAATATAATGAAGTTAATTATAGCATTGTGCTGGTGGGGTGTTTTGTGAGCACCCTGTACTTCTCCTGCATTCATTACAACAAATAGGAATCTTGACTTTTTTTTTTAAATTGAGTCATTGAGATACACAGTTACAAAGCTGTTCAATACATGTTTCTTCTCTTTTAAAATAAATTTAAAATATTAAAAAAATAAAGAGACAGAAGAGGAAAAAATAGGGCCGGAGAGATAGTACAACAGGTAAGGAAATTACCTTGCATGTATACCTGACCCAGGTTTAATTCCCTCACCCCAGAGTGTCCCTCAAGGCTGCCGACGGTGATTCCTGAGCACAGCCAGGCGTGGCCTCCAAACAAACAGAAAAAAAGAAACTGTCAAGGCACCTGCAAATGGCATCAGAGTCCATGCATCTTGGTACTGTGAGAGCAAGGGCACAGGTTCTGACCCTGTGTGCTTAGATCGCATTTTGGGGGAGTAGGGAGAGGCATTAGAATGGCAAACAGTGGTCCTCTTAGTAGTCATTGATGCACATGACTGGCTCCTTCAACCAGTTCCTTCTGGTCTGTGCAGATGTCCTTCCTCCCACACCCTGCTTTCACAGTACAATCAACATCTCTTGTCCCCTCTATTAAATCACGGCTGGAAGAGAACTGTGTCTGCTGATGTACTTTTATTGAGATTGAGTCCCATAACCTTTGCAATAAAATGAGACTTGGCTACTTAAAGTCTCCCTGTCTCCTCTCTCTCTCTCTCTCTCTCTCTCTCTCTCTCTCTCTCTCTCTCTCATTAACCAAATCCAATTCGTCCCAATCCTTCTACATTTCTGACAAGGTGGGGGGTTGGGGATAGTAAATTGTTTAGGTCCAAAGGGAAGCGCCTTATTAGGATGCTGTGAGGACATGAAATTAGATTTCATCTGGGGACAAAAAGACATGTGGCTAGCATGCAGTCTAATGAATTCGGTGAGGAATTCTTTCATCTGTCCAGAAACTCTTTCTAGAAAAGTGGCCTGGGATAGGCCATCAGCTGAACTCTGAGGATCAAGAGACACTTGGTGCAATCTTCATCCTTGCATCTAGTGGGAAAAACATATTCATGCTCATAATTTTGATACAGAGTTTTAGGGGGGCACTGGGTGTTATGGCAGAACAGAAGAGGGGGTACTTCCTCTCTCCCTACTCTCACAGTGAACATTAGGAGGCATAGCCGTAGCCCCTACAAGTCGTGAAGAAGAAGTTCTCCCAAAGCCACAGCATGGGAACCTGGGGAGCAAGCTTCCAGGCTGAGAGCAAGGCAGGAATGAAAGCAGGGCACCTGCAGGAGAGAAGGATAACTAGTGTGACCGGCACAGGATGGATGGATGGGCAGTTCCACAGAAGGGTGAGGTGGCACTGGCCAGAGCCAAACATTTTCCTATTGGTCATTATTAAATGGGCTGGAGCGATAGCACAGTGGTAGGGCGTTTGCCTTGCATGCGGTCGGCCTGGGTTCAATTCCTCCGCCCCTCTCAGAAAGCCCGGCAAGCTACCGAGAGTATCTCGCCCACACGGCAGAGCCTGGCAAGCTCCCGGTGGCATGTTCAATATGCCAAACACAGTAACAACAAGTCTCACGATGGAGACGTTACTGGGCCCGCTCGAGCAAATCGATGAACAACAGGAGGACAGTGACAGTGACATTATTAACATATGGATCAAAAAAAGGGAAGTAAAGATCAACATTTACTCAGGACATACTCTAACACACATAATCCTCAGGGGAGTAGCTATTCATGAAAAGCATCTTTTTGTCTACAGGTCCTCAGACGTACCATGATTTCTTATCGACATTCCTGATAGCCCCTTCGCTGCACTTGTGAGTCACCTTCCCACCATGAACTCTCTCTCTCTCTCTGTGTGTGTGTATGTGTGTGTGTGTGTGTGTCTGTGTACTCCTCTTTCTCCAACTCTTTGTTCATTTAAACATTTCTTTTTTTTCTGTTTTTTTTTTTCTTTTGGAGGGGGTGGTTTTGTCTACTGGCTCTGTGCTCAGGAGTGACCCTTGGTGGTGCTCAGGGGATGGACCTGTGCTTTGGTTTTGAACCTTGGTCATGGCCACCACAGGCCAGATGCAAGGCAAGTGCCTTACGTCCTGTTCTATCTCGTTGACCCTGAACTCCTGGCTCTCATATGCCTGGAATTATGCAAATATGAAAAGAGCTAGTGTTGTCCAATGGCAGAAGAAATATTAATCAGTGCTGATACTCTTTATTCTATTTTTTGTCACTGGAAAGGAGGGCAGACCTCGATTTTAAGGGGAATGTGAGAATTTTAAGGAGATTTTAAGAAGATTTTTAAGTGAGATTTTAAGGAGAATATGAACATGTTCTTATTGAATTGCTAGACTGACTGACAAGTAAGAATTTTTGCATGTTGTGGTATGGTGCTTCCACTTAGTAATTATCTAATAAAATCTAACAGTGTAAAACTGGCTAAGGATTTTCAGTCTTTCATTTACTCCGACCATCCTCACATTATGACTTCACACTATTACAACACATTCACCAAACTGCTCTCTTTCTGTTATCCACAAATTACATCCTGTGTCCTTATCTTCACTTGCCGAAGGAAAGATGAGGAAAATCTACAAGATGAGTCATCAAAGATTGTTGGGAACGAGAACCCAGAATGCTGGAATCCAGTTATGGAATGCTGTCCTGGAATGCCAACTCCAGTGGGGGTCCTGTCTGCTCTGTCGCTCCCCTCCTGGAAGACTTCTTCTTAAGAAAGCCCTTTATGTTGATAATTTACCCTGATAAACTAACACCCTTGGATATGTAATAGTCTAACCCGGAGAGATCAAGGCTATTAGGTGCCTCACCGAAGAATGTTATTCTCCTTCTAATGATTATTGGTTCTAAGCACTGTAGCATTGTCCTCTCATTGTTCATCAATTTGCTCGAGTAGGCACCAGTAACGGCTCCATTGTGACACTTGTTGTTACTGTGTTTGGCATATCAAATATGTCAGGGGGAGCTTGCCAGGCTCTGCCGTGTGGGCAGGATCCTCTTGGTAGTTTGTCGGGCTCTCCGAGAGGGGTGGAGGAATCGAACCCAGGTTGGCCTCGTGCAAAGCAAATGGCCTACCCGCTGTGCTAATATCCACGAGGCTGTTGACCTCTAATCCCATGCTTTTTCTCTTTTATTTCTGTCTCTTTCCTTAATCCTTGCAGTGACCCTGCTTCAGGTCTGTTCCTCGGGGGCTAGTCGTCTGCAAAGGATGTTCTATATCATTGGTTGTGAAATGGCTCAGTCAGTGAGGCTGCAGGTAGGGTGTGTGTTACGAGGCCCAGTGAAATGCCTCTTGTCTTGCCAGAAGCTTGGAGCATGCCAAGGTGAAAGATGATCCCAGTCTGCAGACAATCCCACGTGTCTGCCAGGATGGGGCAGCTCCCATCCACAGGCTGATTCTAAACCTCCAGCCTGCATGGAAACCTCCCTCCCACGCTAATCCTGCAGGGTTTTATTTGCTTGCTTTTAATGAAGTAGGGTTGTTTTAGTTAGGGAAATTAGAGAAGGGAGAGAGAGAGAGAGAGACAGTGACAAAGAACAGTCCTGTGCTTTGTCTCCACTTTGGTCACTACTTAAAAGTGCAAATCTATCATCTAAACGCCTCCATTTCACATTGTTGATAGAGAAGAGACTTTCTGACTCCCTGTTATTCAGAACCTTATGGGTTTGCACATGCCAGTGGTTTTCAACCTTCTCATCACTGTGGGTCACGAGTTTGTGCTGTATATTCTGTTCTCCCGCAAACACGTGTTATCAAAAGATTTTAACCAAATAACCGTTGTACATAGCCAAGCAACCATTACCCCAAGTTGTGCATTTCCTAAAGTTAAATACTAGCAAGCCCATTAACTGCTTTGTGTGTTTCCCAGAACGCCATGGGGAGAGCAGCATTTAAATGTCCATTAAAATCTTGAGTGTAACTACTGCGTAATGACACCACAATTCAATTTTACGGCAATGTGCTGGCTGCCCTCCCCACTGGATATCTGCTTCTGCTGGAACCTTTTCCTTTAGGAACTGACCCTCTCTCGAATGTTCTGACAACTCCATTGCCCTACTTTCCCCGACTGTGGGTCATTTGCTGAGTATGTGAGCTCACTTTCGTAACTGTGATCTTCGTCGGTGTTATAAAGACTGCTGAGTATGGAACTATGGATTTTGTTCTGGTCGGCACAACGTAAAGAAATTCTGTTCCAAGTGGTTATAGAAACACTTCTGCTAGTTGGGAAATAGTCACAATCCCTTTGATTCTCCTCGCTCCTGAATTGAATGTATGTGCTACTGATGGAGCTAATGCAACCATCTTAAAATGGAAAAGACAAAGAAGAAAAAAAGACAGGGGCTGGAGTGATAGCACAGTGGGTCGGGCATTTGCCTTGCATGTAGCTGACCCAGGTTCGATTCCCAGCCTCCCATATGGTCCCCTGAGGACCGCCAGGAGTAATTCCTGAGTGCAAAGCCAGGAGTAACTCCCAGTAAAAAGAGAGAGAGAGACAGAGAGAGACAGAGAGAGAGAATCACAAGATATCAATGCTGACATCTTTCGTCACCTAAACAATAACATGAAATTATTTGTCACTGCCAAACTACAGTTTCTAAGTCAAATTTGTGCTCGTATGCCTCAGGAGACCTGCCTGAGAAGCTTATTATAGTCAGGGGTAGCCTCCTCTGCTCCTGCCTCCCTTTTCACGCCCAGGAGTTGGATTCTAGGCTCTGCCAGTGCCAAGGGTTCAGCTGGTCACTGCCAGCATGTTGGAAAGTCTACTGCTTGCCATCAGTGGCATTGAGTGATGGTCCCTCAGTCTGGAGGTGCTGCCTACAGAAGTGGTCATGGCTCTAGCTTTTCATCCAAGCTGAAACGCTGGGCTTACCAAGCGTATGGTCTGCCCAGGGTTCTGGCTGTTACTTCGACATGAAGAGTGACTCTGGATGTTGATATTTCCATTATCCATCTGGCTGGTAGATGGCTCCCCTGGGCCTATAAGCTTCCCCCCACTTCCCCTAGAATCCCTGCAGCAGAAGGTAATGGAACCAAAGATGGCCCAATCCAAGCAAAGAGGGCGGGGCAAGAGTTTTCTATTCAGTTGTATATTGATCTTTGACTTGCCCTTGGTTCACAAAGTTAGTGTCTGCTAGCTGATCATTTCCTTTATAGGAAATAGATTAATCCATCATTGCTATAGGAAGTACTTATTAAGGCAGGTAAAGAAACAAACAACCCCTCCCCTCTTTTTGTTTTTTTAAAGATGATGTTGTCAAGTTCCTGTCATTTGTTGCTGTACAGAATCCAAACCTATGCTGGCAATCAAAATCTGTATGTTTCAGTAAACAGATTTTTTAGAGAGAGCAGTTTTTTGGCCTGAAGGAGTACTTCAGCAAGAGCGGAGAAATAGTTGCATATAAGTAAGTCATAAGTAAAGCAAGAACTCTGGTGTGATTTGAAGGCCAGGTTATTTGGGCTAAGTAGTTGAAGAATATATCATGAGGTATTTCGAGGGTTATGAAATAAATTTAGTAGGCTACAACCAGCATTTGTTTTGTTGGGTTTTATTTTCCCATGAATGTTCATAGTAGCTTTATTCCTAAAACCAGATTATGAATCCCACTAGACTGAAGAATTCTGGTCTAAAGCATCAAGCTATTTCCATAGGGTACCCTGGGAGGGTGGCTTCAGGAGAGAAATGACATAATCAGCTACAGAGAAGAAAAGATTGAAAGGCAAGGAGACCAACAGCAAATTAGGCAAGGTTCCTGCAGGTACAAGAAAGGCATAAGAGAGAGGGTCTAGGAGTTAGATTCTGTCAATCGAACTGATAGCATTTAACTCAAACCCAGATAGTCAGGGTTTCTATATTGGTTGATGAATGCAGATAGAAAGACTGGGGGGTTATTGGGGTAAATCAAAGGATATGAACTTTGATGATGATATGGGGACTTGTGACTCCTATTGGGTGGCAAATGCAGCTACCAGCAGTCTGGCACTCATTTCCTCCTCCTCCTCCTCCTCCTCCTCCTCCTCCTCCTCCTCCTCCTCCTCCTCCTCCTCCTCCTCCTCCTCCTCCTCTTCCTCCTCCTCCTCCTCTTCCTCCTCCTCCTCCTCCAGATTTGCCAGCCTACTGGACTTTGCTCAGAATTAGAACCTCATTTACAGCAAAAGACTGTAAAAGCCCGTGCTCTTGTGCTGCGCCCATTCTTTTCCTTGAACCTTTTCCAAGGCCTTGGTCAGATGGCTTTTGACCACAAGCTCTAACACTTTGATTTTTAGATGCTTTAAACTGTGAGGAGCACGGGAAAGTTGGCTCACCAGAAATTCTGAGACTTATTTCTGATGGTGAAGTCAGTGAGTTACTGAGGACAGGGTGCCAAGGAGATTCTTTTGCTATTCTTTTAGTTTTCCCTTGAAGGACAAGAAACTGCCGTATTTGCGGTTGTCTCTCTGCATAACCAAGTCCAGATTAGGAGGGAGCTAGTCTTTAACTTGTATCCACAAGTACCAGGAGGTTTACTACATGGCTTGAAGGCCAGCCACACATGCTAGGGGAAAAGGCAGCTCAGACAGAGAAGGGAGTACCAAATAAAGGGTGTTGGGAGGATCCTCCCAGGATGGGAGAAGCATGCTGAAAGTAGACTATAGACCAAACAGGATTGTCACCCATTGCCTCTTTTGCAAACCACAACACCCAACAGGAGAGAGAGAACAAGGGGGAATGCCCTGCCACAGAGGCAGGGTGGGATGGGGGGATGGGGGATGGGAGGGATACTGGGATCAGTGGTGGTGGAGAATGGGCACTGGTGGAGGGATGGGTATTTGATCATTGTGTAACTGAAACCCAAGCACAAAATTTTTTAAGTGTAAAACTGTACCTCATAGTGTTTCACTAATAAATTTTTTTAAAAAATTTGCAAAAAAAATAATGGAGCTAAATAAAATTCCATTTATTCTTCAAAAAAAATCTTATATTCACAATCAGGGCAAAGAAAGCTTCCCAGGAAAGGTCCTCTTAAGTTTCATGGCTTAGAATTGTATTCTATGGTCATAACCAGCCTGCCATTGTTGAGGCAAAAGAGACTCACACTGGCTTAAACAGGGCCATCAACCTACCCCTCTCCCTGTTTGAAGAGGGTCTCCTGAAACCTAGTGATAGCCCAAATATAAAATAATTAGTGTTTTGATAGAAGAGAACATTATTGTTTTGATAGAAGGAAATAGCAAACAAGCAGCTAAGTTGTAGGCCATGCAAAAAGAATAAGTTGAACATAGTTCAATAGTTCATAGAACTAGACTTCTATAGCATGAAAATTTATGCCACTGTAATGACTCACAAGTGGACATTTTAAAATAGAATGGCATTTTATTTTACTTAAATTTTTTTTATTATAAACTGTGACTTACAGAGTTGTTCATAAGACAGTTGATTCGGGCATTCTATGTTCCAACACAATCCCATCCCCAGTGTGACTTCATTGAGAAACAAAAACATGCCCTAGGAGGCTGGAGAGATACTGCGGTACATAAACCACCTGATTATTTGCACATGGCCAACCTAGGTTCAATCCCTGGCACCACATATGGTCCCTTGAGCACTGCTAGATTGATTCCCGAGCACAGAGACAAAGATAATCCCTGGGCACCACTGGGTGTGGCCCCCAGACCACCAAACCTCTCCCTCTTTCTAAAAAACCGTAGTCCCACTTATGGTTCTCAAGGATGGAAAACGCACAGAGGCCTGGGTACCAGGAGGTGAGGACAATGACAGTCTGTCTGCCACAGACACTGTGAGCAGCCAGGGCTGCATCACATATCAGCTCAGTTACCAGAAAAGAGTGGGAAAACTTTCTGGGAAATGAATTCTATTGCTCCTTCAATTCACATAAAAATGAAAATGACATTATGACAATGAGAATTTCTGAGATTTGGCAACGACTGAAGATGACACAGGAAATGAAAGAGAGGAAGATGATTCAGGGCTTTCGAGCCAGTGACGGGAAAAGGACAATCCTGTTACTGGATTTGGGGACTCAGGCAGAAGGAAATAAAATGAAGATTCCTGTGCTGTTCTGTGGGGGGAGACGCAGGCCTGGATGTATTTGGAAAGCGTCAGAAGAGAGGCAGGTGCCATTTACTTGACTTGTGGATATGGACGGAACAGGTGTGAGTCGGGCAGTAGGAGATTATGCCCACATACTCTTCTGTTCAACGTCTTTCTCAGTTCTGCTCAACTCCTTTAAGTTTTAATCCTCAGGGCCCCAAGGATTAACCTGGCTCCTCGCACTCAATGCTAAATAAGCCCTCTTCTGAGGTGCCTTTAGAAGGGTCCAGAGAAATAGTACAGGGGTTAAGGCATTTCCCTTGTATGCAGCCGATCAAGGTTCAATTACCAGCACCACTTATAGTCCCTCTAGTCCTGCTGGAAGTGACCTCTGAGTACAGAGCTAGAAGTATGCCCTGAGCACCGCTGGGCATGACCCAAAATAAAACGAGAAAGCTAACAACAACAACAAAAAGAGAAGAACATTAGACTCCTTAGAGATCTCCAAAATATCTCATGCTCCCTGTTTTCTCTGTCTTCATTATTGTTTTTTCACTGCATATGGCACTCTTCACCTCTCCATCCATCATTGCCTGGCTTTGTCTTCTTTGTGTCTCCGAGTTGATTATACTCCTCAGATGTCTTATGTCTCAGGGTTTCCTGAGACACTTGTGTGTCTCTGTTGTGTTTGCAGAACATGCTGTACAACCCACTTCTTTTTTTTTTTAAGATTTTTTTTTTAATTAGTGAAACACCATGAGGTACAGTTGTAGGCTTACAAGTTGTTGTGCTTGGGTTTCAGTTATACAATGATTGAGTACCCATCCCACCACTAGTGCCCATTCTCCACCCCCACCATTACCAGTATCCCTCCCAACCCCCCATACCCCATCCCACCCTGCCTCTGTGGCAGGGCATTCCCTTCTGTTCTCTCTCTCATTTTGGGTGTTGTGGTCTGCAAAAGAGGCATTGGGTGGCAATCGTGTTCGGTCCATAGACTACTTTCAGCAGGCATCTCCCATCCTGGGCGGATCTTCCCAGCACCCTTTATTTGGTGCTCCCTTCTCTATCCGATCTGCCCTTACCCCTGTGCAGCTGGCCTCTAAGTCATGGAGTGAACAACCTGGTATTTATCACAGTTGTTCTTGGGTGTTAGTCTCTTATTTTGTTACTTTATATCCCCCAGATGAATGCAATCTTTCTAGGTCTATCCCTCTCTTTCTGACTCATTTTGCTTAGCATGATACTTTCCATATTGTGCCACTTGTATGTAAATTTCATGACTTCCTCTTTTCTAACTGCTACATAGTACTCCATTGTGTAGATGTACCAAAGTTTCTTTAACCAGTCATCTGTTCTTGGGCACTCAGGTTTTTTCCGTATACTAGCTATTGTAAAGAGTGCTGCAATGAACAAACAAGTGCAGATGTCACTTCGTCTCTACTTTTTAGCCTCACTGGGGTATATTCCCAGGGGTGGTATTGCTGGGTCAAATGGGAGCTCAATTTCTGATTTTTTTGAGAGTCATCCATACTGTTTTCCAAAAGGTGTACAACCCACTTCCCATTGTAGTTCCAATGGCTCCATATTGTCAGGATCTACTTACCTATCTCTAACTAGACTACCAATTTCTTAAAAGCAAGTCTAAAACATAGCTCCAGTTCCTAGCAGAGTTGTGAAACCCGAAGATGCTCCATCAGCACTTTCTGAGTGAGTGAGGGGTGAGCACGTTTCTCTCTCAATTAAAACTCGCTTTCTGATATGTCTCCAAAAAGTTGACTCAAGAGCTGGAGTGATAGTACAGCATGTCTTGCATGTGGCTGACCCTGGTATGATTCCCAACACCACCTGGTCCCCTGAACATTACAGTGTCTCCTTCCAGGATAGACCTTTCAGCCAGATAATCCCTGACACATCATAGACTAGGCATCACCACCTCCTCGTGTGCTTGCATTGAACTGAAGACCCACATTGACTGGGAATCAACATGCAGACCTCCTGAGCACTTCTTGGGAATACAGCCCACCCCAAAAGAAGTAAATTCAAAAGGACATTAATGCCTAGGATGGAGATCAGTATGTGAGGCCCTCAATCCCATTCCTGGCACCAAACACCTAGTGGTGAGGTGGAATTTGGTGCTTAGTGCTTAGGTAAAAAAAGTCAACCATTAAGACATAATAACTCATGTCAGCAGAGAGATCCTGGAGTTCAGTGATGTTTGGGATGAATCGATGCCTAAATGATGTTACTGGGACCCAGGTTTTCTTTCCCTCTGCTTTGGCTCTGCTTTCTCTGGCTTAGCTCTATTCAGGAGTTGGGCCTCTCTCAGCGTGGTAGGATGGGCCAGTTTGCAGCTAGTCTCAGATTCCCCCATGCTCAAGTCTGGCAGTATAAAAATGCCTCACTCTAGAAGCCTTAGCAGGAGTCTATGGAGTCTCCAGGAGTTCTCAAAGGAGTCTCCTGCACTTGCCAAGATCAATGACTCATTATCCAGGTGGTGTATGACTAGTATTAGATAAGCCTAAATCATGAGCTCTACCCAGATCTGATCCCCCCGCAAATCATAAAAACAAGGGTGGGGAATAGAACTGGAGGGAGGAAGGGTGGGAGGGACACTCCAGACAGAAATCTTGGGGTTTTTTTTCTGAAATTATCAGTGGGGTACATCAAAGGTGAATTTCCACTGTGCTATGCCTGCTGTCCAGAAGGGACAAAGAGACCAAGATCCAGCCAGGAAGATTTTTTTCGTAGTTGTTTTTTTGGTTTTTTGCTTTTTGGGTCACACCTGGGGATGCACAGGAGTTAATCCTGGATCTACACTGAGGAATTACTCCTGGCGGTGCTCAGGGGATCATATGGGATGCTGGGAATCGAACCTGGGTCAGCCGTGTGCAACGCAAATGCCCTATCCACTGTACTATCACTCCAGTTCCCTTGGCAAGGAAGCTTCAAGTAAGAGAGATAGGTAAAGAACTAAAAATTACATTTAGTGTCATCAAAGGAAAAACTTCTATTTATTTACATCATATATATATATATATATATATATATATATATATTCCTCCACCCAGATCCTCCAAATTCCAGTAGGCAGGGCTCACACCCACCCTGGCGCCATGTAATCCTATCAACGGCCCAGACTCAGAGACTATAAAACCCAGCTCCCGGAAGCTGACATCTTATCATCTCATTCCTACTTTGGACAAATTGGCAGGCTACCGAATGTAACCTGCCCACACGGCAGAGTCTGGCAAACTCCCTGTGGCGTACCCAATATGCCAAATACCAGTAACAATGACGGGTCTCATTCTCCTAACCCTGAAAGAGCCTTGAATATGGCACTTTTAAAAAAAATCTCAGGGCTAGGACGAAGGAGACGTTACTGGGGCCTGCTCGAGGCAATCGACGAATAACAGGATGGTCGTGATTGTGATCCTATGTAACAGGAGCTTGCATACCATATTTCATTTCATTCTAACAAACACCTGAACTCTCTTAAAAGTCAGCATCTTGGAGTAAATTAAGTCTCAAAAAAATATGTGACTAATCTGGCCACATACAAACCACATACTATAGCTGCAATAAGAGCCCTTAAAATCCAGAGGATCATGTTGAGAAGACTTCAAGAAAACATCAAATCCAGCAAGAGGGCTGGAATGAGTGAACGCTAATATGAACTCTATGTATTTGGAAATAGGAACGTAAAGCCGATTTTATGTTTATTTTATAAAACCTTTGAGAACTACAGGGACTGAGTAACAAATAGGTGATCACGCTTCTGAGATGGTTGCAATGAGAAAGAGAAGGTGATATTACTACAGACCTGTTTAAGTGTGTCCCCCCAACCCCAAATCGGCCCTGGGCACTTGTTAAATTAAAAAGGAAGCAATTATGTTTGGTCTATAGTCTACTTTCAGCATGCTTCTCCCATCCTGGGAGGATCCTCCCAACACCCTTTATTTGGTGTTGGGAGAACAAAAGGGAATGCCCTACCACAGAGGCAGGGTGAGATGGGGGTATGGTGGGTGGGAGGGATGCTGGGACCCATGGTGGTGGAGGATGGGCACTGGTGGAGGGATGGGTGTTTGATCATTGTACAATTGAAACCCAAGCACAAAAAATTGTAAGTCTCCAACTATACCTCATGATGTCTCACTAATAAAATTTTTTAAAAAAAGGAAGCAATTAATTGCATGAATGGAAGGAACTAGTACCCCAAGAAGAAACAAAGGCAGATAAAAATCGGCTGGATTGAAGATGTTTCTAGGGCAAGTTCAGTGAGTTGACAATGAAAGAAAAAGTTGATGAATAGACCCAAGTCCCACGTGACAGTCAAATCTCATGAAGAAATAAGTCGTCTCTCTTTCTCGTTCTCTATACATGTATGTATACACATACAGACACACACAGGCACGCAATACACACAAATATATATACATATGTATACACATTTATACACACAACTATATATATTTTATATATAGTTTGGGTGCCATACTGAACTGTGCTCAGGGCTTATTCCTGACTCAGTGCTCAGGGATTACTCCTGGTGGTGCTTGGGGATCACATGTGGTATCAGAGATTGAACCCTGGTCAGTCATATGCAAGGCAGGTATCTTAACCCCTGTACTATCTCTCTGGCCCTGCAATTCCCATGTTTTAATTGATGACTCCTCCATAGGCACAATCAGAGACTATGCTAAAATAAAAGTATGAACCCAGGTACTTGAATAAAAGTTAAGTACTCTTTCACAAGAATTCGAGTGAGCCTGCAGGAAAGGATGGCCACTGTGGAATCTCAATTGGGTGACTTGTAGGGCCTCTGGGGTGTGGGTGTGTGCACATGTTATCTGCCTTCCAGAATGTCGTTGCTGAGCAAATAGCTCCTGATTGTTGCCTTTTGAAATACAGACGCACACGCCCAGGACTTTAGAGCACCTGGGCCTGGGCAGTGATTATTAGGCTGAGCCTTCATAATAACAGGTCTGCATCAGCAAATGATAGGCTGTGAGGTCTCAGCCTGAGCCGTCTATTGGGAGGGATTTTCTAAACCGCCCCTGGGCTAGAGCCAGGGCTTCCCTCTCAGCAGATTGCTTGCGCCAATCTTGTCACTATTTCTGCAGGTGACTGAGCTGGTCACACTGCCTCTGCCCACATGCCCACTCTGCTGACCCAAACCCCCAAGAGATCCCAGCAACAGCCTCGTGAGTAAATCAGAAGGCAGTCAGCCAGCCCGTGATCTCTGACTCAGCCTCAGGTAGTAGGGGAAAGGGATGAATGTTGATTGGAACCACGGGGAACTGAAACAACAAAATAATCCATAATGAAAAACCTGCTTCTTTTTTATTTTTTAAATTTTTATTAGTATGATTTTTAATCGAATCACCCTGGGCTACAGTTCCAAAACTTTCACGTTTGAGTTTCAGTCATACGATGATTGAACACCCATCCCTCCACCAGTAATTTTCCACCACCAGTGTTCCCAGTATCCGTCCTGCCCCCCGCCCCCGCCTCTATGGTAGACAATTTCTCTCTGACTTTCTCTCTACTTATGGGTATTATGGTTTGCAATACAGATACTGAGAGGCCATCATGTTTGGTCCTTTATCTACTTTCAGCACACATCTCCCATTGTGAACTATCCCTGCAATCATCATTGACTTAGTGACCCCTTCTCTATCCCAACTGCCTTCTCCTCCAGTTCTTAATGATGTAGGCAGGTAGACAGGGAAGGCCCTCTTCCGAGGCAATGACAAGCCAACTCTGCAGAAAATAGGAAACAGGAAATAAGGCTTACTAAGACCTTCACCGGGCTGCAGAAACAGACCCCAAGAAGCTCCTGCCGGAACAAAAGGCCAGGAAAGGAATTTCTAAGAAGACCATCACCACTCCAACCCTCCCTGGTAACCTCCTTAGCAACGGACGTTTACCTGGGAAGAAGCCCCACGTGGGGGCAGGCTGGAGAAACCCTATAAAGGCCACCTTGAACAAAGGGAGGGCGTGCATATGCTGCCTGAGCCCATGTGCTGCTTGCACCCTCATGGCCGAGCACATGTGGGCTGAGCACATGTGTCACCCGCATCTCCCCTCTTGAGACGTGTACTTTCATGCTTTCGTGTCTAATGCTAGGATGTGTGTAGGGGCTCTCTCTCCGTCCTTGGAGAAGCCTGTGTTCTCTCTTGAGTACGTTTCTCTCTCTCTCTCTCTCTTTCTCTCTCTCTCTCTCTCTCTCTCTCTCTCTCTCTCTCTCTCACTCTCTCTCCCTCCATACCTAAAAATCCTCCAAATAAAATCTATTTACTTCACTGCTCGTCTACTCCTGAAATTCCTTTCTGCGAGGCGAGACAAGAACTCAGTAACCCTGGGTCCTGGGTGGCAGAGGCGGGTGGGGAGAAAGTGACCGTCTTTCTCCTCCCCGCTTCACATAAGTCACCTGTGGGGCCCACCAACATCAATAAAGCAGGCTTCTAATTGTGGAGCAATCTTCCTGGCCTTTGTCTCTACTGTCCTTGGGTGTTAGTCTTATATTATGTCATTTTATACTCTACAAATGAGTGCAGTCATTTCCTCCCTCTCTTTCTGACTCATTTCACTTCGCATGGTACTCTCCATGCCCATTCACATATAAGCAAATCTCATGACTTCATCTTTTCCAACAGCTGCATAATATTCCCTTGTGTGGTTGTACCAGTTTCTTTAGCCAGTCATCTCTTCCTGGGAAGTCAGAAAAAAACCCACTTCTGGATATGGGTTTTGAGGGAGTTGGGGTGTGTGTGTGGGGGGGAGACATCCAAGCTTTCCGAGTCCCTAAAAGTCATTACTTTCTTCAGAGCACCTGAAGATGGCAACTGACTTCAGAGTATCAGGAGGCTTCAAGCACCTGAAGATAGCACCTGACTTCAGACTCCCTTTAGCTACTAGTAGGTGCCTTTATGGATGTATAGCTACAAGGAAGAACAAAGGAAGGGTTTGAAGAAAATGCACTGGATCTCACCTCTTTCTGGGACTAGAGGGCTAAAATGAGTGTTGGTAAGCTGGGTGGCAGAAGGAAGCCATTCACCTAGCTCTGGGATTTCTGGGCTTCTAACTTGTAGGTAGGGAAGAGTTTTATGCCATGCAAGTGATCTGGGAGACTTGGTCTGCACAGAGTTGCTGTGTATCTCCTGTAAAAGCCCGCCAAAGTGAGGAGGAGGGGTGAATTGGCATTAAATTCAGCTGGGAAAAGGTTCTCTCTCTCTCTCTCTCTCTTTCTCTCTCTCTCTCTCAATGTAGGAGTATTTCTATTTATTCAGCCATTGATTAGGCTAATTGAATTGGGCATGAACTCCACTCTTTTTTTTATAAATTTATTTGTTGAATCACTGTGATAGCAGTTACAAAGCTTTTGGGTTTAAGTCTCGGTCACACAATGATGAAACACCCGTCCCTTCACCAGTGCCCAATTTCCACCATCAAAAACCCCAGTAAACCCCCCTATCCCACACCCTCCCCCTACTTGTGGGGCAGATGATTTCTACATTACTCTCTCTCTACTTTGATTACATTCAATATTTTGACACCAGACCCACCATTAATATTTGAGATTTTACCCCAACACTCAGATCTGCTGAAAAGGCAACCGTAGACAATTTGTTTTCTATTGCTGGTTATGAATAACATATGTCATGCGACCACAGTAGTGGCCGCGCGATTTTGGAATTCCGAAATTTTAACAATTAAATCTGGAGGTATTTCTGCCAAACCTGCTGGGTTTTGAGATTTGTTTCTGAGTCTCTTGGATCATGGCCGTTAAGCAGCTTGATCAGGAGCCAGAAAGGCCATTTGTGGGTGGCAACCCGGGGTCTCTTTGGGGTGGGAGGAAAGGGCAGGCTCCACCCCCATCCTTTAAGGTCCATGTGTCTCATCACTGTGGGCCCAAACCTGACTATCCAATGGCCTCTGGAGGCTGGCAGCCACTGAGCCGCCAGGGGGAACAGGACAAGGCACAAAACCTATTCCCACCTGGGGTGGCTCAGCGCGGCTAACCTACTGCGGTGACTGGACGCATCTCTGTCAAAAGCCACTGGGTTTCAAGATTTGTTTCTGAGTCTCTGGGATCATGGCCATTAAGCAGGTTGATCAGGAGCCAGAGAGGCTGTTCGTGGGTGGCGGCGTGGGGTCTTGTTGGGGTGGGGAGGAAAGGGCAAGCTCCACCCCCCAACCCGTGAGATCCCATGTGTCTAGTCACTGTGGGACCAAGATGTCCAATGACCTCTGGAGGATGGCGGTCACCGAGCTGCCAAGGGGGAGCAGGTGGAGGGACAGCATCCTTTTCCCCCTGGGGTGGCCTGGTACTGGTAACCTACTGCAGAGACCAGACGCATTTCTGCCAAAAGCGTCTGGGTTCCGAGATTTGTTTCTGAGTCTCTGGGATCACGGCCGTTAAGCAGTTCGATTAGGAACCAGAGAGGCCATGCCTCCAATTACATAGCTGAGCTGGAGGTGGTTTGTGGGTGTGTCTCCCACATACCTAACTTTTGGCTGTTTACTTTCTTGGTAAACTTGGCCCCAAGTTGTTGGGATCTGGCCAAAGGCAGAGAAGCAATTTTGGGGTATCTAGAAGCCTGGGATGAGGTTCTTGATGCAACAAAATTTGATTTAGCTTCAAGCAAGGTAATATATTTGCTTTCTTTTACTTCTTCCTCTCACTCAGCTCGATCACACATAGAATTTTCCATTTCTACAGTTTTCCATTTTATATTAATCAACTGTCCCCTGTATGGTGGAGTCTATTAATGCAACAAGGGCTAGAGCTGGGCAGACTGTCAATTCCTGAAACTTGTCCTTAGCTTTTTTCCTGCTCTCCCCACCCACTCCTAGGCAACAACCTAGTTGTCAAGAAACTTAGTCAGTTACTGGTTTCAAGGTGCACTTTTTCAGGGTCTATTTCTTTTAGTGTCATGCTTTACTTTATTTGGTTTCATTTGATCAGTAAACTCTGTGAAGAAGGCAGTAAGAATCATTATTTCTCCCAAGATTCTTGTTTGTCAGTTGTTTTTGTTTTATTTTGTTTTGTTTTTGGACCACACCCTGTGGTGCTCAGGGGCTACTCCTGGCAGTGTTCCAGGGACCATATGGGATGCTGGGGATTAAACTCAGGTTGGCCAAGTGCAAGGCAAGGACCCTATCCAATGTACTACCACTCCAGCCCTGTGTTATTTATTTATTTATTTATTTAAGCCACACCTGGCACTGCTCAGGGTTCACTTCTGGCTCTCTACTCAATGATCACACCTGGCATAGCTCAGGAAGTCAAATATAGTGTCAGAGATTGAACCCAGGTTGGCTGCATGCTAAAGGCAAAGGCTAAACTATTTCTCCAGTCCCTAAGTTATTTTTGACCACTTCTGAAACGAACTATTATTTACTGAATTCTTTAATACTTGCCAATTCCCATGCCAAGTGCCTTACATTTTTCAAAATTAATCATCACAACCACCCTCAGAGGAGGGTAACATTATATTTGTTTTACAGAGGACAAATGGAGGTGCAGATAATTTGCCAAAAGGTCAGACTGTGGCAAAATCAGGATTACAGTCTCTGCCTGCGTCTGGCCAAATCCCAATCCTAAACTTGTTCTCATTTAGGCCATTTGGTATGTATGACAGGAATCTAGGTATTAGTAAGTCTCTTATTATTATTATTATTATTATTTTGCTTTTTTGAGGGGAGTCACACCTGGCAATGCACAGGGGTTACCTCCTGGCTTTTCACTCAGGAATTACTACTGGCAGTGCTTAGGGGACCATATGGGGATGCCGGGCATTGAACTTGGGTCTGCTGCATGCAAGGCAAATGCCCTACCCACTGTACTAAAACTCCAGCCCCAGTAACTCTATTTTCTAAAGAGAAGTTACAGCAGAGAGACAGTACAGGGGGCAAACTGTGTGACTTACATGTGGCTAACTCTGGTTTGATCCTCAACACCAAGTAGGTGCTCTGAGCACACTGCATATGGCCCAGTGCCCTTTCCGCTCAAATGGAAGTTACCAGGATTATTTTACAGAACTAATTAATTTTATAGTACTAATTCTATAGAGCTATTTTACACAACTGGAAGTTGGACCTCCTTGATCACAAGAAGACAAATTGCTGTATCTTGAGGGACTGGACAACTGTAACGGACTTTCAGAACAGTGCTAACCATGGAGTAAACGTCCTCACTCCTTTTGAACCATGGAGTAAAATCTGCTTACAATACTTCACTTTTTCATCATAAATTGAGTCCAAATAGAATTTAGGGATCTCGTCAACCTTCTGCAATCTGTTTTTTGGTTTTTTTTTTTGCTTTTTGGGTCATACCCGGAGATGCTCAGGGGTTACTCCTGGCTCTGCACTCAGGAACTACATCTGGCAGTGCTCGGAGGACCATATGGGATGCTGGGAATCGAACCTGGGTTGGCCGGATGCAAGGCAAACACCCTACCTACTGTGCTATCCCTCCAGTCCCTGCAATCTGGTTTCTTTCCCACTATCTTGGTGAATAGTGGGAAGCCACCTGTGGCCTTCCCACTAGATTGCTTGACTTTCACAATTGTATCTGCTTTGGCTTGCCTCAGGCAGCATTTAATTGTTGATCACCTCACGAAAGTTCTTCCCTCTTTGGATAGTAGGGCAGCAAATCTTCCTGGTTTTAGTGCCTCTCCTGAGTCCCTTTCAAAGGCTGAGCTTCTCAGATTCGGTTATGGTGTATGTGCAAACGGCAGAACTCATTCTAGTTGGTTGAAGTAGAAAGGGATACTTAAAAGGTATTGATTGACTTGCAGAAAGAATGGGAGGCAGCTGGAGTTCAGTGAACTGAGGGTATGTTGTGAATTCGGGAGGTCTAGGTTACATCCCTGGATGCGTGGTACCACTTGGAAGCTACCCCAACAGAGAGCCAGAAATTATCTGCAAGTACCATTTGGGTCTGCTTCCCCTTCCCCCAAACAAACAGAAACAATGGAGCTTTGAAGAAGTAGATTCTGGGCTCCGTTACAAAGAACAAGGCCACACTTGGAACTGAATTGCAAAGGGAGCTGCTGTTCCAGCCACAAGTAGGAAGTGCCCGCGGAATCATGAAACCCCAGCCAGCCTGCAAACCTTCACAACTCCCCTGCACCCCAGCCAAACAGATTCTTCCGGCCCACTTGGTCCCTGCTAAGTCAGCTCTGAAGCTAGAGTCAAATGGGAATCTGTCTCATCGAAAGAAGCTCAGTTACATCCTCAGAAACCCCAGCTGCACAGAGCCTAGCAAATGTCCTTCTAGCTTTATGATGCTGCAGTACAGAAAGGCATGCTAATAAGAGATGGAAACAGACAGTCGCATAATAATAATGAACTATATTATTTATCCTTTGCTGGTGCCAAGATGATCTCTGGGCAACTCATGGCTTCAGCCACTATGTGGGTTATTAAAAAAAAAAATAACACCAAAGTCAACGGCTATGAATAGGGACTAGCACAGTGGGTAGGGCATTAGTCTTGCACGCAGCAAACATGGCCGACCCAAGTTTGATTCCTCCACCCCTCTCGGAGAGCCTGGCAAGCTACTGAGAGTATCTCGCCTGCACAGCAAAGCTTGGCAAGCTCCCCGTGACGTATTCAATATGCCAAACACAGTAACAACTCTCACAATGTTACTGGGGCCGCTCAAGCAAATCGATGAACAATGGGAGAACTATGACCGTGACCGTGGAGTCACCATCTATCCAGTAATTCAACCCAGAAAGAAGGAAAAAAGAAAACATCATGTTGCCTTCTCATTTGCTTCATCCAAACAGTTATTGAGACAGGCCGTTGATCTGCAGTTTCCAGGTTTCCTGCAGCTCTGGGTGGGGTTATGCAACTCCATCCACGCCAGTGTAATCTGAACAGAGGTAACCGGAGTCAAGTTCAGGTGACAACCATGGAAATCTTTCATCGATTACCTTCATTTTCTTTCCCAACCCACCAACAGAATAGAGAGAACTTCATGAACCTAGAAGATGATAGAACTGTAGATGTAAGAAGTCTGGGTTCTTAAGCGACTCAGTGGAACGCTACAACTCTCAGAACTGATTTGCAGTGAATGAGTGAATGATGATTGAAGGTGAAGGTCAGGAGAGTGTGAAGCTCAACACTCCTGGGGAAACTAATCTTCCTCTGGTTCCAGCTGCTGTTCCACTCGCTAGTTTGGTGCTAAGGCTCCACTTCCTGAAGGCTGGTCCCTGCTCATACGGACATGGAGGGGCCTCATGTAGTCTTCTCTGGCCTGGTTGAACTTCACTGAAGTTCTAGACTCTTCTTACACTATCCTTGCCTGTCACATTACCGCTTTTTGGTCCGAATGCTCTCTTGGCTTTCCTCAGTTTCCCTTATTTACTTCACAGGTGTTTCCCCCAATAAGTCCTTGCATGTTTAATCTCTTCTGAATCTCTGTCTCTCTGTCTCTGTCTCTCTCTGTCTCTCTCTCTCTCTCTCTCGCTCTCTCTCTCTCTCTCTCTCTCTCGGAAGATCTGAATTAGCATGTGTCAATTCGGGGGTCGCCTTGTTAACAGAATTTGAATGTGACATGTAGCACTGTAGCACCGTTCTCCTGTTGCTCATCGATTTGCTCGAGCGGGCACCAGTAACGTCTCCATTGTAAGACTTGTTATTACTGTGTTTGGCATATCAAATACGCCACAGGGAGCTTGCCAGGCTCTGCCATGCGGGCGAGATACTCTCGGTAGCTTGCCGGGCTCTCCGAGAGGGACGGAGGAACCGAACCCAGGTTGGCTGTTTGCAAGGCAAATGCTCTACTCGCTGTGCTATTGCTCCAGCCTATGTAAGGGTTAAATTGCAATTTTTGCTCTTCTTTTCATAAGCTCTTTGAATTAAGAAATGCCTTATCTTGATGTATTGTTTTAGTAGTGGGAAAGTTAGAAACATAAGCAGGTGTTGCTAAGCATTTAACGAAGTTGCTAGGCAGTTAACTAAGAGGCAGGACCTCAGAATCACCCATTCTGGGAACTCGGTGAGGATGCATGAGCCATAAATCGTAAGTTATGATTCATAACAGAGGAGAAGGGTCTGGGTCAACCTGTTACCTCGGTGGGAAGGGAGCCGGGGTCACTGAAACAATTGGTAGACTAATAAGAGTTTCTTGGGAATATAAAACAGAACTATTAAACACAGAGATTCCTAGTAGCCGGGCTTGTTTCTGGTCCCCTCTCTGTTCCCCGCCCACAGGATAAATTGTGGCAGCTGAAAAACCTCCATTTGTTTTACTCTTCTCTTTGTTGGACAAGTGCAATATGCTGTCAAGAATTGTCCTACACTGAAACCCAATCATGAGTATCTTTGTAGTTCCATAGTGACTAAATTAAAAAAAAATATATATATATATCTTACAAAGGGGCTAGAGAGATATTACAGCAGATAAGGCATTTCCTTCCACATGGCCAATTCAGGTTCAATCCCTGGCATCCCAGATGGTCCCCCAAGCACTGTCAGGAGTAATCCCTGAGTGCGGAGCCAGGAGTAAACCCTGAGCATTGCCAAGGGTAGCCTCCAAACAAGCAAAAAGAATTATCCCACATAAAGTGCTCTGCTCTTTCTCCCTGCTCTGGGCGGTAATTTCAGGTGATTGCCTAGTCTTGATCTGTCTACACAATGATAATAAAATGTCTTTGGTTTATCTCCTAAGATCTCAGTGTGATTGACTGAGCAAATTCCATTTAACATAGTCTATTAGCCAATTTAATGGAACCATCAAGTTTGGAATATTTCTAGAAGTTATTCTCTCTCCTCTGCAACAGCCTAAATAGAGGTTCCTGAGGAACTTGCCTGTCCTGAGACTTCTGCCTCTCGTCTAGACTCAGATTCTACCTTGACAGTGATCTTACTACTGTGTATCACCTCATAGACTTATTCAAGGCACTGCATGTGTGTTCTTTTATTTATCATGCAATTTTTCAAGGAAATTATTAGCACTATTTTATGCGATGAACTCGAGCGTGAGTCTTGGCCTGAGTGCCTGGAAAGCATCCTGGAGTGTGTCAGCAGCCGGGTAGTGGAGGTAGTAAAATCTAAAGAGTCATGCTTGGAGTATCACGCTTCACTCAAATGAGAGAAAGAATCCAGAGTCCCGACCTCCGTTGACGGTCAAGAATCAGGGACACTGTCTCGTTTGCCAAGGCATCAAAAATCAGATGGGCTGGTCCCATAATGAGGTTTGGAGATGACTGCTGGACTAGAGCCATTACCGACTCAATTCCACGGGATGTCAAAAGATCGTGAGGCTGACCACCTATGAGATGGTCAGACTTCTTTGTCAAGACCCTGAACAATCGGTTTGAGGCTCTTCGTGTTCCTAGAATGAGTAGATGCCATTGGGCTACATTAGCACGCGACAGGGACCAATGGAGACATTGCTGGCGCCCACTCGAGCGAATTGATGAATAACGGGATGTCAAGTGATCGAGTGATGTAACGAACTAAGATTCAAAATGTTAAATGCACCAAATGTTGCTCATCTGATAACAAACGTATTGGGATCTTAATCCAGATGCGTTACCAAATTATCAGCATTTTGTGTTATTGTTATTACCCCAGACTTGCTGGATTACAAACTTTTTTCTTGAATTCATAGAGTTAGTACAGTGGGTGGAGTACTTGCCATACATGTAGTATGGCCAGCCCCGGTCTGCATATGGTTCTCTGGGTACTGCCAGCTCTGATTCCTGAGCACAGACCTAGGAGTAAGCCCTGAGCACTGCCTGATATGGCCCCTCATTCAAAACTAATTTTTCCTATTTAGTTATATACCATAACAAATGATATTCACATGCATTTTCTATTCTATTGAGTTAATCTAAATTCTGCACAAATTTAGCTGGAAAAAATAATTAGACCACAGACGACTAGAGAAATATTGTACCCATTAAAAGCACATTATAATGTGTAAGGAAAATATTTATCTAGTGGTACTGATACTCTATGCCTACATTTTTAAAATTTTTGTTTTTTTTAAAGTTGTTCACAATAATTGATTACATTCAATATTCCAACACCAATCCCACCACCATGACACTTTCCCACCAACATATTTTGAGTTATTCCATCCTGATCCCCAAAGCCTCGCCCCAAAACAGGACCTAAATAATTTATTTTGTATTGCTTGTAACGAACAATCCACTCAAGGTGGGAAAAAAGCACTTTCCTTAGAGGAAAGCGTGTGAAGATTGCTGAATCACCCCAGAGCCATTAAGCCCTTGATAGAGTATGAGATGTCATAGCTGTGTCCTCCATGAACTCTAAGATTTTAAATAGGATGATACAGCTAGAATTAAATTTTTACCTGCATGGTGACTTTGGGGTCCAGAGGCATCTCCACAGCATGTTACCTCTTTCTCTTCTGGGTTGTTTGTGAGTCTCTGGATCATGGCCATTAATGAGTTGATATGGCACCAGATACTACCCCGCGCTTGGCTGTCCTCGCCGGGGCCCCTTGGAGGGAAGCAGGTTGAGCTTTCCTCCCCACCCCGACCAGGGCTCCAGCAGCCGAAGACCTCCAGGACCAGCCACCACTATGCTGAGACCACTCTCCGCACACCTGAAGGTACCGGCAGAGGAACAAAGGCAAGTGGGTCCCGGGGCTGAGATCTCCAAGCCTACTCGGATCGGGGCTGAGCATCCTCCACCCAGATCCTCCGAATTCCAGTAGGCGGGGGTCACACCCACCAACTGGCCCCCTGGCACCGTGTAATCCCATCAACGGCCAAGACCCAGAGACTATAAAACCCAGATCCCGGAATGAGACATCTTATTATCTCATTCCTACTTTGGACAAACTGGCAGGCTACCGAATGTAACCTGCCCACACGGCAGAGTCTGGCAAACTCCCCATGGTGTACCCAATATGCCAAATACCAGTAACAATGATGGGTCTCATTCTCCTAAAGAGCCTTGAATATAGCACTTTCTTAAAAATCTTAAAAATCTCAGGGCTAGGATGAAGGAGACGTTACTGGGGCCTGCTCGAGGCAATCGACGAATAACAGGATGGTTGTGATTCGTCTTGGTGACTTTGGGGTCCAGAGGCATCTCCACAGCATGTTACCTCTTCCTCTTCTGGGGTTGTTTGTGAGTCTCTGGATCATGGCCATTCATGAATTTATATGGCGCAAGAGGCAGTTCCTGGGCATGTCTGCTAGGCTACTGAAAACACAGGGGTATGCATACATTTCTTATTTGTTTGTTTTTGGGATACACCCCGCCATGCTCAAGGGTTACTCATGGCTCTGTGCTCAGGAATCAACTCCCACTGGTGCTCAGGGAACCAAGTAAGATGCTGGCGATTGAATCCAGGTTGGTTGTATGCAATGCAAGCGCCCTATCTTGTGTACAATCGCTCCGGCCCTCTATGCATACATTTCTCATTTTTATTTTCTCTTTTTGATGCTAAAAATCATTGGAAAAGCAAATCACTGGGAAAAGGTGAAAGAAAATAGAAATAAATAGAAAATTACCAAACATAACATTTTATTCTCCACTAGTAGTCAAGCTTGTATTAAGTGTGTCTCGAAAGGCTGAGTTGTGCATGTAATTCCCACAACACTGGTGGTAATTCTATTCAAAATAACATTTAAAATCAAGTGGCTCAGGGTGCTGTTATATGAAGGTATGCTGAAATACATAGCTTATCAAAAGCAAATATAATTTCAGGTTCGTCATTACTGTTTTCTAATAATGTCACTGAGAGAATCACTGACCATGCATGGGTGTGAGTATTTCACATAATTTATGTGCTCCACACAATCTGATTATTATTATTATTATTATTTTGCTTTTTGAGTCACACTCAGTGATGCTCAGGGGTTACTCCTGGCTCATGCACTTCAGGAATTACTCCTGGCAATGCTCAGGGGACCATATGGGATGCTGGGGATCGAACCCGGGTTGGCCACATGCAAGGCAAACGACCTTCCCACTGTGCTATCACTCCAGCCCCTGATTATGTCTTACACCATTAAATTACTTACTCAGACTCCATCTCCCAGAGAGGGACAAATCCCTCAGACCAACATGCTCAAGCCATTTGAACTGGGCCTGCTGTTTTACATTTTGTGACAGACTCTTGAAAGAAACAAGGAAATGTCCTTGCCTCGTTTTCACCAAACTCCAGTAAAGACATGTGGCTTTTCAAGGGTTCTGGCCGCCACCTCCACTGCAGCCTTCGCAAACTGTGGCAGGATACCCACTGCATTACGCTTCATTCTGCCTAGGATTCCTTGCAAAAGCTTTCCCTTCTGCAAGGAACTTCTTGATTCAGTTCTTGTCTTTGGGAAATGCTGAGAATCTCCCTGAATGCAGTTAATGAGCCACTTCTCAAGTGGACAGGTTTGAAGCAGCTCTTAGCCGCACTCACATCTCAGGCTGCATTAGGTGACTCCTCACACTTACCCCTCCCTCACTCCTTCCCTCCTGGGGCTTCTCTGTCTGCACTCACCATTGCAATTGCCTAATTCTGCATCACTTTTCCACCCTAATTGATTTGATTCTCAAACTTGGAGACTGGTTTTATACAGATGAATAACTCCAAAATAGGAAGTGCTTAGCAAACAAATATTTGTTAAATGAATGAGTGACAGTGAAAGAAATGAATAAATAAAAATGTTGGCATCTCTCCTACACAATTGATGTATGCGTTAGAATTAGACGTCAATGTTAGGGACTGAGAGTTAAGCAAGGAAACTAATTAAACAGTGATTAACTTGGACTGAGAGTTAAGCAAGGAAACTAATTAAACAGTGATTAACTTGGACTTACTCAGGGGGCCATGAACTCAGAGAACTGATATACAAATTTGTGCCGAGACTCACAAACACAGCTTTTTTTTAAAAATTTTTTTGGGTCACACCCGGCGATGAACAGCAGTTACTCCTGGCTCTGCACTCAGGAATTACCCCTGGCGGTGCTCAGGAGACCATATGGGATGCTGGGAATCGAACCTGGGTTGGCCACGTGCAAGGCAAACACCCTACCAGCTGTGCTATTGCTCCAGCCCCAAACACAACTTTTTAAAACTTAATATGTGGCCGGTCTTCTTCCTCTCCCAGGTCAGTTAACCCGCCAGTATTCAAACTCGGGACTTGGCTTTCTCCGGGCATGTGCCCCAGGTGTCCTCTAGGACCCTGGGATGCTCTAGCATCCCTGAGCCTCTTCCTGTTCACCCCCAACTCTGTGCTGGTGTTCCCCGACCCCAGGTACCCGTGGGGGCGTGGCCTCTTCAGAAAAGGGCGTGGTTTCTGTAGAAGTGGGCGTGGCCTAATTTTAGGCCGTTACCTCAGGTAGTTTTGTAATGCCAAGAAATCTAGTGTAACATCTCAGTCCCCATACCTCCACACCAACATGAAGAAACATTGCAAATCCCCACAACGTGGGAAGGACGATGAAAAGACTCCAGAAGCCTCAGTAGGTGCTACTCACCTACAGGACCTCTCTGAGAACGAATTCAGATATGAAGTAATGAAGATGTTCAGTGAACTCAATGAAACAGTCAGACAGATATCCAGCAACATGACAGAAACAATCGAGAAATTACAGGAAGAAATGAGAGCAGAAATTGGAAAGCTATGCACAGAAATGTCATAAATAAAAGATTCCGTAGATGAAATAAAAAACTCAATCTGTGCCCTCAACAGTAGAATGATCACAGCTGAAGACAGAAGCAGTGAGCTGGAAGATCAGCTGCATCGAGCCAACAGGTAACAACAAACAATGGCAAGACACCTCAAAATAGCTCTAAAGAGAATCAGAGTCCTAGGAGATGATTCCAAGAGGACCAACATTAGAATCATTGGAGTACCAGACGGTCAGGGAAACAATCTCAATGAAAAAGCCATGGTTAAACATATCATTGCTGAAAAATTCCCAGAGTTGGACAATGCAGCCATTCAGATTCAAGGAGCCTGAAGGGTGCCAGCTAAAAGAGACCCTAACCAAAACACTCCAAGACAAATCATAGTTAGAATGATGGATGCTGCGGATAGAGACACAATACTGCAAGCTGCAAAGTCAAAGAAAGAAATCACATACAAAGGAACACCCCTTAGATTCACAGCAGACCTATCAGAGGAAACCCTCCAAGCCCAAAGGCAATGGTGGGATATAGTGAAAAAACTCACTGAAATGAATGCTTCACCAAGAATACTCTATCCGGCTAAACTCTCACTCAAGTCTCGAAGGAACAGCACACTAATTTCTGGATAAACAGCAGCTCAGGAACTTCATAGACTCAAAACCAAACCTAAAAGAAGGGCTAAAGGGGCTACTATAAGATAAGACAAATCCTACAAACACAACAGACCCTTACAGAAAGATGACACAAAACCCCATAACAATAACCTCTCTCAACGTCAACAGTCTAAATTCACAATTAAGAGACACAGAGTGGCAAAATGGATTCAGAAACAGAACCCAACATTCTGCTGCCTACAAGAAACTCATCTGGAGCTGGAGCAATAGCACAGTGGGTAGGGCGCTTGCCTTGCACGTGGTCGACCCGGGTTCGATTCCCAGCATCCCATATAGTCCCCTGAGCACCGCCAGGGGTAATTTCTGAGTGCAGAGCCAGGAGTAACCCCTGTGCAGCATCAGTAGGTGTGACCCAAAAAAAGCAAAAAAAAAAAAACTCATCTGAACAGTTAGAGCAAACACAGATTCAAAGTTAAAGGATGGAAAACAATCCTGCAAGCAAACAGTTCCCTCAAAAAAGCTGGGGTGGCCATACTAGTATCCGACATGTCAGCTACTTTTCATAAAGTTAGTAGATGTCTATCACTCAAATAAAATACAAATTCTTTTTTTTTTTTGGCTTTTTTGGGTCACACCTGGCAAGGCACAGGTGTTCCTCCTGGTTCATACACTCAGGAATCACTCTTGGCGGTGCTCGGGGGACCATATGAGATTCTGGGAATCGAACCTGGGTTGGCCGTGTGCAAGGCAAACACCCTACCCACTGTGCTATTGCTCCAGTCCCAAAATACAAATTCTTAAACAGAAAAGAAAAAGAATAAAACATAATATGCAAACTTGTGGGGCAGAGAGGGCTCTCATTTGTCCCCCTCCGGGGTGCCCTGAGTGAAAACAGCCTGATGCAGAGTTTGGTGGCATGGTTATGGGGGCCTCATTTTATGCTCCCTTTCGGTAGAAGCACCTGTGAGTCTGGAGGGTGGCTGAGGAGGAGATTTCTGGAGATGGCAGAAGGTGACTTATGGGTGTGACCCCTGGGTCGCCTGAGACTGGGGGATGCAGGCAGAGGATCTATGTTCCCGTGTCCCATTGAGCCCAGAGTCCAAGGTCACAAAGTTCTTCATTACCTGGGTCCCGTGGGACTTCACTCATACGTAAGGCTTGGCCCGAGTGTGTGGAAAGTGCCCTGGAGTGTGGCAGTGGTTGGATAGCGGAGGTTGGCTGCTGGGGCTCGGTCCCTTGGGGTGGGGAGGGTTCTCACCCGGCAGCCGACCTCCATTACCCTTCTGCTGTCATGTTTGGGCCGAGCCTCACATATGAGTGATCATATTCCTGGACTGCACAGCCGTGACACATCATAAGACGCTTCCTACCCATTATCCATAATTACCATGCCATATTTGATGGGGTTCAGACAGTAGGCAACAAATCATAGAGGGAAAAATATATCTTGGAGAGCCCAGCAAGCTACCAAGAATATCCCGCCCACATGGCAGAGCCTGGCAAGTTACCCGTGGCATATTCAATATGCCAAAAACTGTAACAATAACGGGTCTCATTCCCCTGACCCTGAAAGAGCCCCCAATATCGTTGGGAAAGATGAATAAGGAGAGGCTGCTAAATATCTCAGGGCTGGGATGAATGGAGACATTACTGGCACCCGCTTAAGCAAATCGATGAACAACAGGATGACAGTGACAGTGACATTGTGATAATATGCAAAATGGTATTTGTGTGTCTCTGCACAAATTTGCCTCTCACATTCGTGTGGTCTTTCTCACTAGGCAGATCCACAAGCATTCTTTGAAAGGACGAGGGAGGGGAAGGCAGTGAGTGTCTGTTTTAGACAAAGCACAGTAGTCAACATTGATGACCAATAAAGGGACTAAGGAGAGCCAACGTGGGCAATCAGAAGAATAATGAGGGGGATGGAATGATAGCACAGTGGGTAGGGCATTTGCCGGGTTCGAATCCCAGCATCCCATATCGTCCCCTGAGCACTGCCAGGAGGAATTCCTGAGTGCAGAGCCAGGAGGAACCCCTGTGCATTGCCAGGTGTGACCCAAAAAGCAAAAAAAAAAAAAAGTCAGCTCAAAGAAAGGCTGATTCATTTATTATCGCCTCTTCCCATCTGGTGAAGCATGTCTTCAATAAATATATTGTTTTCAAAAAGAATTTATTTACTATAAAAGTGTAACTGGGGTCAAACTTTACATATACACACCCCAACTACTCTTCCCTACACACACACACACACACACACACAATGAATCTCTGTTTGTTCTTTGCATGTTGTTGAAGAAAATACAGTTTGGGAGGCCAAAGAGTGCTGAATATATTTACATAGATAAAATGGGTCTGCAAGCATACTTGTAAAAAAAAAAAGGGAAAGAAAGAAACTAGATTAATGAGGAGGTGGCAGAAAGGTCTTTTGGAGTTCTAGTGATAGTATCGAACAGGCAGGAAGAGCAACGGCTTGGAGGAATGAAATCTAGGAATGAGTTAGCCCAGTCGGGTTTCCTGGATGTGTCTTTTTTTTTATTTTCCTCCCGCTTTAGGAAGTGTGACGAAATGTCCCTGTCACATTTCCACGAGACTCCAGTAAGGACACGTGGCTTGTTAAGGGCTCTGGCCTCCATGTTGTGCTTGCTTCCACTGAGGATGTCACGAGGTCACAGACCTCCATGCAGAAGGATGTGGGGCTATAGGCGGAGATTTGCTGGTCAGGTTACACCGGTTTGCCAGCGCTAAGGAACAGCCTGAGATTACACCCAACATGCCTGTTTGGGGCTCTGGATTGGGTAGCTTTGGGGCAGGTGAGTCACAGAAAGAAGCAAACTAACCCCCCCTGCCCCCCAGAGGTTTCACTGACCAAGTCACTCCCCAGTTTCTATTTGTTTTGTGGGTGGTCTGGTCAGTTACTAGGTGAAGGGAACTTCCCTGTGACAAACCACTGGGCCTTTAGAGGAGCTCAAAGAGTTCCAACATACTTCTGAGCATTAAAAAATTTAGAATGTGAAAGTTTGTAAGTCTGTAACTGTACCTTACAGTGATTCACTCATAAAAATTTAAAAACAAACCTAGAATGTGATTTGTTTAACTATTAAAGGCACAACTATAACAACTTAAGCTTTTTTTGGGGGGGGTGGTTATTCACACTCACCAGTGCTCATGGCTCATTCCTGATGTCGGTGGGCCCCACAGGTGGCTCATGTAAAGGGGGGAGGAGAAAGACAGTCATTTTCTCCCGATACCCTTCTGCCACTGGGATCTAGGGTTACGGTGTTCTTGTCTCGCCTTGCAGAAAAGAATTTCAGGAGTAGACAAGCAGTGAAGTAAAATAGATTTTTGTTTGGAGGGTTTTTGAAGGTGTGGAGGGGAGAGAGAGAGAGAGAGAGACAGAGACAGAGACAGAGACAGAGGAGAGAGAGAGACAAAGGGAGAGAGAGACAAAGAAAGAGAGAAAGGGACATACTCAAGGGGCTAGGGGCTCTCTCCAAGGGTGGAGAGAGCCCCTAGACACATCCCAGCATTAGATATGAAAGCACGAAAGTACACATCTCAAGAGTGGAGATACGGCCGGCACCTCACCACATGTGTTCGGCCACGTGGGCACGAGTAGCACATGGGTTTGGGCAGCATATGCCCTTCCTTTGTTCAAGGTGACTTTATTGGTGTTTTTTTTTTTTCCCCAGCCTGTCCCCACGTGGGGTTTCTACTTAGGTAAAAGTTCGTTGCTAAGGAGGTTGCCAAGGGGAATAGGGTTGGGAGTGGTGATGATCTTTGAAATTCCTTTCCTGGCCTTTGAAATTCCTTTTCTGCTGGAGCTTCTCTGAGTCTGTTGCTGGGGCCAGGTGAGGGTCTTATCAGGCCTCAGTTCCTGTTGGCTTTTGCAACTTCGGGGCTATTACTTCCCTGGAAATTTACTGTCATTGCCTCAGGAGGGGGACTTTCCTATCTGCCTGCCAGCCTACATCACTCCTGGCTGTGGGTTCACTCTTGGTGCGGTTCTGGGGACCATCCACAGTGCCAGGGGTGGGATCTGAGTCTGCTGCATGCAAGACCAGTACCAATCTGCTGTACCATCTCTCTGGCCAAACAATTTCAACTTTTAGTAACTGTGCAGATACACACAATATGTGTTGCCCAAATCTGGCTCCCCCTGTCAGGCCCGAGAGGGGGTGTTAGGGTTTAGCTAAATTAAATCCCACTCCCTGCAATGATTGTCTGCCAAAGCTCGTGGCATCACACCCAGCTCAGCTCCTTCCTACTGACGGAAGCACCTATCCAAGGACTGGTCAGTGGTTCCCAGTGGATGACGATTTGTCAGGGCAATTCAAGTTCCAGACAACCTCCCACAATCTGCTGAGTGCATTGTTGTAATTCTGTTCTGGGAAAAATTCTCTTTCAATCCTGCTTTTTCACATCCCCACAAAACCTCGACCCAGGAGCTCCCTGTGGTAGATCTGCAAGAGAAGTCTGCCTCCGAGACACCCTACTTCTGAGAGTGATGACCAAGGACGTGCATACCTCCTTGAGTTGGTTGTTCCGCCTGAGGACCGGAAGTCAAGTCCCCCTATTATTGGCAGAAGGTAAGAGCATGGACAAAGCTTTAGTGAGCACATAACCGCTGAGCACAGAGATGGAAGGAATGGTTATGAGGTTGGTGGACCTCACGGGTGGCTCATGTGAAGTGGGGAGGAGAAAGACGGTCACTTTCTCCCAGTCCACCTCTGCCACCCGGGATCCAGGGTTACTGGGTTCTTGCTTCACCTCACAGAAAGGAATTTCAGGAGTAGACGAACAGTGCAATTAGTTTTTATTTGGAGGTTTTGACGGGAAGGAGGAAGAAAAAGTGGGAGAGAGTGGAGAGTATTGTGCTCAAGAGGGAACCCGGGCTACTCCATGGGCAGAGAGAACCTCTACACTAATTCCAGCATTTAGGCAGGAAAATATGAAAGTACACATCTCAAGAAGGGAGATGTGGGTGACATATGTGCTCAGGTACCACATGTGCTCGGGTGACACATGAGCTCGGTCACATGGGTACATGCAGCATGTGGACTTGGGAGCATTCCTCCGTGCTTCCTTTGTTCAAGGTGGCCTTTATAGGGTTTCTCCAACCTGCTCCCACGTGGACTAAGTCAAAGTTCGTTGCCAAGGAGGTTGTCTGTGGGGGTTGGTTGGGAGTAGTGATGATCTTCTTTGAAATTTCTTTCCTGATCTTTGGTTCTTGCTAGAGCTTCTGTCTGAGGAGGGTCCAGTCTTCTCAGGGTCTGTTGCTGGCTCCAGGTGATGGTCTATCAGACCTTAGTTCCCGTTTTCTGCAAGGTTGGCCTTTGCAACTTCAGAGCTATTACTTCCCAGAAAATTTACTGCCGTTGCCTTCGGAGGGGGCCTTCCCTATCTGCCTGCCTGTCTGCATCAGTCATGTCCATGGAACCAGAAATTGAGACGCAAGGTGGGCTTAGTGATCATAAAAACAGTGGTCTTAGATTTCTGGGATCGAAAGGTTTGGAAGACTAGGAAAGTCTGGGGGGTGGTTCTAGGGGGCAGCGTTCATCAGCAAGGGAAGGCTGACTGTACAAGCCAAAGAGCCTTTCTGGGTTTACTCCATGGCTTGGAGGCCAGCCGCACATGCTAGGGGAAAAGGCAACTCAGATAGAGAAGGGAGCACCAAATAAAGGGTGTTAGGAGGATCCTTCCAGGATGAGAGATACATGCTGAAAGTGGACTATAGACTGAACATGATTGCCACTCAATGCCTCTTTTGCAAACCACAGCACCCAAAGGAGAGAGAGAACAAAAGGGAATGCCCTGACACAGAGGCAGGGTGGGATGGGGGATGGGGGGGTGGGAGGGATGCTGGGAGCAATGGCGGTAGGGAATGGGCACTGGTGGAGGGATGAGTACTCGATCATTGTATAATTGAAACCCAAGCACAAAAATTTGTAAGTCTACAACAGTACCTCGGGCTGGAGCGATAGCACAGCGGGTAGGGCGTTCGCCTTACAAGCGGCCAACATGGCCGACCCAAGTTCGATTCCTCCGCCCCTCTCGGAGAGCCCGGCAAGCTACCGAGAGTATTGGATATGCCAGACACAGTAACAACAAAGTCTCCAATGGAGACGTTACTGGGCCCGCTCGAGCAAATCGACGATCAACGGGAGGGCCTTTACCTTACCTTTACAACAGTACCTCATAGTGTTTCACTAATAAAAATTTAAAAAATAAAAAATAATAAAACAAAACAGAACAAAAAATCCAAAGGGCCTTCCTGATTTGAGACTTTCATTGTATATAGCTGAGGGAAGATAAACTTGGAGATCAAGTTTAGGATTCAAACACCAAAGTAGCAGTGATTCAGAAAAAGACAACTCTTAGGGGCAGACCTGCTACATCTAGATTCTAGCTCGGACTGGGAAAGAGGGAGGTCCCGACGAAGGGGTTGAGGATTAGGGAGGTTGATGCATTCAAAGGTTTGAATCTACATATTTTCTTAAAAACTTTTGACTTCTAGAAATAGCTCATTTCTTAGATGAAGATAGTACAAATGCTTCTGCCTTGCAAGTCTATTATGTGTCCCCTCCAGGACATAACCACCCTATCCCTTCTTGCCATGGGACCATTAAAACCAATTTGTCATGTTGGAACACTGTATAAGTGAAACCTAATCAGCTTTGTAAGGGTCTATCTCACAGTGATTCTAGTAGTATTGCCTAGTAGCACTGCCCTCTCATTGTTCATCGATTTGCTCAAGCAGGCCCAGTAACATCTCCATCGTGAGACTTGTTGTTACTGTGTTTGGCATATTGAACATGTCATGGGGAGCTTGCCAGGCTTTGCCGTGCAGGCGAGATACTCTCGGTAGCTTGCCGGGCTCTCGGAAAGGGGTGAAGGAATCGAACCTGGTTCAGCTGGGCCGGCAGCATGCAAGGCAACTGCCCTACCACTGTGCTGTCGCTCCAGCCCTCACAGTGATTCAATAAAAAAATAAATAAATAACGAACAAACAAACAAAAATCCAATTCATCATGGCCAGTAGCATAACTTGAAAAGTCACAACAAATCTCACCAGGGATCCATTGTGTTTGCAAAAGGATAAAAGTTTCTTTCCCTTTTTTTTTTCAAGATTTTTTTTTTTTATTGAATTGCAGCACTCTTTACAATAGCCAGAATCTGGAAAAAAACCTGAGTGCCTGAGAACAGATGACTGGTTAAAGAAACTTTGGTACATCTACACAATGGATTACTTGTAGTTGTTAGAAAAGATGAAGTCATGAAATTTACATACAAGTAATACTACATGGAAAGTATCATGTTAAGCGAAATGAGTCAGAAAGAGAGGGAAAGACATAGAAAGATTGCATTCATCCGGGGAAGATAGAGTAACAAAATAGGAGACTAACACCCAAGAGTGGCCGATATTAGTACCAGGAGTTTTGCTCCATGGCTTGGAGGCCAGCCACACACTCTACAGGAAAAGGGAGCTCAGATAGAGAAAGGAGCACCAAATAAAAGGTGTTGGGAGGATCCTCCCAGGATGGAAGAAGCATGCTGAAAGTAGACTACGGACCAAACACGATTGCCACTCAATGCCTCTTTTGCAAACCACAATACCCAAAAGGAAAGAGAGGACAAAAGAGAATGCCCTGCCACAGAGGCAGGGTGGGATGGGGGGGGGAGGATGGGGAGTGGGAGGGATACTGGGACCCGTGGTGGTAGAAAATGGGCACTGGTGGAGGGATGGGTGTTTGATCATTGTATAATTGAAACCCAAACTAAAAAATTTGTAAATCTACAACTGTGCCTCCTGGTGTTTCACTAATAAAATTTTTTTTAAAAAGATTTTTTATTGAATCCCTGTGAGACAGACCCTTGCAAAGATCTTCATGATTAGGTTTCAATCATGCAGTATACCAACATGAGAAAAGTTTCTTAAGAATAAAAGAACTTGCCAACACGTGCCCGCAGAACTAAGAGCAAGTGTGAGATTGGATTGAGAGTATCAAGGGGAAAGGGAATGTATAGTGACCTAAGGGAGTGTGACTTGAGATGAGAGTGTTCTCCTGAGATTTAGGATTATCAGACCCTGGCAAGGACCCCAGCACACACCCCACACGTGGGTTTTAGGTACTTGGGCAAAGGAATGCCCACACTCACTGAGGACTGAGTAAATACCAGCATTTCTCCATATGCCCAGAGACTCATTGGGAGAATTTTTCCTCTTTTTCCTACCAATGAAGGCTCTGCAATTTATAGCTCTTGGCTCCCAAGTAGAGGCTATTCCTCCTCAAACTAAACTACAAGAACGTTATTCGAATGCTGGTTTTGTCTGCCTCCTCACTTAAGGGTTCCTCTTGCCAAGAAATCTGCAGGTCAGAAGCAAGTCACTTGCCTGAAGGAGTAATCATCTGGAAGAAGTAAAACTCTTGTGACATAATGACAGCAGGGAGGACTATATTTGACCTCAGGCCATTAATCCATCAGGCACTCCCTGGCAGCACCCTTTGCCTGGGAAGGGTGAGGTGATCAACAGCTCAGGTCTCTTGGCTGGGCGGTGAATTTCCCACCTGGACCTGAAAATCTGCCTACTGTGGGACTGGAGTGATAGCACAGTGGGTAGGGCGTTTGCCGTGCACGCGGCTGACCTGGGTTTGATTCCCAGCATCCCATAGGGTCCCCCAAGCACTGCCAGGAGTAATTCCTGAGTGCAGAACCAGTAGTAGTAACCCCTGAGCATTGCCGGGTGTGACCCCAAAAACAAACAAAAATCTGCCTTCTGAGAGCAAGGAGCCCCTGGCAGGGACTGCAGAGGATGGAGCAAGGGAGAACAATACGGAGCCTAGAGATTAGTTGCTGTGATGGAGACTCCTTTGTCTTTTTCGTGAAGCTGCCTCATTATTATTATTATTATTATTATTATTATTATTATTATTAGTGAAACACCATGAGGTACAGTTGTAGACTTACAATTTTTTTTGCCTTTTTTAAAATTTTTATTAGTGAGACATCATGAGGTACAGTTGTAGATTTACAAATTTTTGTGCTTGGGTTTCAATTATACAATGATCAAGTACCCATCCCTCCACCAGTGCCCATTTCCCACCATCATGGGTCCCAGTATCCCTTCCATCCCCCATCCCCCCATCCCACCCTGCCTCTGTGGCAGGGCATTCCCTCTTGTTCTCTCTCTCCTTTTGGGTGCTGTGGTTTGCAAAAGAGGCAATGGGTGACAATCATGTTTGGTCTACTTTCATCATGCTTCTCCCATCCTGGGAGGATCCTCCCAACACCCTTTCTTTGGTGCTCCCTTCTCTATCCGAGCTCCCTTTTCCCCTAGAATGTGTGGCTGGCCTCCAAGCCATGGAGCAAACCTCCTGGTACTAATCTTGGCCACTCTTGGGTGTTAGTCTCCTATTTTGTTACTTTATGTTCCCCAGATGAATGCAATCTTTCTATGTCTATCCCTCTCTTTCTGACTCATTTCGCTTAACATGATACTTTGTCCTCTTAAAACTTCTTCTTCGAAGCTCTTGAAGGCGTTTCACACTGCTTTCTTTCTCCTGTGCAGTTCTGGAGAGTTCAAGATGCAGCTCTGCCTAATATTCATCGATTTAAAGAAGGCCTTTGATTTTGTTGAGCCTGAAGCAGTCATCGAGGCCCTAGCCAATCAGGGCATTCAAGCCCAATACATCAGGATCCTCCACAAGCTGTATTACGGATTCACTACCAGGATCTCACCATTCTACGGGGAAGTGATCATTGACGTCAAGAGAGGGGTTCAGCAGGGTGATACCATTTCACCGAAATTCTTCAGTGCCACCTTCGAGAATGTCATGTGATGGCTAGAATGGGAAGAAATGGGAGTGAAGATAGACGGTTGGCAACTACGCCACCTCCTCTTCACTGATGACATCATTTTAATAACACCAAATATTTGCCAAATGGCACAAATGCTGGCTGACTTCGACTGTGAGTGTTGAAAGGTCAGACTGCAGCTGAATCTCAACAAGACAATGTTCATGAAAAACAAACTAGTCCCCGACGTTTCATTTGCTCTCAAGGGAACGAACATCTTTGAATTCAGCAGCTATGTATACCTGGGTCGAGAATTCAACATGAGCGATAGATAAATATCCCAGATATTTATTTGGGGATGCTCAGGGCAAGCTATCGAGAGTATCTCGCCCACATGGCAAAGCCTGGCAAGCTCCTCGTGACGTATTCAATATGCCAAACACAGTAACAAAAAGTTTCACAATGGAGACGTTACTGGTGCCCACTCGAGCAAATCGATGAACAACGGGAGGACAGTGCTACAATTCTACAGTGCTCAGGGCATGGCCAACCCTATGAGCTCTGTGCTCAAGAATCACTCCTGGTGGGTGCCAGGAATCATATGGAATGTTGGGAATTGAATTAGGGTCAGTCAAGAGCAAGGCAAGTGCCTTTACCTCTGGACTATCTTTCTACCCTTTTGACACATATTATTACTTTAGAGTATACTGTATTTTATATTTTAAATTACTACTTTCCTTCTGTTAAGTCCAGGATTCTGGGTTCCCAAGTGGTGAGACGAACAGAAACATGAACACGATAGTGCAAAAGCAGTAGGAATTTTATTCTAGTATACTGGGGTCAACTATCTCACCCACAGAGTGGTCTCTTGACAGCGACCCCGACTTCAGGCAGCAAGCAGTTTATAGAGGATTTGGTTACATAAGCAGTACATGCCTTACTGTTACTTAACTACCAAACAGAGGTGTTTTGGCAGTGTCTACGGTAACAGTAGTCAGGCAATAGTTAAACAATAGTTTCCACTAGCAGTTTATGCTTACATATGCTGTTCATTGTTTTTAGGGTTAACAAAAGGCAATTTCTGGGGCATTGTGAGAATTGATTAATTGAGCCCACTTGCTGAGGCCAGGAACTTTCCCAGGTGGGTTCAGGTTGGCTAGTTATGCATTATTTTGTTGCTAGGAAACTGAATCTGTTTCAGTTCCAGGAACTGAACCTGAGGCCTACTAGATTTTTCTCATTTCTGCCGCCAGTCATGGTGTCCGTTTCACCCTTACACTTTCAGTGGAGATCTTCTTCAACTGAATTAGCTTCTTATGTAAGTCTTGAGTAGCAGAATAGTGAGTTAGTGTCTATTTCCAAGTTTTGCTATCTGTAGAAAATTGCTTTTCAAAAAAAAATGGTATCAACTTCTATTGCTATATCAAGGAGCAATTCAGCAAATCTCACCATCATTTGAAATTCTAACTAGAGTGTGAGAGATACCATTTCACCGAAATTCTTCAGTGCCACCCTCAAGAATGTCATGCGATGTCTAGAATGGGAAGAAATGGGAGTGAAGATAGACGGTTGGCAACTTTCCTTCTGGAGAGCACGGCTACTGTGTACGGGTCCTGGGTTCAATCCCTAACACTGTATGACTTCCCAGTACCACCTATATAGTCCTGTGGTCCCCAGCACCGTTGGGGGGGCCCAAAACCAAAAAGAAAGGTATAATAAACCTAAAATTTGTTTACGGACAATAGGAACCTATTAATGTTACTTTTATAATGTATATTTTTATTAAAGTGAGGGTTTGGGGCCACACTCAATTGTGCTCGGGGCTTACTCCTGACTCTGTGCTCAGGAATCTCTCCTGGCTATATGGACCATATGAAGTGCTGGAGATTAAACCTGCTGTATTGTCTCTCTATATTGTATACTTTATATATGTATGCTTCTTTTCTAAAAATTCTTGTTGAAATTTTATTTTAATGGTTCTTATTGTTTGCATTTTGTCTTATGTGTCGATGATTGAAAGCTGAAAAATGCTAGAAACCAAAATCTCTCCTAACGCCCTACAGGACGCTATATCAAGCCTTGCCCACAAGCACCTGTGTTTCTTCTCTCCTCATCTGGAGGTTTGGAGTTTGTAGGTTACATGGTCCAGGGCTGGCCCGATAAAGGTACTCAGTCCCAGGAAGAGTGTATTCATTGACCTACGTTATTGAACATCTGGAAAAGACTTGGTTGATGGAACCGAGAACTATGCCAAGGAGACTAGACATACTGACCTGAAAGGGAAAAATTAAAAGGCCAACACTCACCTACTCTACAATCCCTCCAACCCTGATATAGGTGACTTTCAAGGCAAACTCAAGAGGGTGGATCAGATGTACAGATGACTCTGACCAATGTTCAGTACTTGATCACTTCACTTGACATCCCGTTACTGATCGATTTGCTTGAGCGGTCACCAGTAACGTCTCCATTCATCCCTGTCGCGCGCCAGTGTAGCCCAATGGTGTCTGCTCCTTTCAGGAACACGAACAGCCTCAAACCGATCGTTCAGGGTCTTGACGAAGTCTAACCATCTCGTAGGTGGGCAGCCACTCAATCTTTTGATGTTTCATGGAATCCAGTCTGTAATGACTCTAGTCCAGCGATCATCTCCAGATCTCATTACGTGTCCAGCCCATCTGATTTTCGACACCTTGGCAAACAAGACAGCGTCCCTGATTCTCGATCGTCAACGGAGGTCGTTGGAACTCAGAATTCTTTCTCTCATTTGAGTGAAGCGTGATACTCCAAACATAGCTCTTTCAATTCCTCGTTGGGAGACCCGATTAGCGTTCTCATCCTGTTTTCGTAGGGCCCAGGTCTCTGAGACGTATGTTAATGCAGGAAGAACAGTGGAATCGAAGAGATGTGCCTGGAACCAGAGGTTCTTCATCCTCTTAGCTATTTCTTCAATGCTCTTGAAGGCGTTCCAAGCTGCTCTCTTCCTCCTGTGCAACTCAGGTGCCAGGTCTTTCGTCATGTTGACTTCCTGACCTAGGTACATGTAACTATTGCATTTGGAGATGTTCATCCCATTGAGAGTGAATGAAAGGCCAGGAACGAGACTGTTTCTCATAAATATTGTCTTCATGAGATTTAGCTATAGTCCTACCTTTCTACACTCACGGTCGAAGTCGGCCAGCATTTGTGCCACTTGGCTGATGTTTGGTGTTATTAGAACAATGTCATCAGCGAAGTGGAGGTGATGTAGCTGCCGACCGTCTATCTTCACTCCCATTCCTTCCCATGTACAGTACAACCATGCTTTATTTAATGACTGCTCTTTCTGCGGCTGATTCTGAGAGGTTCTATTGCACACAGAGAGATTCACCAGCGAACCCTATGGAACTGTCCACTCCTTTGGGGTGACCTAGAATATTCTGGAGACTCACAGCTACAGAGATTTTGATTTCTAGCATTTTCAACTTTTAGTCAATAAAAAGGGTGGCCTACTCTGAGGTCTCTGAATTATGGGGGTGACCTAAAACATCCTGGGGACTAACAGGTACAGAGAGAAGGTTGTGAGGAAGACTAGAGGCTGTTGAAGGACTGTAGCCCGAATGAGGCTAACAAGTGTATGTGTGTGGGGGGGGGGAGGTTGGAAAGGATGGGGAGGGTTGGGGGGGGGGAAATGCTAGACTTTCCCTGGAAAAGCTCAAAGCACGGCATAGTGGCTCCGATCACTGGTGTTTGCCGACACACTGACTGGATTCTAGTCTGTGGCCGCTCCTCACTGCGTTTGTCCTTGAAAGAGCTGCACAGTCTGTCAAGCTTTCAGTTTCCTCATTTGTAAAACGAAGACGTTGCCCAGGGCTTGGACTCTCACAGGGATGAAAGGATAGAAAGCACTAAGGGCTTGGCAGAACCCCAGGCACCCCATGCCTGCTCCAAAGTGCTAGAAAGCTTTATTAGGGCCTCTTTATCTTCTTGTCTTGTCTTATAAGTACAGAGAGTGCACACTGGGGGAACATGGGAGGAGTTTTCTTAAGAGGCAAGTAACAGTCAGACCAAGCATCCAGTAGGTGGTAACAGGCTTCACCGATATCCTAAAAAAAAAACTGGCAAAGTCAAGTCTGGGGTTCACTGTATGATCATCAGAGGCTTTATGGCAATTTTTCCTGCACAAAAGTGGTGTGTGTAGGAACTCATCTACAGAACTAAGCTTGCCATATTGTTGGGAGGCTGTGGCAGGGTTGACGTGTGTGTGTGTGTATGGGGGGGGGGCGGGGGGGATTTGATGGTGGAGCACGTGATATTGAAATACTGTGTCCCTGAAACTCTAGTCACTGTCACTGTCACTGTCCTCCCATTTTTCATTGATTTGCTCGAGTGGGCCAGTAACATTGTGAGACTTGTTACTGTGTTTGACATATCGGATACGACGTCAAGGGGAGCTTGCCAGACTTTGCCGTGGGGGTGAGATACTTTCGGTAGCTTGCCGGGCTCTATGAGAGGGGTGAAGGAATCGAACTCAGGTTGGCCGACCGGCCGCGTGCAAGGCAAATGCCCTACCCACTGTGCTATCGCTCTAGTATGAACAGTATTGTACATCATAGCGCCTAAAATTTTCAAAGCTCTTTTCTTTTTATCTTTGGGTCACACTTAGTGATGCTCAGGGATTACTCCTGGTGCTCCATTCAGGAATCACTCCTGGTGGTGTTCAGGGGACCATATGGGGTGCTGAGGATCAAACTTGGGTCAACCATAAGCAAGGCAAATATCTTACCCTCTCTACTATCTCTCCATCCTCTAAAGTTTTTTTAAAGTGGAGATGTAACCATTATAGTAAAGGTAAAGGCCCTCCCGTTGATCGTCGATTTGCTCGAGCGGGCCCAGTAACGTCTCCATTGGAGACTTTGTTGTTACTGTGTCTGGCATATCGAATACTCTCGGTAGCTTGCCGGGCTCTCGGAGAGGGGCGGAGGAATCGAACTCGGGTCGGCCATGTTGGCCGCTTGTAAGGTGAACGCCCTACCGCTGTGCTATCGCTCCAGCCCTTTTTTTAAAAAATGGTGTGGTATTACTTAAAAATAATGTACTACTTAACTGTCTATTGCAGCAGTAGGATGTACAGAATATTTGTGAATATCCATTTAAAAATATTATCATGGGTAGCCTTCATATGTGTGATGAGGGGCCAGGAGATTATACAGTGGTTAGGGTACCTGTCTGCTGTGTGCCCCACTGGAGATGGATCCCCGGCAGCACTTGGTGGTGGTGCAGCCCCAGAGGCCTCTGAGCTCCTTCGAGGAAACCCAGCCTGAGAGGCACCACATTCTCTGTCTTGCCAAACGGCTGAGAATTGCTGGTGAGGCACAAGGGTCTCCTGATTACCATTTGGAAGGTCCCATCCAAACCATATAAATAATTGTAGCACTGTCCTCCCGTTGTTCATCGATTTGCTCAAGCGGGCCCAGTAACATCTCCATTGTGAGATTTGTTGTTACTGTGTTTGTCATATCAAATATGTCATGGGTAGCTTGCCAGGTTTTGCTGTGCAGGTGAGATACTCTCGGTAGCTTGCCGGGCTCTCCGAGAGGGGCGGAGGAATCGAAGCCGGGTTGGCCTGGCCAGCTGCGTGCAAGGCAAACACCCTACCACTGTGCTATCGCGCCAGCCCATATAAATAAATATGGATAAAAATAGCATAGTGATGATTATGTGGTGAGATATGGGTATTCCTAACCCTGTCTCTCTTTCCCTGAGACCAGCCACAGGGAGGGCATCTTGGTGACTTAAAACAACCATCTGCGGAGACGACAAGATGCTTTCTGCACTGGCCAGGGGGAGACTTAATGAGGTGTTTGATACTGCAAACTCCTCAGTGAAAATGCCAGGACTGGCTCTTGGCCCTGATTGCCTGAACCACGGCCAATATCCATTCTATCCCATCTTAAATTCCTCAGGGTGGTTTTAATAACTGTGAGAATTTGCAGTGTGCGACTTTCTGAGTTTCAGATAGGCACAGATCAGGTGACTCTTTAGTATGGGGCAAGCTAATCTGTATTTGTAAGACAACAGATAAGACATGCATTATTTAAAATGTTCCATGGTTTCCGTTTTATAAGATTTATGAGATATAATATGTATATGTATTTGAGTTAACTTAGAAATTGTGGACATCATCTGCTACGTAAAGTTAATCAGAGTCATAAAGCCAGAGGATTCCAGTTTTCATTGGAATGTGTCTGAATCTGAGCTTCATCAGAAATCAGTTCATCAGTCAAATCTCTAAACTTTTATTTAGAATTTATTTAGAATTTTTATATCCTGAAAAATTCTATGACCCTCTTACTATTTAAACAACAAATGTCTTGTGCTTAAATTAACCAGAGTTGCCTTATGTAACCTACTTCAGAGAGCCCTGGCTGATATACCCTTTTCAAGTACCAACTTTTCTCATGTAAATTGTGAGTAGTGCCAACTGTCCTCCCCTTGTTCATCGATTTCCTCGATGGGCCCAATAAAGTCTCCATTGTGAGACTTCTTGTTACTGGCATATTGGATCATTATTAATTCTAAATTATTAAAATGTGTTAAATGGTTATGTTGTATAGAATGTATTAAGATGTTTCATGGTCTAAATATCTTTCTTATAAATCACAAAATTATTTTCACATTTTAAAATGAAATTAGGCCACATTTCTCTTCATTATTCTATTTTATTTCAAGGAAATTTGCAGGAAATAATGCCCTTGAGTGAATAAAAAGTCTTTTTTTTAAAGATTGCGGTACAGTACTTTGTTATTAAAAGTATTAAAGTAGCTTGAACACTATTAATATTTAAATTTTATTTATAAAAGAGATGCTATTTTTTGAAATGTTTAAAAGCTTTGGCCCTCGGGGAAAAATGATAAAATAGAAATCATTTTTATTTAAAGATGTTATCAGGGACTGGAGAGATAGCACAGCGGCTAGGACATTTGCCTTGCACGCAGCCAACCTGGGTTCGATTCGATTCCCAGCATCCCATATGGTCCCCTAAGCACCTCCAGGAATAACTCCTGAGTGCAGAGCCAGGAATAACACCTGTGCATCGCTGGGTATGACCCAAAAATTTAAAATAAATAAATAAATATTTAAAAAAAGAAAAGAAAGTCAATAAAAAAATAAAGATGTTATCAGAGAAAAGTCAAAGATATACTATGGGAGTTAAGGCACTTGCCTTTCATACAGCGAAAACTGGTTTGACCCCCAACACCAAATATGGTCCCCTAAGCACCACCAGGAGTGATCCCTGAACACAGCCATGTATGGCTCAAAACAACAACAAAAAAAAAACAAAAAACCAAAGCAAAGCAATAAGTTGTTATCATAAACATATGAAGGACCTATTATCATACACACATAAAGAACTTAGCTCTATGTCTACATCTAGTTGGAAGAGAAAGCAGAAAGTATAGCCTTTGTTCTGGGGTTTTGGGATGAGCTAATCACTTTATTAGTTGGAGCAAAGAAAGTATAGACTTGTGGGTTTCTGCGACATGGGTTTCTTCCATGTTAAAAGATAGAAATAGCATTGTCATTTTTAAAAATGCATATGGGCCAGAAAGATAATAAAGGGGTTAGGGCACTTGCTCTGCATGTGGCTGATCCCAGTTTGAATCCTCAGCACCACGATGATTTGCTGAACACCACCAGGGGTCACTCCTGAGCACAGAGGCATGGTCTGTCCCTGACTCCTTCTGGGTATGGCCCAAAACAAATTAAAAGAAAAATTAAGTGCATAGATATTTATATTTCACATTCTCCCTCTCTGTCTCTCTCTCTGTCTCTCTCTGTTTCTCTGTCTCTCTCTCTCTCTATTTCTCATCTCTCTCTCTCTCTCTCTCTCTCTCTCTCTCTCTCTCTCTGTTTTTGGGCCATACTCAGCAGTGCTCTGGATTATTCTCAGCTCAGTGCTCAAGGGACATAAGGATGTTGCAGGGAATTATACCCAGGCCTCCTGCATTCAAAGCATGGGTTCCACCCCTCTGCACCATCTCATCGCCCTTCCACATTCTCTGGTCATTTCAGTATCCATTTGACATGGAGTAAACATTCCTCTCACCTCATCAGAGCTCTGCTTCAGGGAAACTTTTAGGAAACAAAGTAAGATGAAAGAATATAGGGAGATGCCCAGTCACAGAAGCCAGTGCTAAATCCAGCAGCAGTGAGAACCTCCTTAGTGATGAGACTCACTATCATGTGTATCAGGCAGCAGGAGGCAAAAGACACCTATATTTGGGCAAAAAATGCCAAACAGAGTCATGATTTCCCCCTGTGGGTCCTTGCTTTCCATTTACACAACAAAGATGGAATATTTGTTCTTTGATTAGAGATTTTTTTAAAAAGTAAACATATGCTCTCATTTATGTCAAAAATAAAAGAAACAGAAAAGAAAAGAAAAGAAAAGAAAAGAAGTCCATGGGGGCTGGGGCAATAGTATAGTGGGTAGGGTGTTGGCCTGGCATGTGGCCAACCCGGGTTTGATCCCTGGCATCGTATATGGTCCCCTGAGCAATGCCAGGAGTGATTCCTGAGGGCAGAGCCAGGAGTAACCCCTGAACATCACCAGGTGTGACTCAAAAGCCTAAAATTAAATTAAATTAAAATTTTAAAAAAGCAAAGAAGGGCTGGAGAGATAGCACAGCGGGTAGGGTGTTTGCCTTGCACGCGGCCAACCCGGGTTCGATTCCCAGTGTCCCATATGGTACCCTGAGTACCGCCAGGGGTTGACCCAAAAAGCAAAAAAAAAAAAAGAAAAGAAAAGAAACCCACGGATCAAATTTCACCAAAAGCTTCAAAAGAAGAGGTCGGGAATGTCAATTAAGAAAAGAATGCATGACTTGCATGTATGAGACCCTGCATTTGAGCCTTAGCACCACAAAACAAAAAGACAAAGTGTAAAAGAAATCAAATTCTGGTATCTTCAAATTGTTTCCATTTAAAGATTACCTCATTGGCCTTGGCTGTGGTACAAAAAAAAAAAAATCATAATGCACATGCCTGACTGAGGCTGGCCCTGGTTCCGTCCCCTTTGCCAGGGGGCTGCTTCCTCCCCAACACAGACGAGTGGACCCCCACCCCTGACAACATCAGGAAGATTATGCCACGTATACACGTCGTGTTATCTATATTTTCTCATGTCATGTTAGCTATGTTTCAAATCTTTGAAGCGAATATGGATTGAGTCGTCTACTTCAAAGAATAGAAAAAAGCATCGCTGCTTTTAAAGAGCCCCGAGACTCTCGACTTGGATGACGGCAGGGACCTGTTCATCTCCCTGACCCCCATCTCTGTTCTCTGTCCAGTGCACTGTCCGCCCTGCATCTGTCTCTCACTGCTTTCATGATGCATGGCTCGCCACCACTGCTAATGGTTTCTCATCATTCACAGAGCACCTGGGAAGCCTCTCCCCAATGTGATCTGAACCTCTCTTTCAATTTGATCATCCGTCATTTCTAAGAAAGAATCAGGGCAATCAAAGAGTCAGAATAAACATTGTTGATCTCTGCCGGTTGCAACCGGCAGAGATCAGCAAACCTACCGCCACCTCATGCTGTCCCCCTGAACCCCTGCCCACTTCAGAATTCTTAGTTCCCTTGCCTCTGTCTAATCAAGCCCTGGTTCTCCCTTCTTCTCTTCTCTGAAACTCTTTCAACGTCTCTTTTATGTACTTGTCCCCCTTTTCTGGTTGTCGTTTGCTTGAAGCTTAACTTTGGGGAACAGTTTTAAATACCCCGCAAAGTTGACAGCAAAGCACAGTGATTTCTCTCTCTCACCACTTTTATACCCCTCTGCCATTGGTGAGTTATCCCCAACTGTCGATGTCCCCTCTGCAGTGGTGCATTTGTTACCACCTGTTGATGTATCATGGATCAACACATCATAATCACACTGTAGCACTGTAGCACTGTCCTCTCATTGCTCATTGATTTGTCCAAGCGGGCCCAGTAACATCTCCATCATGAGACTTGTTGTTACTGCGTTTGGCATATCGAATACGTCATGGGTAGCTTGCCAGGCTCTGCCGTGCGGGCGAGATACTCTCCGTAGCTTGCCGGGCTCTCTGAGAGGGCGGAGGAATCGAACCTGGGTCAGCCACGCGGGCCACACGCAAGGCAAATGCCCTCTTGATATTTTCTATGGGGTAAGGCAAATATATAATGATATTTATCTGTCATCATAGTGCCATACAACATATGATGATATTTCCTCTTAAGAAATTCTAGAATTTTCGGGGCTGGAGAGACAGCACAGCGGGTAAGGCATTTGCCTTGCACGCGGCCAACCCCAGGTTCGATTCCCAGCATCCCATATGGTCCCCTGAGCACCGCCAGGGGTGACTCCTGAGTGCAGAGCCAGGAGTAACTCCTGTGTATCGCTGGGTGGACCCAAAAAGCAAAATAGGTAAAAAGGTAAAGGCCCTCCCGTTGATCGTCGATTTGCTCAAGCGGGCCCAGTAACGTCTCCATTGGAGACTTTGTTGTTACTGTGTCTGGCATATCGAATAAATAAATAAATAAATTCTAGATTTTTCTGCATTTCTGTGTTATTGTTTTAGGAGTATGCCCCTCCCTCTGTTTTTCAGCATTGGGGATTGAACTAGGGTCTCTCACGCACAAGGCATGAATTCTACCACTGAGCCACACCCTGACCCTCCTTTCTCAATATTAAGCAAATGTGTCCTGAAGACTTATCATGAGCCAGATAATGGAATCAGCAATCAGTATATAGCTGTGAACAAAAACAGATCTGGTTCCTTTCCTCCTAGGTTGATAATTGAAGGAGACAAGATCGACTCAATTATACAAGCGAACCATATAAAGCAATGTCAAAGGAGAGGGCTGTAACGTAACACAAATCGAAGATAGCTACCTTCCAAACTTCAGGAAGTTTTGAAAGAATAATAGAGGGCACCCGGATTAGATGGGGAAGAAAGGAAGGGCAGGGCGTATTCAAGGATGATCTCTGTGGAAGTGAGGTTCCACGAAATAAATGGATAGGTGTGAGTCAACCAAGAGAAAAGTGGCTGGGAGAATATTCTAGGTGATAATATCTTGCAAAAGCTCTGAGGTCAGAAGAAATAAGCTCAGTGAATTCGAAAAACAGGAAGATGCAGTTGAGGAGAGAGGGAGAGAGAATTTGAGAAAGATGAATCCCTTCTAACCAACTAGACTGGGAATCTCTTAAGTCTAGAGACCCTAATTTTGTCTTTTGTATATGACCCTTCATAATAAATCCTTAGAACTGAGGATTTTTTTTTTTTTTTGCCTCATGGGGAAAAAAGCTAACACGTTGAAGGATTTGACTGCTTAGTAATCACAATTTTATTAATTCATTAAGCATAGCACAGGAGATTAGAATAAAGTATGAAATAACAAAGATCTATTCTATGCTTATCATAGATAGCGTATGATGTTGTTGTATGGCACTATGCCACCTTTTTTCCCAGCCACGCTTCTCTTGGTTGACTCACACCTATCTGCTATGACGTATTCGATATGCCAGACACAGTAACAACAAAGTCTCCAATGGAGACATTACTGCTATAACCAAGCAGAGCTAATCTATGCTTCTGGTGGGGCCTAAATACGCCTACGCTCTGAGTATTTACAATAGTTTTTCCACTCAAGACATGTTAATGTTGTGGAACTAAGGGGCCAGTGGAGTGACATGAGTCAAAGAAACCTAAAACCAGCTACAAAGAAAGTGCAGCTTATGCAGGATTCTACCTACATATATTCAAGCAGAAACTATGACAACCACCACCCTGGAAGCCAGGCACACAACCAGGTCTCCACAATAGCTGGGAGACTGTCAAGCAATGCACCAATTGCACAGAGAGTGTGACTTCTTCCTGATTCATCGTTAGCGATAATTGCTCAAAACACTGATTAGACTAAATTCTATAAGCTTCTGAAAAAAATTCTATAAGCTTCTACAATATGTTGTGGCACACGATGCAATTTTTAAAATATTTATTTATTTTGTTAAAGATTAGGTACTAAGGTTACAATAGTGTTAAAGTTTATAGTATTTATCTATCAAGTTGCTGGATACCTTCACCACTGAGGTGTCCTTGACTCTTTACGTCTGTCTTTTTGCTATCACTGGTCCAGTCTTCATTCCCTCCCTTCCATCCTCCTTCCAATGTCTGCTGATTGAAAGTTACGGTTTTGGTGCATATAGCGATCTCATTTGACTCCCACCAATGTGACCTAGACCTTCCAGCTCTGCCTTTGTGTTCACTCTGGTCTACCTCATCATTCCCTCCACTCTTTCCCCCTATCTGGTATTTTCAAGACTGTAATTCAGTGCCCAGACTAATTATAAGTTGACAGTGATTGCCTTGATTAGTTTATTTACATACCACAGATGAATCAGTTCATCTAGTATTTGTCCTTCAACCTCTGGCTTGGGCTGGAGCAATAGCACAGCGGGTAGGGCGTTTGCTTTGCAAGCCGCCAGGCTGGCCAAGCCAGGTTCGATTCCTCCACCCCTCTCGGAGAACCCGGCAAGCTACCGAGAGTATCTCACTCCCTCAGCAAAGCCTGGCAAGCTCCCCGTGACATATTCGATATGCCAAACACAGTAACAAGTCTCACAATGTTACTGGGCCCACTTGAGCAAATCGATGAACAACAGGAGGACAGTGACAGTGACCTCTGGCTTATTACACTGAATATGATATCTTCCAGTTCTATCCAATTTTCTGCACTGCATGCTTTTATTTTTTATGACACTGTAGTAGTCCATCGTGTATGTATACTACAACCTTTTGGTTCAGTCATCTGTTGTCAGACATTTGGGTTGTTTCCATACCTGGCCATTGTCCTAAGTATACATGCAATGTTTATACTGACTCTTTGATTCCCCCAAGAAAGATCCCAAATAAACGTTAGCTTTCCTTCACAGTTTTGCCTCTGTTTATTGACAACATATATGCAGAGTTTTACACCAAAAGTTATGTGATCATCTTAAAGTAGAATCAGGGGTTATAGATATAAAGCCTTAATCACTTAATCACTTAACTTCCCGTTAGTCGTCGATTTGCTCGAGCGGGCGCCAGTAACGTCTCCATTTGTCCCTGTCGCGTGCTAGTGTAGCCCAATGGCATCTCTTCGCTCCGGGAACATGGAGGGCCTCAAACCGATCGTTCATGACCTTGACAAAGAAGTCTGACCATCTGGTAGGTGGGCGGCCACGCGGTCTCTTGACATCCCGTGGAATCCAATCAGTAACAGCTCTAGTCCAACGGTCGTCTTTAAATCTCATTACGTGACCAGCCCATCTGATTTTCGACACCTTGGCAAATGAGACAGCATCCCTGATCCTTGATCGTCGACGGATGTCAGAACTCCGGATTCGTTCTCTCATTTGAGTGAAACGTGATATTCCAAGCATAGCTCTTTCTATTCTTCTTTGGGAGACCTGAATGGCATTCTCATCTTGTTTGCGTAGGGCCCAGGTCTCTGAGGCATATGTTAATGCAGGAAGAACAGTGGAATCAAAGAGATGTGCCCGGAGCCGGAGGTTCTTCGTCCTCTTAGCTATTTCTTCGACGTTCTTGAAGGCGTTCCAAGCCGCTCTCTTCCTCCTGCGCAGCTCGGGTGCCAGGTCATTTGTCATGTTGACCTCTCGACCTAGGTAGACATAGCTGTTGCATTCGGAGATGGTCGTTCCATTGAGAGCGAATGGGGCGTCAGGAACAAGGCTGTTTCTCATAAACATTGTCTTCGTAAGATTCAGCTGTAGTCCTACCTTTCCACACTCACGGTCAAAGTCGGCCAGCATTTGTGCCGCTTGGCTGATGTTTGGTGTTATTAAAACAATGTCATCAGCAAAGCGGAGGTGGTGTAGTTGCCGACCATCTATCTTCACTCCCATTCCTTCCCATTCCAGTCGTCGCATGATGTTCTCGAGGGTGGCACTGAAGAGTTTCGGTGAAATGGTATCACCCTGCCGCACCCCTCTCTTGACATCAACGATCACTTCTTTGTAGAATGGTGAGATCCTGGTAGTGAATCCGCAATACAGCTCACGGAGGATCCTGATGTATTGGGCTTGAATGCCCTGATTGGCTAAGGCTTCAATGACCGCTTCCGTCTCAACAGAATCAAAGGCCTTCTTTAAATCAATGAACGTTAAGCAGAGCGGCATCTTGAACTCCCGAGAAACCTCAATGAGTTTGGTTATCGTGTGGATATGGTCGATGGTGCTGAATCCTTTGCGGAACCCTGCTTGCTCACATGGTTGTCCTTCATCTAGTGTTCTGCCAATCCTATTCAGGATGACTCGAGTGAACAACTTGTAGATGACAGACAATAGGCAGATCGGGCGATAGTTGCCAATGTCATGGATGTCTCCCTTCTTGAACAGTAGTACGGTCCTGCTGGTTTTCCATTGAGATGGAACCTTGCATTCAGACAGGTAGCGAGTGAAGAGCCGAGCCAGTGTATTGATGAGTACTGACGGCAGGTTCTTCAGGTGTTCAGGTCTGACCTTGTCTGGGCCGGGTGCTGTTTGCTTCTTTACTGACGAAATGGCGTGTCGGATTTCGGAAGGGAGAACGTTGGGAACGACATACCCATCCTGTGGAATTTGGTATGTCGGCAAGTGGACATGGCTATCGAAGAGATTTGAGTAGAAGTCATGGATAATCTTCTCCATTGCCGTTCTGGAGGATGTGATGGATCCATCAGGACGTCGGAGGGCAGTCATCTTGGTCTTGTAGTTGGCGAAGGACAGGCGGGCGTTACGAATACTTTTCCCGGCTTCTGCCGCATCTACCAGTACTTCTGCTCGTCTCTCTTTGAGGTCTTCCTTGATCGCATCTCTGCACTGCTTTGCAAGCTCGGACGTTAGCTTGCGGTTGCCTGAGGCATGCGCCAAACCACGCTGGCGAATTAGCTCAAGAGTTTTCGAAGATAGGCGACTTTTTGTGGCTATCTTGGCGTTCCTCGCACATTCATGGAGGTGCTGAACCAGTCGATCGTATTCCTCGTCAATAAAGCCTAGTGGGCATTTATTTATTTTATTATTATTATTATTATTTTGCTTTTTTTGGGTCACACCCGGCGATGCACAGGGGTCATTCTTGGCTCTGCACTCAGGAATTATCCCTGGCAGTGCTCGGGGGACCATATGGGATGCTGGGAATCGAACCTGGGTCAGCCGTGTGCAAGGCAAACGCCCTCCCCGCTGTGCTATCTCTCCAGCCCCCCTAGTGGGCATTTAAAGATAAATTTATTTTCATTTTACAATTTTGTTGTGTGTGTGTGTGTGTGTGTGTGTGTGTGTGTGTGTGTTGGAGGAATGGGACACCAACTGTACTCAGGGCTTACTCCTGGGTCTGCATTCCGGAATCACTCCTGGTAGAACTTGGAGGATTGTATGAAGTGCTGAGTGTAGAACTTGGGTTGGCTATGTGCAAGGCAAACATCTAACCTGCTGTACTACCTCTCACCAGCCCAAGGTTTGTTTTTTGTTGTTGTTGTTGTGTGTGGGCTGGAGCGATAGCACAGCAGTCGGGCGCCTGCCTTGCGAGCAGCCAGCCCGGCCGAGCCGGGTTTGATTCCTTGGCCCCTCTCGGAGAGCCTGGCATGCTACCGAGAGTATTCAATATGCCAAACACAGTAACAAGAAGTCTCACAATGGAGACGTTACTGGGCCCGCTCGAGCAAATCGATGAACAACGGGAGGACAGGACAGGACAGTTGTTTTATTTTTAAGTCAATTTTTTCCAAGTCCACGTCCCCCCATCCACCCCCACTTTTTTATTTTTCAAAGACAGAGCTAGGATATATGATCCTGGACTAAACCCATGCTATAGGGACTCGTGGAAAGGAGCCACGAGGTCTCATAATTATATTGGGCGACCTTTTGATTTGCTTAGCCAACAACTGCAGGCCCTAGGAAACAGAAGAAGAAGAAGAGGGCATTGCTAGGCTTCACTTGGACCCTGAAACTTGAAATTAGTAGCTCCCTTTGACGCACAGTGAGTTTTGGTAAGAAATAGCCTCTTTTTAAAGCTTGGATACCTAAGAAAAGACACAGTCAGCTTTATCTGTTCTGCTCAAACACCTAACTCTTCCGGAACAGAACACTGGCCTAGTGACCCGACCCGCACCCCTGAGGAGAATATCTCCTGAGCATAAAAGAGCCCTCAAAAAAAAAAAAGGAGACCCAAGGATACAATGAACAAACTGAAAGGCAGGAAACTGAGCACTGGAGAGAGGTTGAGTCGGCTGCAATGCAAAAGCTCGTTAATTAGCTCAGATTTGAAAAAGGCCACACTAGGAAAAAGAGGGCACAGATTCAATGAAAGCGTCTTAGTCTGTTGGAACTGCAAGAATGAAATAGCACAGACTGGCTGATTGAAGCAACAGAAATTTATTTCTCACAGTTCTGGAGGCTGGGAACTCTGAGGTAAAGGCACCAGAATGAGAAAAGAGAGAAGAGGATGGTAGAGTGTGTGTGTGTGTGTGTGTGTGTGTGAGAGAGAGAGAGAGAGAGAGAGAGAGAGAGAGAGAGAGAGAGAGAGAAGGAGAGAGAGAAGAGAGAAATAGAGAGGAAGGGAGGAAGAGGGAAAAGGAGAGGGAGGAGGAAGACAAGGAGAGAGAGGAAGAGAGCACAGGAACAGAGACAGAGAGAGACAGAGAGACAGAGAGGGAGATGACTTCCTGGTCCCTAACAACTCTGCAGCCTCAACTCTGCTTTTCTTCTGTTTGTTGCTACTCTTAATTTTGTGCTCGACACTCCTAAGAATATCTTATTCAGTCTTCACTACAGTTCTGACACGCTAGCAACCACGATACGAACTACTATGTGTAAATGAACGGGTGGCTTAGTTTCAACTCACACGTCTAGTGGAACACAGAATCTGGATTTGCCCTAGGACTTCTTAACCCCCATCTCAGAGTGCTGCATTCCCTGCCCCAGCCTCTGTGAAGTTGAATCCTCATGAAACAAGTATCAATCAGGAGGAAGCACCGAAGCCCCAAATGAGTGTGGGCATTGTAAGAGAACACGGCTTTGAATGAGCTGCGTCTCAGAGTTTGGACATATTCCGGTTGGCCTTCCAATAGAATTTATCTCTGAGCAGACTGCTGGCAGTTTTTCAGGGACTTCGGAGCCAGGGAGAGATGCCAAAAGACTGGGACTGGGTACACACTGTTCCAATTTGTGAAAAGGATAAGGAAGTAGATTCTGCAGGCCATATATGCCAGTCCTGCAAAAAGTTTTTGAAGGGCAATTTGTGAACATAATAAGAGAAAAAAGGAAAAGAAGCAATTAATAGGCACCAGTAAATTTTCTTTTTTTTAAAAAAAATTTATTATTATTATTATTATTTTTTGCACCAGTGAATTTTCACTGAGAATAAATTGCTCCAGAGGAAACTCACGTCCCATTTTGATTTCATTTTTTCATCATCCTGTTATTCGTCGATTGCCTCGAGCAGGCCCCAGTAACGTCTCCTTCATCCTAGCCCTGAGATTATATTCAAGGCTCTTTAGGAGAATGAGACCCATCATTGTTACTGGTATTTGGCATATTGGGTTCGCCACGGGGAGTTTGCCAGACTCTGCCCTGTGGGCAGGCTACATTCGATAGCCTGCAAGTTTGTCCAAAGTAGGAATGAGATGATTAGATGTCATAAAAGATGTCCTGATAAGATGTCCCATTTTGATAGGCTGATAAATACGGCCTTCATTTAAACAGTGCATTTTGCTCAAGATGTTAGAAATGTGTAAAATGGCAATTAGATAGATATATTTACAACAAGTGAAAATCTCCCCTCCTCTCAACTAATAAACACTTTACATTTCTTTTCTTTTTTTTTTTTGCTTTTGGTTCACACCTGGCGATGTACAGGTGTTACTCCTCACTCTGCATTCAGAAATTTTACTCCTGGTGGTGCTTGGGTGACCATATGGGATACTGGGACTTGAACCCGGGTCAACGGTGTGCAAGTCAAATGCTGCAATCGCTCCAGCCACAAAGCTTTACATTTCATTGTTTCTATGAAAAATGTGATTTCCCCCCCTATTTGAATGGCTGTAGGTTTACCTCCAGATATAACAAACTAAAACAGAGGCCAGAGAAATAGTACTTGCTTTGCGTGCAACTGAATAGTAGAGAGGGCTTGTTTGCATGCAGCTAACCTGGGTTTGATCACTGGCTCCCTGTATGGTTCCCTGAGCACCACCAGGAGTCATCCTTGAGCACAGAGCCAGGGGTAAGCCCTGAGCACCATCAGGTGTGGCCCAACAGCCAACACCTCTCCTCCCAAAAGAAAATAAAAGCTACAAAGATCCTCAGAATACCTTGCCAAGTATTGCTCTGTGGTCATATTTTGCAAAAATGTAGTCTGGCGTTTGATAGTCAGGATATTGACCTTGATGAATCCATCCGCTGGCATCACTCAGATTATTCATTTTACTTCATTCATTTGAATGTGTGTCTATGAGTTCCACCCAATTTTATCACCTGCCACAATAATGCAGGTACTGAATGACTCCAATGGGAGAATCATTTTCAATGGAGGATATATAATTATTGGGGGAGTTTTGAGGCCATACCCAGCAGTGCTCAAGGGCTACTCCTGGCTTTGTGTTCAGTGCTCACTCCTGGAAGAGCTCAGGGTCCTATATGCACTGCCAGGAATGGAACCAACATTTCTAGCCCAACGATACATAATTTTGACTTCGCCTTGAAAGGCAAAGTTGGGGGATGTATTATAGGAGGAAGAAGAATAAAAGAGAAAACCAGAGGTATATATGAATATTGAATGTACAGTGTGGACATCAGTTCTATTAAAAGAAGGATTGCTAAATTATAGAAGGAGTGATTGGGTTAGTTAGATAAATGCAGAGTCACTTTATAAATGGCTCTGTGCATCAGGAACCTTATCTCTTGTATTAAAAATAGCTGACCGGTTAAAGAGGCAGCTCAAAGGGCTGAGCTATTTTTTGGGGGGGAGGAGCATACCTGGTGGTGCTCAGGGTTTAGTTGTGGCTCTGTGCTCGGGGATCAGTCCTGGTAGCTCTAAGGCCCATGTAGGGTCCTGGGGATTGAAGGCAGGTTTTATTTTGTGTAATCACAAAATAAGTGAGAGGCATGGCACTCTCTCTCTCTCTCTCTCTCTCTCTCTCTCTCTCTCTCTCTCTCTCTCTCTTTTTAAAATTTTTATTAGTGAAACACCATGAGGTACAGTTGTAGACTTACAAATTTTTGTGCTTGGGTTTCAGTTATACAGTGATCGAGTACCCATCCCTCCACCAGTGCCCATCCTCCACCATCACAGGTCCCAGTATCCCTCCCACCCCCTATCCCCCCCATACCACCCTGCCTCTGTGGAAGGGCATTCCCCTCTGTTCTCTCTCTCCTTTTGGGTGTTGTGGTTTGCAAAGGAGACATTGAGTGGCAATCATGTTTGGATTATAGTCTACTTTCAGCATACTTTTCCCATCCTGGGAAGATCCTCCCAACACCCTTTATTTGGTGCTCCCTTCTCTATCTGAGCTGTCTTTATCCCTAGCGTGTGTGGCTGGCCTCCAAGCCATGGAGTGAACCTCCTGGTACTAATATCGGCTCTTCTTGTGTGTTAGACTCCTATTTTGTTACTTTATGTTCCCCAGATGAATGCAATATTTCTTTGTCCCTCTCTTTCTGACTCATTTCGCTTAACATGACACTTTCCATGGGGTACCACTTGTATGTAAATTTCACGACTTCATCTTTTCTACCACCTATATAGTACTTCATTGTGTAGATGTACCAAGGTTTCTTTAACCAGTCATCTGTTCTCGGGCACTCAGGTTTGTTCCAGATTCTGGCTATTGTAAAGAGACAGCATATATGTCCAGTGACCATGAGCCACTTCCCCATCCTGGCCTGCCACAGCCACCAACAGACACACGAGGGAGGGAACAGGGCCGCCAGGCTGGTTGGTGATCAGTCGCAGTTTATTCCGATCTTGTCTCCATCTGCCTCCTTTCAGTCTCACCCACTCCCATATTCCCCATCTCATTGCTCTTCATTCCCATCTCCTGTCCCTTGTGCCACTCTCTCCATGCTCCATCTCACAGCCTTGGTCGTGAGCTCAACCTCCAAGCACTGTGGGTACAACTACACCTAGGTCAGATAGCACAATCAACATGTGTAAAGCCCTTACTTCCAGGGAAACTCTTCTAAAATCAAGATCTCCTTCTGCGAGGAGATCTGCTCAAGAGACTATTTTTTTTTTTGTTTCCAATTTTTTTTTATGATTTATTTATTTATTGAATCACTGTGGGAAAAGTCACAAAGCTTTCAGGTTTAGGTCTCGGTCATGCAAATGTCAAACACATTTCCCTTTACCAATACTTATTTTTCACCACGAAGAACCCCAATAAACCCCCACCGCCCATCCCTCCCAGTGCCTGTGAGGCAGATGAATTCTAGTTAACACTCTATCTACTTTGACTAGATCCATTGTTTCGATAAAAGATACACCATTATTATTTAGAGTTTCCCCCCCCCCCCAATCAGACATGCTGAAAAAGCGTTGTGAAATGATTTGCTTTCTACAGCTGGGTTCAAGAATGAAATGATTTTGGATTTCTGCTATTTTACTTATTAACCCTGGAAGTATTTCTACTGAGAGTCAGATAATTAAGAGATTGGTTTCTGTGCTCTGGAGTCATGGCCGTGCCAGAGAGCCACTCGTGGGGGGCAACTGGTGACCTCGGTAGGGCGTGCAGGACGGGCCGGAGCGCCCCCCCCCCCCGTCCCATGAGGTTTTAGTCGCCCCATCACCACAAGAACCTATTTTTTTTTAATCTAAGGACAAACTTCTCCATCTTAGATTTATTTCTTAATTTTTCTGGTCATTTTGTATGGACACAGTAAAAGATATATTAATCTTATAAGATGATTCTGCGGGGGACATCTCGTTTTAGAGCCCAGACTAGAGTTCTCAGGTCAAATTAGTCCTTCCTGACCCACCAGGGTTCTTGTTCAGTCACTTCTCTTTGCGTCATGACAGAATTTGTTCACGACCATGCTCTTTAACTTATTATAGGTTTTATGGCACTTGGCCTGTCCCATTTCAATGCCAGGGTGGCTAACAGCTTGCCCTGGGTCCAACAGGTCCCTTCATTGGGACCCTGCTTTTGAGGTGGTAGGAACTAACGGCAACTGAGGCTTAAGCCGAGTAAATATGACAGATGCCCAGGAGTAAATATTATTCGGAGTCAGTTAACTCCCAAGTTACAAAAGCATAGCATGAACTGTCTTCCTGTGTCTATACAAAAAGGACATTGCTTTAAAGTAAACTAAACAAAGGACATAAGGGAAGGAGAAAAGCAACATTTCACTTACAAATACAAAATTCAGAGTCCTTAGAAGAATTCGACCTGACAAGTCACAGAATTTGATTTGGGGATATAAGTGATTAACAAATAGGGGAAGCAAAGCACAGAGAAGAGGTTAACGATAAACACAGAGGAATGGGAGTGACTCGGGAGCACTGTGATGGGTGTAACCCAATAAACCTAAGTTTCTGGTGGCACGGGAGAAAGGACAAACCAATGTTATCCTACACTTTTTTTGGGGGAGGGGCACACTTGGTGGTGCTCAGGGTTTACTCATGGTAGCACAGGCTCAGAGATCACTCCTGGTAGCTCTAAGTCCCATACAAGATTCCTGGGGATTGAAGGCAGGTTGGCAGAATTCAAGGCAAGTACCCACCTATGAGCATAGATTTTTGCATGTAGAAGACCCTGGTTGATCCCTGGCACTGCATGGTCCCCAGAGCACTTCTGGGAAGTGATGCCTGAGCACTGAGCTGGGGGAGCATCCCCTGAGCACTTGCAAGTGTGACCCCAGAACCCAAATAAATAAAATAAAATAAAAATTGTATAATGCTTAACTCAGAGATGGTTCAGAGATTCAGCCTTGTGACCGTGGTACAACAAATACAGACCGTGCCTCTGTATGTGTTGATCTCTATGGTCAGAACACTCCTCTGATACGTAGGATTGGCCCCCTTATCACAATTCAGGCATCTGCTGAGAGGTTCCTTCTGCAGGGAAGCCTTTACTTACTCTAGAATACATATCCTGGAGTTCCCAATCTCTCCCAATCTCTCCACTCTTCACCCTCGTTTCCTGCTTTGTTTCTTCCATACTGCTTAATATTTTTTTTCAAAAATTGTTCGCATTTATTTCTCTCCTTCAAGTTGCAAATAAGTTTTATGAGGAACGTAATCTTGGCCATTTTTGCTTGCTGCTGTACCTTCTTACTGAGCATAGCAGTGACACATGGTACATGCTTAATCATTGTTGAGTAAGTAAACAGACTTCCTGTAGAAGTTGTAGCATAAGTTGCTCCAATGCTCCCTGGGTCTTGCTTCTCTTTTTCTCCTCTTTTTGACTTGTAGGGTTGAACAAGCCCATACAAAGCATGGGTGATCCATCATTGTTTCTATGTATGTTTCCTAAATTTCACTTAAACTACACAAAAAAACATTGCCTTGCAGACAGTAGTGTTAAATTAATTTGGTTGCTTTGATTTTCAATGAAATATTAAGAATTATAGGGCTAGAAAAAAATAGGGGATAAAGTATAGGATCCCACTGTTAGTCACAGCCATCTCCTTTTCATAGATCATTTAGTATTTGTTTAATTTTCGTGACCAAATTCACTTTCTTTTCTATTAATTAGCTTTCACAGATTTTATATCAATTGAGGGCTCCAACAAGTATTTTCACTTGTTTGGGACAGGTTGATCAAAGCCCCAGAAAGGGTAAACTCTATGGGGTATTCTCATACGGTCATAGTCCTTCCGTTGTTCATCGATTTGCTCGAGCAGGCCCAGTAACGTTTACTTCGTGAGACTTGTTGTTACTGTGTTTGGCATATCGAATACGTCACGGGTAGCTTGCCAGTGTGGGCAAGATACTCTTGATAGCTTGCCGGGCTCTCTGAGAGGGCGGAGGAATCGAACTCGGGTCGGCCATGTTAGCTGTGTGCAAGGCAAACGCCCTACCCACTGTGCTATCGCTCCAGCCCATACTATGGGGTATAAAAGTTGACTAAGAGGAGAAAATGAGGCTCAGCTTTCAGGAAAGAACATTTCCAGAGTTATAAGGCAGAGGCCCACATTCTTTTATTATCTTTTCTTTTTCAAATTTTATTTTCACAAGGTTGTTCACATTAATTGATTACATTCAATATTTCAACACCAATTCCACCACGATTACACCTTCCCACTACCATTATTTTGAATTTCCCCGCCACCATTGAAGCCTGCCTGCCAGGGGCAGATGCTACGTCATTTATTTTCTCTTGCTAATTATGAATATCATAAGAGGTTGTGCAAGCTTCTGGAATTCTAAAATTATAAATGACTGGGGTCCAGAGGCATCTCTGTCGGGAGCTAATCCATTTTGAGATTTATTTGGGAGTCTCTGGATCAAGACTGTTGATGTGCTGAGATGGAACCCAGAAGCAGATTGTGGGTGTGACAGCCAGGACCTCAAGCTGATGGGGAGACAAGAGGGGAGAGCCCTTCTCTGCTGCCGCCATGTAGAAGCCCACATTCTAATGTCCACAGGGATCCGGCAGGAGGCAACATATGACACCAGTTTTGTTTTTAATTTTTTTATTTTATAAAGTAGTTCACAATATTTGATTACATTTAATATTCAAATACCAATCCCACCATGATTACACCATCCCATCACTATATTTCAGATGTTTCCATCCTGAACCCCAACCGCGGCCCCAAAGCAGAACCGAAATAATTTATTTTGTATTATTTGTTGAAAAAAAAACACTGAACATACTACAAAAAAAGTTTCCTTAGAGGAAAGAGTTTGAAGATTGTTGCATTTCACCCAGGGGCTATTAAGCCCTTCTATAAGAGATCACTAACATGTTGTTAAAGATTGAGCCTTGTGTGCTTGATAGCACAGCGGGTAGGGCGTTCGCCTTACACGCGGCCAACATGGCCGACCCGAGTTCGATTCCTCCGCCCCTCTCGGAGAGCCCGGCAAGCTACCGAGAGTATTCGATATGCCAGACACAGTAACAACAAAGTCTCCAATGGAGACGTTACTGGGCCCGCTCGAGCAAATCGACGATCAACGGGAGGGCCTTTACCTTTACATATATATATATATATGTGTGTGTGTGTGTGTATATCTACCTCTCTATCATATATCTATCTATATGTGTGTATCTATATCTATCTATCTGTACAAAAAATATTTCTCTCTCAGATTGGTTGCTTCCTACTTTAAACCCCATCAAATGAGGTAGAGTACTCTTGGAGTATGGGTGGTATGAAGTATGTGTTGTCTCATGGCCGCTAATGCAGCTGAGCAGTCTAGGAATAGGTTCACTCGTGGGTGAGGCTAGGCCTGATCGTGTGGACAGTGGATGCAAGCATGGCGATGGTTGGATTCTGGAGGTTTTCAGCTGCTGGGCCTGGGTCCCTTGGGGTGGGGAGGGGTCTCACCTGCTCTCCTCCTAGGGGACCTGAATAAAACAGCCTGGTGTGGGGTCTGGTGGCATTGTTATGGCATATGTTGTGTTATGCTCCCTTCTGGAAGAGAAGGACATGTGGTTCTGGATTGTGGTCAATGACCAGATAGATTATCTGGCACCAACCAGAGGTGGCTTATGGGCGTGACTGCTGAGTTGCTGGGAGAAGGGGGATATGGCACCATGACCCCAACTTGGTAAGAACAGAGAATTTCTAATTGTCTGAAATGTGTGAAATAGAGATTTAGTGTGGATGGGAGCATATTCTTTTGTCTATTTTACTTAAACCTATGAATCAGGTAAAGGTAAAGGTAAAGGCCCTCCCGTTGATCGTCGATTTGCTCGAGCGGGCCCAGTAACGTCTCCATTGGAGACTTTGTTGTTACTGTGTCTGGCATATCGAATACTCTTGGTAGCTTGCCGGGCTCTCCGAGAGGGGCGGAGGAATCGAACTCGGGTCGGCCATGTTGGCTGCTTGTAAGGCGAACGCCCTACCGCTGTGCTATGAATCAGATTTAAAAAAAATTTATTTTCACCCAATAGTGCTCAGGGCTTACACCTGGCTCTGGGAATTATATGGGATGCTAGGGGTTGAACTTTGGTCAACCGCATGCAAGGCAAGTGCCCCCTCCACTGTGCTATGTCTCCAGTTTAAAATCCATATTTTTATAAGAAATTTCCTAATAGTTTAATGTTTTCAGTCAATCAAAACAAAGATGAAGCAAAACAGGTCTACAGGTGAGAATCAGCCCATGAGCTGAGAGTTTGGCTGTTGGCAGTATTCAGGTTCCTGTGTCAACAGCCTCCTGGCAGGGATTGGGGCTCAGGATCATCCATGTCAAGAGAGGGGTTCAGCAGGGTGATACCATTTCACCGAAACTCTTCAGTGCCACCCTCTAGATCATCATGCGATGACTGGAATGGGAAGGAATGGGAGTGAAGATAGACAACTACACCACCTCTGCTTCACTGATGACATTATTCTAATAACACTAAACATCAGCCAAGCAGCACAAATGCTGGCCAACTTTGACCGTGAGTGTGGAAAGGTCGGACGACAGTTGAATCTCACAAAGACAATGTTTATGAGAAATGGTCTCGTTCCTGACATTCCATTTGCTCTCAACGGAACAAACATCTCCGAATGCAACAGTTATGAGTACCTAGGTCGAGAAGTCAACATGACGAATGACCTGGCACCTGAGTTGCGCAGGAGGAAGAGAGCGGCTTGGAACGCCTTCAAGAACGTTGAAGAAATAGCTAAGAGGACGAAGAACCTCAGCTTCGGGCACATCTTTTTGATTCCACTGTTCTTCCTGCCTTAATATATGCCTCAGAGACCTGGACCCTATGAAAACAAGATGAGAACGCTATTCAGGTCTCCCAAAGAGGAATTGAAAGAGCTATGTTTGGAGTATCACGCTTCACTCAAGTGAGAAAAGGAATCCCGAGTTCCAACCTCCGTTGACGATTGAGAATCAGGGACGCTGCCTCTTTTGCCAAGGCGTCAAAAATCAGATGGGTTGGACACGTAACGTGATTTGGGGACCACCGCTGGACTAGAGTTGTTGCAGACTAGATTCCACAGCACGTCAAAAGATTGCATGGCTGCCCACCTATGAGATGGTCAGACTTCTTTGTCAAGACCCTGAATCGGTTTGAGGCTCTTCATGTTCCTGGAGTGAGCAGATGGCACTGGGCTACACTAGCACACAGCAGGGATGAATGGAGACGTTACTGTCGCCCGCTTGAGCAAATTGATGAGTAATGGGATGTTGAGTGATCAAGTGATCAAGTGATTTTTTTTTTACATTTTTTGAGTGCTTTCCTTCTTTTTGGATGGTGGGGCAATACCCAGAAGTGTGCAGATTTACTTCTGCCCAATGATCACTCTCAGCAGGGTTTGGGGGACCATGTGAGGTGCCAGGGATCAAACTCAGCTTTATGCAAGGCAAGCATCCTACTTTTGAGAGCTTTTTAAATATTTCTGCTGTCTTGCTTTTCTCTCTTATTCATTCTAGCTTTCCCATAGTGAGAGCAGACTACCCTAGGTGCAGACTCCAGCTCTGCATGGGTTCTGAGACCAATGGTCAGTTCTTGAGAACTACCTTTCTACCAGGCAAGGATCTGTCTGTGTTGTCCCGAGTCTGAATTCTTGATCAACTTCCCCGCTTTTCAGTGTGAAGGACAGCTGCGGCAGTCGCTAGAGTATCAAGGTCTTAGACTCATGCATTAACCTCTAAAAGCTAACTCACCTCCAGGAATGAATGTTCTTTAACTGCTGCCAATGTTCTTTAACTTCCAAGTCAACTTTCTGTGCCTTGATGTGCAGGAGAACAAGAAAATAGTTGGTGAATTTTCCTAAAGGGGAGAGTGAAGGACTCAATCTGAATTCTTTTGAGAACTTGCCTTTAAGTTGAAGAAGAAAAATGTTGAAGCCTATAGAAAAAGTAGCTGAAGCAAGGGAAGAGGAGGAGGAGGAGGAGGAGGAAGAAAAAGAAGAAGAAGAAGAAGAAGAAGAAGAAGAAGAAGAAGAAGAAGAAGAAGAAGAAGAAGAAGAAGAAGAAGAGAGAGAGACAGAGACAGACAGACAGAGATGTAGAGCTGTAGACATAGACAGAGACAGAGAAAGACAGAGAGACACACAGACAGAGAGACAGAGAGAGAAAAGTAGCTGGAGGCAAGAAAGGAGAAGGGGTGTGTGTGCGTGTGTGTGTGTGTGTGTGTGTGTGTGTGTAAGAGAGAGAAAAAGAGAGAGAATAGTAGCTGAGGCAGGGGAAAAGGGAGAAAGAGGGAGACACACACAGAGACACTGAGAGAGACAGAGTCAAGAAATGGAGAAAAGTAGCTAGAGAGAGGGGAGGAAAGGTGGGAGAGAGACAGACAGACAGAGAGAGAGAGAGAGAGAGAGAGAGAGAGAGGTGCTCAAGAGAGAACGTGGACTTTTTCAAGGGTGGAGAAAGCCCCTACACACACCCCAGCATTAGACATGAACACATGGAAAGTACACATCTCAAGAGGGGAGATGCGGACGACACATGTGCTTGGGCACCACATGTGCTTGGCCATGTGGGCACAAGGAGCACATGGGCTCAGGCAGCATATGCACTGAAGAGATCTTTTGTAACCTCTTGATTCTATCATTAGGCAAATCATAAGGGCGTTTTTTTTTTAAAGACTTGGCAATGTTGAAACTTGCCAGTATATAGAACTATCCATTATTAATGTTAAAGTCTATTCTTCCTGAGGTTGCTCTTTGTGAAAACTCTAGGAAATAATTGATCTTATTTTTTCTTTTCTTTGCAATATTTCAAAACAGTAATTTTCACTATACAGAAATTGAAATTCATGGTGACTTTTTTAAACCAGGAATCTGAGACAGAAAAAAAATCTTATCTTTTTTATCAAACAAAACACTGAACTAACCATCTTTTCATGTTTGTCCTGGCAGTGGTGATGGTGGTGAGCAGCTGGGGTGGAGATTGGGGGCACCAGATCTTCAAGGCAAGTGAAGTAACTTGGTTTTCAGGGAACTCCTTGAATTTAATTTGTGGGAGGTAACTTTTCCTAGACTATCACCAATATGTTTACTTGGTGAAAAGAGTATAAGGCCAAGAGAGATGAAAAGTCCTTCAGGAATCATTAAGGAGAGAAAGTGCATGGAGAAGCAAACTGATACTCTTAGAACCACGAACCTAATGATATTAGTTTTGAGCTATTTTTTGTTTGTTTGTTTGTTTGTTTCCTATATTATTGATCGAATCTGTTAAAAAAATACAGAAAGTACTGATGTATTGTCATATCTACTTATATTCATACCCTCAGCCAGTTCATAACAGAAGGTCTAATATTCATCAATATACTCAACCCTGAGTCTCCTTCCTAGTGCACATGCTTAACTGAAGAATAAGAATTGCATTGGCGGGGCTGGAATGATAGCACAGCGGATAGGGCGTTTGCCTTGCACGCGGCCGACCCGGGTTCGATTCCCAGCATCCCATATGATCCCCTGAGCACTGCCAGGAGTGATTCCTGAGTGCAAAGCCAGTAGTAACCCCTGAGCATTGCCAGGTGTGACCCGAAAATAAGAAAAAATTGCACTGGCTGAGTCAGAAAGAGAGAGACAGACATAGAGTGACTGCACTCATTTGTGGAATATAAACTATCATGATATAGACTAACACCCAAAGACAGTAGACACAGGTCCAGGAATATCGCTCCATAGTTGGTAGCCTGCCTCATGAGCTGAGGGAGAAGGCAGCTGGGATAGAGAAGGGGTCACTAAGTCAATGATGGTTCAAGGGATTGCTCAGGATAGGAGATGTGTGCTGAAAGTAGATAAAAGACCAAACATGATAGCTTCTCAGTATCTGTATTGAAAACCATAATTCCCCAAAGTAGAGAGAGAGTGTAAGAAGGAAATTGTCTGCCATAGAAGCAGGGGGTGGGGTTGGGTGGGGGTGGCGGGAGGGATACTGGGGACATTGGTGGTGGAAAATGTACACTGGTGGAAGGATGGGTGTTTGACCATTTTATCACTGAAATTCAGTCATGAAAGCTTTGTAACTGTATCTCACAGTGATTGAATTTTTAAAAAATCATGGACAAAAAAGAATTGCATTGGCCATCATTTGCGAAGGTAGACACGACCACACTTCTACCCAACTCAGCTCTATGGCACCCAAAAGACCCAAAGCATGTTTTGTGGATGCAGCTCAGAAGAGACTCTGACTTCTTGCCATTCCACAGCTTGGGAGCTATGCTGCAAGCCTTGCTGTTGAGAATGAGGAGGTAGAGAAGGTGGCTGCCCTGGCCCAGGCCCTGCAGAGCCATCTTCCATAGCTAGAGGACCCACCTGACTCTCTGTTCTTAGAGCTGGAGGTGCCTGCCATGTCCCCAGATAAAGCACAGTGCATCTGTGTAGCAGTCACTGGCCACTGCTTCTCCGCAATGAGTGTCCATTGACTGAATGGGGCTGGACTCTTCAACCTTACAGCAGAATCAGTCTGGAAGAGCAGCATGCAAAAGACAAAAGTGTGTTCAACCATCCTCCTCGGCCCAGCCAACACAGTAGAGACTATCCATCTTGCTTTCCTCTTAAATTACTCCTCAGGCCCTCTGTCTTCCTTCTTCCTTCCGTGTTAGCTCTCATCTCTCCTTGGCTGAGAATAAAGCACTGCTGTTAATGTTTGTAGCACTCTGACTTAGGTGCCCAGGAAGGACATGCATACTTGTCTTCTCCAACAAGGGGTGAGAGAGTTGTCTGCCATGTCATAGAGGTCTCAAAGAATTGTTACAGGTATGTGGCTGCTTCAGAGCCTGAATGAGTAATTCATAGTGAATATCTCCTTTCTCCTTTTCTGAGGGTCCTACTCAAAATTTCCTGAGCACTGATTTTATCATCCAGAGGGGAAATTAATTTTCATATGTTTACATGTATATAAATGGATTGGAGCCATAGCATAGCAGGTAGGGTGCTTACCTCGCATGCAACTGACCTGGGTTTGATTCCTCTACCCCTCTCGGAGAGCCCAGCAAGCTACTGAGAATATCCTGCCCACACAGCAAAGCCTGGCAAACTACCCATGACGTATTTGATATGCCAAACACAGTAACAACAAGTCTCACAATGGAGATGTTACTTGTGCCCGCTCGAGCAAATTGATGAACAATGGGAGGACAGTGCTACAGTATATATATATATATATATATATATATATATATACATATATATGTATGTATATATATATATTCTACATTTATATCTGCATGTCTGCCCTTCTTTGTTCTGTTTAAATAATAATAATAATAGTAACAATAATAATCTTTCTTTTCTATTGCTGCTATAACAAATTACCACAAACTTTTTGGCTCAAAGCAATACAAATACAAAGGCATCTTCTACTAGTTCTGATGGTGAGATGTCCAGAATCCACCTGAGAGTGCTTGATTCAAGGTGTAGGCCAGCCTTCTAAAAATGTTAGGGGTGTGGTTCCTTGCCTTTTCCAGCTCCAGACACCACCTACATTCTTTGGCTTGTAGTCCCTTTCAACCTTCAAAACCAGCTACCTAAGGCCAAGGATATGGCTCAGCAGTAGATCACTTTCCTTACACATCTGAAGTTCTAGGTTCTGTGCCTGGTACTGAAAAAAAAAAAAGAGAAAAGAAAAGTTAAGAGAATGTGAAAATGAGACTGTTCTGAGGACTAGTGTATATTGTTTGCGTGCAGGAATCCTGGGTTCTATCACGGGCAACAAAAGGTTCCTTGAGCACCCCTTATAGCAACCTCCTAACAACATGTCAGAAGTAACCCCTGACCACAGCCAGATGTGACAGCTCCTCCTGCCACCCCCTCAAGAAAAGCACCCTAAACCCAGCAAACAAAAAAGGCCTCAGCGTCCTCCCTTCTTTCTTTTTTTTTAAACAAAAATTTCATTAGTGAAATACCATGAGGTACAGTTGTAGACTTACAAATTTTTGTGCTTGGGTTTCAGTTATACAATGATCAAGTACCCATCCCTCCACCAGTGCCCATTCTCCACCACCAATAATCCCAGTAGCCCTCCCACCCCCATTCCCCAATCCCACCCTGCCTCTGTGGCAGGGCACTCCCTTTTGTTCTCTCTCCCCTTTTGGGTGCTGTGGTTTGCAAAAGAGGCATTGAGTGGCAGTCATATTCGGTCTAAAGTCTACTCTCAGCACGCATCTCCCATCCTGGGAGGATCCTCCCAACACCTTTTATTTGGTCCTCCTTTCTGACCATTGCTTCTATTACCAAGTCCCCTTTCCATTCTGATTCCCCAGTTCCTACCCCATCCTAAATCTTTGGAATTCTAAAGTTCTTTCATCTCGGGAGGATGATTTTTTCGACAGAGCCTGGCAAGCTACCCGTGATGTGTTTGATATGCCAAACACAGTAACAACAAGTCTCCTGATGGAGACCTTACTGGGCCCGCTCGAGCAAATCGATGAACAACGGGAGGACCGTGACCGTGACTTCATCTCGGAGAGATAATAAATTTGTGTTCCCGAGCTCAGATCCATCAAGCATTTAGCTGGGATTGGACATAAGGGTGCAGAAGGATTCCTTCTGTCTAAAGTCATTTCTGAATCTCTCCTTCCTGGGAAAAGCAATATCCTCTCAAGACCATTTATTATCTAAACATTTTATGAGTCTGTTTTGCCAGGTCCTAGACTGGTGAAATAAATACAGTCCTGGCCTTCAAGTATTCCTTGTCGGGGGAATGGGGGTGGGGGATGGGGGAAGAAGCCAAGAAAATTGACAGTTAAAAGACATCAAGGAAGTCCCAAATATAGCATGAGACTACCATGAAGGGGCTCCAGATTGAGTAGACACTAAAAGGTAAAGTTAGCAATAGCACAACGGGTAGGGCGTTCGCTTTACAAGCGGCCAACGTGGCCGACCCGAGTTCGATTCCTCCGCCCCTCTCGGAGAGCCCAGCAAGCTACCGAGAGTATTCGATATGCCAGACACAGTAACAACAAAGTCTCCAGTGGAGACGTTACTGGGCCCGCTCGAGCAAATCGACGATCAACGGGAGGGCCTTTACCTTTTTACCCTTGAACAAAGTAGTACAGGACAAAGTGGCAGTATGCCAAGAAGTGGATCTCTGAGCAGCACAGGGGCTGGTGCATTGTGGTACTTCAGAACTGCAGATAATTATCTAAACTGGGGGTTCAGGGGAAGGGACCCCAGAGTGAGGCTGCAGAGATAAACAGAGCCTCCGGGCTGAGCCAAGAAGTTCATACTCAATTTCTTTAATATGGTTCTAAAGGAATAATTGATGGGATTGAGCAAGGTATGACAAGATCCATTCAACCTTTTTAAAACATTAGCCTCTGGTAGATGAATGAATGAAATGAATGTCGATAATTCTACAGAGGGATGAATAAAAGAAGAAGAAGGGATGAAGCTGGATCAGCAGGGAAATACCAAAAACTCTGAGGCCCAACTAAAGGAGTGTGAATGGGTAAGGGGGTGATGATGGGTGGAGGATATTGAAACAGAACACCCAGAGAGTTCCAGTTAAACATCCAGTCTAATCTGCTTGTGATGGCTACTATGAGGTAGCCCTATTGGTCAGCAGAACTGTCCATTCAGCTTATCCCAACTTCTCAGGGTTGGGGTCAACTGAAGGACTCTCCAACTGCTGTGACTGCTGCCCTTTCCTATAGTTTTCTGGAAGTTAAGGACTGTGTCTCTCCTTACCTCCTTCAGCTGCCCTCCCAGGCCCACCTGACTCACCCGAGGACCCGTTTGTCAAGAGAGTCAAATCTGTGTCCCTCTCCTTCTTCAGTTTCATCTCCTTCCTTCAAACAATGTCCAAGAGGTGAAGAACTTAACTGGTGTGTGTGTGTGGGGGGGGGGGGGGGGGAAGAGGGGAGAGAGAAGGGAGGAGAGGGGGATGTGTGTGTGTGTGTGTGTGTGTGTGTAGTGAAAAGGTGGGTAGAGAGAGATCTTAGGGTGAATATTCTACTATGAGAAAGCTTACCAAATTAAAAAAAATGTCATTTCAAATCGTTTTGGCTAAACTTTCTGTCTCCTTGAAGATGTATGAGTCACCAGGATCGGGGGAGGGGGTAGGGAATGTACAAATGCCTTTTAATAATGTTAATGATGATCATAAGGCAAATAAAAAGGCTCTTATTTTGGTTAGGGAACAAAGTTCTGCCAGGGCAGGCTTTAGTCGATAACTTGGGAATTAGAAGGAGGAGAAAAAAACTCTTTCTTTGACCTGACTCAGACTTGAGGTAAGAAGCCTGCCTGATTTTAGAGACCCGAGACTCCTCTAACAGCTGGACTCAGGAATCAGTGAATGGTAGAGAGGTGGTGATGCTTGAGCTAGGTTAGTAATGGTTGAGGTTCGCTGGGCATAAAGTGAGCCTCAAGGGCCAGAATGATAGTGCAGTGGGTAGGGCTCTTGCCTTGCATAGTCAACCCAGGTTCTGTTTCTTCTGGTTCTCCAAGCCCCAAGAGGAATAATCCCTGAGCACAGCTGGATGTGGCCCAAAAGCCAAGAAAGGAAAAGGAAAAATAAGACAAGTGAGTTTCCGTTGAGCCCTTCCCTTGAACAAGTTCTGGACTGAAGTGTCCATCTTTATCTGTAACCTATGAGAGACCAACCGCAATCACTGAGCCTGCGTCGTCTACCTCCATCACTGCAACAATCCTAGTGGAAAAATGTTCTCACTGGGCTTCACATCGTTACCTGGCTACATTTTCCGGGCTCCATCTAAGTCTGAATGAGCTTAGAAATCCCAGTTCCCCAGTGAAGACTTACCAGCTAGATGGAAAGGGAGAAGAAAGGGGTCCTGTCTCTCCTGTCCTCTACTACGCTTAGCTTTGGGGAACCCTACAAATCAGATGCCTTCTGGGAGACCTGGTTAGAGCCAGGTCCTGCACTGGTGGCAGGGGCAGGGTGGGGGCGGGGTGGGGTTGAGCAGTAAAACAGAGATTGAGGTTGAAACAAGGCTCATTGGCAAATGCTTCTATTGTGGTTTCCCTTTTGGTGAGGTAGGATAAAACAGATCATTAGTGAGGGATGGAGTGATGGTACAATGGGTAGGGCTCTTGCCTTGCATGTAGCCGACCCAGGGTTCATCTCTGGCATCCCCTCTGGTCCCCTGAGCCTCCCCCGGAATGATCCCTGAGCACAGAGTCAGGCGAAAGCCCCGAACACAGCCAAGTATACCCTCCAAACCACAACTTAATAGATAAAATAAAAGACAATTAATGAGGACACGGCGCACCTCAGATGGGATCACTGTGCTAAGGTCCATGTCACCAGACTGAGACTTAATACCTAAGCTAATAGCCTCTCCAGCCCCTCCCAGAAATTTAATCTTTAACCAGGCAATCTGGAATTTCCTGGTCAGCTCTAGAAAGGTAATCTCCCGTAGACATCATCCCTCCCAGATAGGAAAATGGCTGGCCCACAATGACCCTCTCTCTTTCTCTTCATGCCAGTTTCTGTACAAAAGTCTTCTATGCCATACGGCTGTGTGAGCACTTTGCTATCTGGTAGATGAGATGCTCTCTGAGCCATTAATCATTCAATAAAGCCAATCAGATCTCCAAATGAAGAAGGACACATTATTTCATAAAATTTGTCAATATCCATTACAACGTATACCCCCCAAGATGGTTCAGAGGTAGGTTTTGAGCTCCAGTTCTCTTTATAATATGACGTATATGACTTTAAATTACATCAAGGATGCTTTGAGATTTCAGGCCCCATAGAAAGGCAATATCCATGCTAACAAAGAAGGCTCAACAATATTATAGCCAGGGTTTGAGAGATGGTACTGAGGCTAAGGTACTTTCTTTACAGTCAGCCAGCCCTGGTTTGAATCCTCAGCATAGTATATCATCCTCTGAGCAAGGATTAGTCCTGAGCACTGAGGCAAAAAATAGCTCTTGAGCACTGCTAGCTATAATCTAACTCAAGGAAGAAGGTAAAAAGGTAAAGGTAAAGGCCCTCCCGTTGATCGTCGATTTGCTCGAGCGGGCCCAGTAACGTCTCCATTGGAGACTTTGTTGTTACTGTGTCTGGCATATCGAATACTCTCGGTAGCTTGCCGGGCTCTCCGAAGAAAGCAAAAAAAAAAAAGGTTTAAAAAATAATAACAAGGGGCTGGAGTGATAGTACAGCAGGTAGGGCGTTTGCCTTGCACGCAGCCAACATGACCGACACAGGTTCGGTTCCCAGCACCCCATATGGTCCCCTGAGCACTGCCAGGAGCAATTCCTGAGTGCATGAGCCAGGAGTAACCCCTGAGCACCGCCGGGTGTGACCCCCCCAAAAAATTTATCTGGGCTGGAGCAATAGCACAGCAGGTAGGGCATTTGCCTTGCATGCAGCCAACCTGGGTTCAAATCCCAGCATCCCATATGGTCCCCTGAGCACTGCCAGGAGTAATTGCTGAGTGCTGAGCCAGGAGTAATCCCTGAGCATCGCCAGGTGTGACCCAAAAAGCAAATAAATAAATAAAAAAAAATTTAAAAAAATAACAAAGTGCTTACCATTAGACCCAAAACAGAGGACCAGAGAAATAAATACAGCAGACATGGAATTTGGCCTGCAGGTTCAATCACTGGCATTGCACATGGTCCGCCAAGTATCACCAGGAGTGATCCCTGATCACAGAGCCAGGAGTAACCCTGAACGTCACTGAAACTTGTCTAAACCAAACCAAATCAAAAAGGATCACACACATAAAAATGTTTCAGCATAGACTCCAACACTTGTTATCCTCAGCTCACTTTGCGCATTGGGAGGTCTGGGAAGAAGGAGCAGAGTGAGTGGATCTGTTATTGTAAGGAGACTTGATGACATCACTGTTGCCTTCATGAATGCTGCAGAACATGGGCTTAGAAACTGGGTTAATAGAAACTTATTTCTGGGACCAGTCTACACTTGCACAAAGAACTGGGCAGTTGGTATATATCTCAGGAGAAGTCAATAAATATCTAAGTTGTAGCCTGGCAAGCTCCCCGTGACGTAATCGATGTGCCAAACACAGTAACAACAAGTCTCTCAATGGAGACGTTACTGGGCCCGCTTGAGCAAATTGATGAACAACGGGAGGACAGTGCTACAGTGCTAAATTAAAGTGGACTTTCTGAAGACCACCTTAAGCTGGTCTGATTTCTAGCCTACCTGCCTGATTATTCTTTATTTTCTTTATAGTCCTGACTAATCTCCTATTCCAAGGTTTATTTCATGACTGTTTTCCCTCTTTAAATAATAGAGTCCATGAGGGCAAAGGCAACATACATATATTCTCATATTTGTTGTAAAATACTGTTAAATTTCCCACTGTTAAATTTTCCACTCGATTTTTATTGAGGTAACATTGATTTACGATAGTGTATAGATATTTAACATGGAGTAGGGGTTTTCTATATATATTCTCATATAGTCTCTAACTAGTGTTAGTTTTACATCTTTCTTTTCCAACTTGGGCATTTTTGTTTATTTGCTTTTTTTTTTTTTTAACTACACCCAGAAGTGCTCAAGAGTTACTCCCAGTTCTGTGTTTGGGGAGGATATGCACTACTGGTAATTGAATCTGACCCTCCTGCCTGCAAGGCATGTGCTGCATCTCAAACTAATCTTTTCCAGATTGGCTATCTTTTCTTTTTTTTTCTTTTCCCCTTCTAATTGTTGTGGCTAGTTGACTATTCTGCACAGTGGTGAGAGTGGACATCCTTGTCTGCTGCCTAATTTAATTTTATTAAGAATTTTAAAAATATTGTTTGTTTTGCAGGCACATCTGGCAGTGTTCAGAGATCACTCACTCCTGCTTGGTGGTGCTCAGGGGACCATACGGGATGCCAGGGATTGATCCCAGGTCAATCACATATAAGGGAAGCTCTTTACCACTGGTATTATTTTTCTAGATCTCTCTTGCCTTAATTTAGGAGGAAAACTGGTTGTTATTTTTACTATTTTTAGTGATGTTAGCTATTTTATGTATAGTCTTTATTAAGTTGAGGTATGATCCTTTAGTTGATTGTTTATCATAAATGGATGATGAGTCTTGTTAAAACTTTCTCTGCACCGTTGATATAATCACATCCATCTTAATCGCTTTTAATTTGCGCATTTTTAAGGGTGCAGTTAAGTAGTGTTAATTACATTTGTGTTGTTGTGAAACAGATTTCTAGCACTGTCATAGAAGGGATGCGCTAGTCTCAGTAAACAATAATGCCACTTTGTGTACTCTGTTTTCTGTATCAATAAATTTGACTGCTTTATGGTCCTCACACAAGAGGAATCATTCAGTGTCTGTCCTTTTACGACTGGTTTATTTCACTTAGTACAGTTTCTTCAAAGTTCATCCATGTTGTAATACGTGCAAATTTTCCTGGCATTTTAAGGCTGAATAAATTCACTGTGTATGTTTGTGATGTTTTATATGTCATTTGTCTGCTGATGAACAACTATGTTGTCTCTGCTTCTTGGCTATTGTGAATAATACTGAAATAAATATGGGTGTGCCTGTGTCTTTTTGAAACTGTACTTTAAATTCTTCTATATATTTACCCAGAAGTGGAACTACAGCATCAATTAGTAGTTCTGCTATTTCTTAAAGGGACCACCCCCACTGCAGCTAGGAAGAGGGTGAGGGACTTGTATATGTGATGACCAGCTATGATGGTCTGATGGTTTGAGACTTGGGATGCTGCCAGGAACACACCTGGTGATGCTTAAGGACCAGGAAGTATCAAGGATCAAAATTGGGGCCTCATATATGCTGAGGATGTGTTCCACTAACTGAGCTATTTCTCTCACCTAGTGATTACTTTTTTGTGTATGGGTTTGGAGGCTGTACCTGGTGGTGGTCAGGGATTACTCCTGGCTCTATACTCAGGGACCCTGGCAGTGCTCGGGGAAACATGTGTGGTTTGGAGGATCCAGCCAGGGTAGACCATGTGGTAATATCCAGGGCTCACTATTGACTCTGGGCTTAGGGATCACTCCTGCAGATGCTCAGGACATGCCGTGTCAGGGATCAGTTGCATGAAACGCAAGCACCTTAACCCTTCTTCTCTCTTTCTGACTCCAAACAAGATTCTAGTTGGGGGTGGTGGATTGGGTCACAGCCGCCAGTTCTCTGGGCTCTCTCTTAGCTCCGTGTGCAGGGATTATTCCTGGTGGTGCCTGGGGATATCAGATGTGGTTCCAGGATATAACAAGGGTTGGTCACATGCAAGAAAGTGACTTGATCACTGTACGATCTCTGGTACAAGGCACATTTTAATTGCTAATAAATGCCCTGTAGTTAATATAGTGCTTGTACATAAAGTTGACTTTCAAATATCTTTTTGCTTTGGTTTGTTTTTCAGTCACACCTGGTGGTACTCAGGAGTTATTCTGACTCTGCAGTCAGGGATCACTCCTGGCGAGCTCAGGGGACCATATGGGAGGTCAAGGATCGAAACTGGGTTGGCAAGGCGAACACCCTACTTGCCATACTATTGCTCCAGCAGACCTAAGTTTTTAAAGGGAGAATAGACCACAATGTCTTTTCAGCAGGTCTGATTTGGGGGTGTAAGCTCTAAATAATAATGGTGCATCTTTTGTCGAAACAATGAATCTAGTCAAAGTAGATAGAGTGTTAACTAGAATTCATCTGCCTCACAGGCATTGGGAGTGTTGGGAGGGGGTTCTTCGTGGTGAAAAATAAGTATTGGTCAAGGGAAATGTGTTTGATATTTGCATAACCGTGACTTAAACCTGAAAGCTTTGTAACTTTTCCCACAGTGATTCAAGAAATAAATAAATTTTTAAAAAAGTAAAATAAAGGGAGAATAGAGGTAACTAAATAGGACTATCCGGAAGTGAAAGTGGGAGGCTAAATATCCCCTTCCCCCACCCCTCTCCCCAGAATGCAGCTGAGTAGAAACAGAAGGCAGGAGCAAGGTTAAAAAGTTTGGTAGAATCTATCTCTGGCATCGTTTGCAAGTGAAGTCATTTGTGTTGGGATATTTCTGCCATGGCCTCTCAGGTAAGTCCTAGTTATGGTCATTCGAAATCCTATTGGAGCAGTCTGGAGCAGTTTGGGGCAGGAAGGCTGGAATTTCTCTTTTCTTTTTATGAAAACCATGGGGTGTTGAGAGGGTGTAAGGTCCCTTGGGAGATTCCAGAGTTAAAACTCTACTAATTAGTAACTCTCCCTTTCCTGCCCCCTCCCTAGTAGAGCTTTAGAGTGAAACCATTCCTCCACCCTTCCTTATTGGGATGTAAATTCTGAAACCATTTGTTGACTCTTCCTTGCTGGGATGTAAATTCTGAAACCATTTGTTGACTTTTCCCTGTTGGGATGTAAATTCAGAAACCCTTCCTCATCTGTTACCTCTGTTAGGAAATTTTCCCTTATCTGCCTCCACTGGAATGCAGGAGCCATGAGCTGAGAATCAAAGGGAACCAGGTAAACATAGAAGATAACCAAATGTCTGAGTTACCAGATACCCATTAGCCACAATGCCTATGTATGTAGATGTTGATCTTTGAATCTATAGGCTAAGGAGTGATGTACTTTCAAATGGATTGGTTAAGAAAGTATCTGTTGTTACAAACCTGTTGGCTATGAAATGCGCGGGCTTTGCTGTAACGGCCAGTGAAGGCCTATATAAGATCCCCTTTAAAGAAGTTCAGGGTCTTGCCTGATGACTTGACCCTGGCTAGTCAGCTCAATAAACTACCTGCTTGCTGATTGCATTCCTGCGTGGTCCTTGCTTGCGGTCGGAGATCCAGAGTCATGCCCTAACAAGGGTAAGTGTGGACTCCACAGAAGCCAGTACAGCATGAAAGGTCCCTGGACTCTGTTTCCATCTATATTTCACAGTTGTTTCAGGAAAGAATGTTATCGGGGAAAGAACTTGAGAAGTCCCTGTCACAGAATTTTCATGGAAGCTTTTCATGTTCCTTTAACTATTGGAGACAATTAGGAATGTGCCTGGCACAATTGAAGATGCTGTGGAGTTTGCCAGTATCAGAGACTTTTGGGATCTCCATGCTTTGCTCAAGCTGCAGTCTTTGTAGGAAGGAGCAGAAGCAGAGAGTTGTTCTCCTTCCATGGACTCAGGCTGATCCACTTAGAAACTCTGGCCCTTTCCAAGATCCTGAGAGACTGACAGGGGGGTGAGGATTTCTTTCTTTTCTTTCTTTCTTTCTTTCTTTCTTTCTTTCTTTCTTTCTTTCTTTCTTTCTTCTTTTTTTTTTAAATTTTTATTAGTGAAACACCATGAGATACAGTTGTAAACTTACAATTTTTTGTGCTTGGGTTTCAATTATACAATGATCAAGGACCCCTCCCTCCACCAGTGCCCATTCTCCACCACCACTAATCCCAGTATCCCTCCCACCCCTCCAAACCCCCAACCCCTCTCCTTTTGGGTGCTGTGGTTTGCAGAAGAGGCATTGAGTGGCAATCATGTTCGGTCTAGAGTCTACTTTCAGCATGCATCTCCCATCCTGGGAGGATGGTGAGGATTTCTTTAAGCCACATCCACATCCATTGAGAGAGAAATGTCTTGTCCTCTCTTGGAGGAAACTGCAAACTTCCTCCTTGTAAGACACAGGTGATGCTGTCCATGTGCTTGCCTCAAGGCACTGTGAACGTATCTGAGTATCATTCTGCCTCTTGCTTTCTAATCTCCACTTCAGCACAGCTCTTGAGTGGCCAGTGGTTCTTCCACCGTGGCTCGTCAATGCAGAAGCGGACCCAAGGTGGAGCCCGTCATTCTCCAAGATACCATCTGCACAAACATCTTTGTTGGAAAATCCCCTCATCATCAACCAAACACAACAGAACAGTTCGCACAGCACAGCTGACAGAAATATCTTGCTAGGCCAGACTGCTGTCTCTGTTAAGACGGTACCGCCCACAACTGTAAGCACCAGCTAATTTCTCTTGAGAAGAGAGGATTGTTATCGTGAACACCAGGGCTAATTAGGATGGCCAGAGCCTGAAGTCAGAGAGTGCCTGGAGGTTCCACACCTCAGCCTATTAAAATAGGAGACTGCTAGGATTTGGGAATAACCTTTCTTTTCTCTGTCCTCTTGGTTAAGGCCCTGTGACTCAGCTCCCACAAAGGAAAAAGAAGCCAGGCCTGGGATTGTGTGAAACCCAGAGAGTTCTCATTTCCAGATCCTGCCCCCAGCTGTCTTCCCAACAACCTTTAGAAGCTGATTTAAGCGTCTCAGCTTCGAACTGGAGATAGACTTAAAGTTTACAATTTTAAAAAGTTGAAAGAGAAACCAAGAAATCTGTAAAGCAAAGAAGGTAAAACAGGAGGTCAGAAAAGGATTTCAAATCTGAAATTGCATTCAAATTTAATTCCACTTTCATTAAGAGCTCTGTCAGGCACTGCGGAACACTCAAGATAAGAAATGGGATCAGTTCCTGCCCTGCCGAGACCACGAATTGCCCCCCACGAGCGGCTCTCTGGCACGGCCAATGGCCCCAGAGGCACACGGACCCAATTCAGAACCCAGCCATTTCTGGCAGAAATCCCTCTAGAGTTATTAGTAAAATATCAGAAATCCTAATTCGAGCGGCCGCAATAGTGGCCGTGTGATGTCAAATGTTCTTCATAACCAGCAAGAGGAAACAAATTATTTCACAATGCCTTTTCAGTAGGTCTGATTTTTTTTTGGGGGGGGGGGATTCCAAATAATAATGGTGCATCTTTTGCCAAAATAATGAGTGTGATCAAAGTAGAGAGATAGTTAAGTGGAAATCATCTGCCTTATAGGCAGTGGGGGAGAGTTCTTGGTGGTGAAAAATGTGCACTGGTGAAGGGATAGGTGTTTGATCATTGTATGACCGAGGCTCAAACCTGAAAGCTTGTTAACTGTTCTCATAGTGATTCGATAAATAAAAAAATAAAATAAATTTAAAAAGTGGAATCAAATATGATCTGTGGAGCAATAGATAAGAATATTATATACTAAAACGACAGCAATAGAAAATGTCAAATGATGAACTAAGGTCATTCCATCATGCTAAGAAAGAAAAGACATCACATATGCATTGGGGGTAGCTGGCTGTTGGGCAAGAAAAATCCATTTTCTCAAAGGAATCAAATTTTGCATTTATTGGATTTATAAAATATTTTTATTTATTTTTATTTTTTGCTTTTTGGGTCACAACCTGCGATGCTCAGGGGTTACTCCTGGCTCTGCACTCAGGAATCACTCCTGGCAGTGCTCGGGGGACCATATGGGATCTCGGAGATCGAACCCAGGTCGGTCGTGTGCAAGGCAAACTCCCTACTTGCTGTGCTATTGCTCCGGCCACTCAATTTTTTTTTTTCAGTAACCACCTCCTTTCCCTTTTCTTTATTGCCTACTATCTTCCTTTTCTTTCTTCTTGGAGGGTCATGCAGTGGCATCCCTAGTGTCACTGATGGAGATGGAGCACAGGGTTAAAAGAGTTGCTGACTTTCGTCCTGAAAGAGAACTTCCTTGTACTATTCAGCTGACTTGCTCCTCCATCTACTACTCTCTTTGTCCTCCAAGAGGACAAAATAAGTACATATAGTAATCATTGTCAGATTACTATAGAAATCAAGCTGAATCCCTGTCAAAAATAGTTCAACTATTGGAAGAGTATTTAGATGATTTGGTCTAATGATTTGTTTTTTTCCCCACCACTTTATAGTTTTTATTTTCTCTACTCTGTAGGTGATTATGGCCAAGTGCCTGCATTTTGTCTGGTCTGTTAGCCTATTATCTTTTCAAATGTTTGTATTATTTTTATATTAATTTATTCTTTCAAATGTTGTATTTTCAATTCTAAAGATTTGATTTGCCCAAATGTACGTTTATCTCAGTGTCTTGTGCCCTGAATATTTATTAATCTTAGAACTATCCTTTTACTTAAAATATATTGATTTTACTTAAAATATATTGATTTGGAATCTAACCTCAGTTGTCTAGATTATAAAGGGGAGCTTTATACTAAATGACTTCTAAGGTGACTTCCAGTTCTGACATTCTATTAATATCATGAGATTAAATTTCTTCTTATAGACATTGTTGGCAAGTTTTCTAAGTTTTCTATTTCTAATTAATAGAAGTGGCCCTGGAGCATTAGAGTGAATACAGAGTGAATTGTAAAGGCCACTTTCCTTATGTCTGAAAGGTTTTAAAAGGTAACACCTTTTTTGTGTGTGTTCCTTTCCTATATTAACATAGAGAGTGAATTGACTAACTGTCTGAACACTGATCAGAAAAACTATCCATCTGGGATTGGTTTCAGAATGAAACTATTTTGTGGAGATTCACTGAATAATTCTGTAAAAGGCTGGGAAGAAGAAGTAAACAAAAAACCTATCATCGTCTCAAATATTTTTGATTTGATTCTTGTAGTACTTAAAAACAGAGAGATAATAGTTTTTCTATACTCTATATCAATAGAGTATCAAAGGGGGCTGGAAGAAGGGTATGTCGGTTTGCATTTCTTTTTATCTAAAATTGCCCATAATACAGAGAGCATCATGCTAAATGAAATGAGTCAGAAAGAGAGGGATGAACATAGAATGATTAAACTCATTTGTGGAATAGCATTTGATCACTTGACAACCTCAACATTGTCTTCTCAACATTCAGCTGTAGTCCGACCTTTCCACACTCATGGTTGAAGTTGGTCAGCATTTTTGCCGCTTGGCTAATGTTTGGTGTTATTAGAATGATGTCATCAGAAAATATGCGGAATATAAATATTGTGAAATATAAAATAACATAATATGAGACTAACATCCAAGGACAGTAGAGACAAGGGCCATGAAGATTGTAAGGAAGGAAGCCTGCCTACTGAGCTGGGGGAGAAGGCAGCTGGGATAGAGAAGGGATCACTAAGTCAATAATTTTTGGAGGGATGGCTCAGGATGGGATATGTGTGCTGAAAATCGATAAAGTATCAAACGTGATAGCCTTACAGTATCTGTATTACAAACCATAATGTCCCGAAGGAGAGAGAGAGAGAGAGAGAGAGAGAGAGAGAGAGAGAGAGTAAAAACGAAATTGTCTCCCTCAGAGGCAGGGGGTGGGTTGGGGTGGGAGTGGAGGGGGGATACTGGGACCATTCACTTAATCACTTAATCACTTAACTTCCCGTTAGTCGTCGATTTGCTCGAGCGGGCGCCAGTAGCGTCTCCATTTGTCCCTGTCGCGTGCTAGTGTAGCCCAATGGCATCTCTTCGCTCCGGGAACATGGAGGGCCTCAAACCGATCTTTCATGATCTTGACGAAGAAGTCTGACCATCTGGTAGGTGGGCGGCCACGCGGTCTCTTGACATCCCGTGGAATCCAATCAGGGATTCCCACCAACTGGGACCATTGGTGGTGGAAAATGTGCACTGGTGGAGGGATGGGTATTCAATCATTTTATGACTGAAACTCAATCATGAAAGCTTTGTAACTGTATCTCACGGTGATTCAGTAAAAAATAAAATAAAATAAAATAAAATTGCCCATAAATGTCAGACTAATGAAAAAAGGTGCTGGATGTGAACTGGAAGAGATAGGGTATGGAAGAGGCACTCAGCACTTTTCTCAGAAAGGGCAAGAGAGTAATCAACCAGTTTGTATTTCAAGGTGATTCACGAGCATCTTTCAAACTCTGCTTCTCTACTGTCATATATTCAAGGACCAGAGGGCACCGTGAGAGTCCGTCTTCCCAGATCCTTGTAGTACTTACAAACAGAGAGACAATAGTTTTTCTATACTCTATGCCAATAGAGTATCAAAGGGGGCTGGAAGAAGGGTATGAAGGTTTCTGGCTGGCTAAATTGACAGAGAATGCTACGGAGAGAAGCTGTAGCTTCTGAGGCCAGTGGCAAGGAGTCAATTAAAATTAATATTTAGTTTTCTTCAAAGTGTAGTGACTCTCCTCTCTCTACCTTCCCCATCCGATTAGTTGAAGTCATGAAACTTCTATGTTTCTTAGACTTTTCAGGAATAATAAACTTGAGTGAGCATAATTTATTTATATTTACCTTACATCAATATAATTTAGTATATATTTCTTTTATTTTTCATTTTTTGGGGGGAGGGGTGGGTATTTGGACCATTCCTAGCTGTATTCAAAGGCTTATTCCTCGCTCAGGAATCATTCCTGGCAGTACTTATATAGGGTGCTGGGAATTGAATCAGGGTGGGCCTTGTGCAAGGCAAATGACTTAATCCCTATGTTATCTCTCCAACCACTGATATATTTTGTTTCAAAGGTCAGTAAATGTGGGACTGGAAGGATAGTACAGTGGTAGGGCATTTGCCTTGCATGTGGCCAAGCCCACTGAGAGATCCCTGAGCGTAGAGCCAGGAGTAAGGTCTGAGCACCGTTGGGTGTGGTCCCGCCTCCTCCTTCCCCCCAAAAGTTGATAAATGTAAATTTTTATCTTTTTCCATAATATTCTAGAAAAAAATATGGAAAGCAATGTCAAACTCTCTTTTTAACTACTGGTATTTAGGGGGAGACTTGGTTAATTTTAAATTTCTTCTGTCTTTACTGCAAGAAAACTGCTTGCTCTAAAAAGCATTATAACCACATAGACTTTGTGAATCTTGGAAGCTCTTTATGTGAGCCACATATATTTATTCCACATCATTCTATTCCTCTTCCTTGTTTTTTTCTACCCGCAAAGCTTTTAGATCTTTTTTTTTTCTTGAAAAGTCGCTCATCTTCTTTTTTCTTTATTGTTCTTTTTCTTTTTTGAACACTCTTTTAGGTCTCCCTTCTTTTTATATCATCTAGAAAATCCAGCCTATATCTCCTTTAGACAGAGTAATCATGCTAAAAGCACAACTTTGAGACTGTCTGTCTCACTTTTGTGCAGGAGCCTTCAACAGTTCCTCTTTGTCTTCTAAATTGAGTGCAGTCTTCATGGCCCTCCTAGAGGGGTCCAAGATATCCCAAGCTGGCTGCACAGATAAACCACATAAATGGGGGACAATGGCATGAGACCCAAGGGGTACCTTTAGGATAGGGTGAAGAAGAAAGCAGGTTGGAAGGAGGGGCCATGGTTGGAGAAAGCTGGGGAACATTGTTCTGACAGCAATCAGGTCTGAAGGCCCTGGTGCTTCCAGTTCCATCCTGCACTCTACAGCTGACCTTCATCCCAGTCACAGAAGTCTTTCTTGAGGACTTGGGCAGTGCTGTGTTTACCTATTCTTTAGAGCGTCATTGCTGCCATCGCTCTCTGAAGAAAAGACTGCCCACTGTTTGATCCTTCAATCAAATACTACCTCCATTATCTCTATCTCGTTGCGGCTGTGCAAATTTACATGTTCCATTTTTAATCCATATGATTCTTTGTACCGTGTCTAGAACACAGATCACCTTTTCTCTTGGTTAGTCATGTTTGTGCCTGATTCTTCCATGCTACCTTGTAAACTTTATCTTACTTATTTTTTCTTGAGTCACTGTGAGATACACAGCTCCAGTTTGATTTTTGTAGCCCTCAAAGCACTTTGAATATAATTTAATGACATATAAAAAAAACTACCTGTAAGCAAGCAGAAGGCATTTGTCATGTCAAGAGAAAGGTTTGTTCTCTATAACTTAAGTCACTGACACTGTCACTGTCCTCCCATTGTTCATTGATTTGCTCAAGTGGGCCCAGTAACATCTCCACTGTGAGACTTGTTACTGTGTTTGGCATATCGAATACGTCACGGGTAGCTTGCCAGGCTTTGCTGTGCAGGGTGAGATACTCTTGGTACCTTGCTGGGCTTTCCGAGAGGGGCAGAGGAATCAAAGGCAGAGGAATCAAACTCGGGTCAGTCAGCCGCATGCAAGGCTAACACCCTACCCGCTGTGCTACCTCTCCAGCCCATAGCTTAAGTCGTAAAATGAATAAGAAAAGTGACAATGCACTAAGGAAAACATAGAACCCATTGATCTGTTGTCTTCTAAAATCATCAAAAGGAGTCAGGGATGTAGGTCAAATGATAGACTACGTGTTTTGAAAATGTGAGGTCTTGGGTTCAATCCCTGGTACCTGGTGCCTCCTAGCTCTGACAGGTACTGTAGGGTGTAGCACCCAAACGCCCTGCTGTGCTGAGCGCTACTAGGAGTGCCTCCCTCCCTCCCAAAAAAATCAGTAAGATAAGAAAATGTTGATTCATCGAATCTTTAAGTAAAATTCACCAACTCTACTGGGTAATAATCTGCATTTGAATATTAGCATATCATTTGTAATTAAACGCCTTTCAATAGAGCCGTAGGGATATGCGTTCAAATTCTGTTTCTGCTTCTAACTGGTATGGAGATCTAAGAACTTTTTAAGTTTCCTCCTGTAAAAAGAGGATGAAAAGTAGTCACCACTGAAGGAATTAGAAAGGTTAAATAAGATTATGTGGTAAAATGATTAGCACCCAGAGTCTGGTACACAGTGTGTGTTCAATAAATGGTTGTGATTACTAAGCTGAATCATAAGCTATTTCTAATGTGCTGCCTAGTCACTGTGACACTTAGAACTTGAAACACGGCTGGCTAGTCTGAACTGTGAGTGGATAAGCACAAACCAAGAGGGTTCTGAGGCTCAGTGGAGAATGAAAAGTAAAAAAAAAAATCTCATTAATGATTCTTTTCTGTTGTTTAAAATTATATTTCATGTACGTTGGGTTAAGTAAAAAACAAGAGCCAGTTAACTTCACATATTTCTTTTCACATTTTGAAATGGAGGTGCCAGAAAATTTCAAGTTACACGTATGTCTCAAAATTATATAAGTATTTATCATTGCTTATCTGAAGTCTCTGCTCCAGGATGCCACATTAATATTTCATTGATAAAGCTAAGCCTCATCATCTTTTCACTGCGGGGGATTGAACCAGGATTGGCCGCATGCAAGACAGGCACTTAATCCCTGCAAAATATCTTCAGCTCCTGTCCTAATTTTATTTCATTTTGACATTTAGAACACTTAAAACCAACTTTTATCGATAGATTAGAATCACAGTGGGCAAAAATAATAACAAACAAACACTGTCCTCCCGTTGTTCATCAATTTGCTGGAGCGGGCCCAGTAACATCTCCATTTTGAGACTTGTTGTTACTGTGTTTGGCAAATCGAATACGTCATGGGGAGTTTTCCAGGCTCTGCCGTGCGGGCGAGATACTCTCAGTAGCTTGCCGGGCTCTTCGAGACGGGTGGAGGAATTGAATCCAGCTTGGCCAGGCTGGCTATGCGCAAGGCAAACGCCCTACCGCTGTCCTATCGCTCCAGCCTAGACTCAACAATAATAAGAATAAGACAATTTCAAGACAACAAGAGTGCAAAATTGCAGTAAACTGATCAATACTCTTCACTCTAATCTCTGACAGAACCATTTTCTCCAACTGCTTCATAATTCTTCTCTAGGGTAGCCATGTCCTCACTGTTCTCACGGGCCTCAGAGATCTCTCCCTCACACACAGACCAGTAAATAAATACACACTTGTATGCATCAGATCAAACTTGTAGTCTACTGAGCCAAGACCTCAGCAAAGACTGTACTTTGGCCTGGTCTCCGCCAGGAACAACAGTGGGAGACTGGTAATTAATACCAACTTTGGAGCCAGTGGGGCATCAATCCATACACTGGTTGATATGTTTGGTCTTGATGATGGCAACAGCCAATTGACATCTTTGAGTGTGTAATCACTGGGCAGCTAAGAAAAATCCCGCAGCTCTCTCTCACTGCCTGCGTTTGGTGGTCTCATGCCATTCTCCCATCCGGGAGAGCCAATGCCAAAGGGTGGATGAAGGATGATACGAGGGCCAGGCTGGTTGGTGATCAGTTGGCGTTTATTCCATTCTCCCCATGAACCTATTCCAACCTCCCTAAGCTCCCCATTCTAGTCTCACACCGCTCCTCATTCCTGTTTCCTCCGGTCTCTCTGCTCATCCCTCTGTTCTTATCTCTCCGCTCTCATCTCTACATGCTGCCACTTGCAGCTCTGATGAGCTCTCTCTCGTCTCTCACCAACTCCCCACATTGGGGGTAGTCACCACACCCTGTCTGGTAGCACAATCAACATATGAAAACCCTTCTTCAGCTCAAGGGCAAAATACCTACCACTTAGGGATGCTTCTCCTTGCCTTGGTCCAATAACTAAATTAGCATCTTAATTAACATCTTAATTCTACTTCTTAATCCTAGTTATTTTGTACAGACACAGTAAGAGATACATTAAGCTTGTAGGATGGCTCTCCTGGGGACATCTCACTATAGATCTCAGACTACAGTGCTCAGGTCAGATTAATCTTTCCTAACCCTAGGAGGGCCCTAATTCAGTTGTTACTTTTTGGATCATGACAGAATTTGTCCATGACCATGCTCTTAACTTATAGTTAAGTATTATGGCACTTTGGCCTGGCCCATTTTGATGCCAGGGTAGCTCATAGTTTGCCATGGGTCCATCCAGTCCCTTGTCAGGGCCCTGCTTTTGGGGTGCTAGGAAATAAGGGCAACTGAGGCTCAAGTCGAGAGAACAGATGCCCAGGAGTGAATATTATTGGGAGTCAATGAACTCCCAAGTTACAAAAGCATAGCATTAACCGTTTTCCTGTGTCTATATAAAAAAGGACGTTGCTCTGAATTAACTATGCAGAGGACTTCAGGGGAAGAGAAAAGCAATACTTACAAGTTAACTGAGTCTGGTTAGGAGAAACAGGAGACTGACTGGTTGGGGAAGCAGAGCACAAGGAAAGAGGTTATGAATAAACACAGAGGAAGGGGAGCACTGTGATGGGAGTAACCCAACAAACTTGAGCTCTGTGTGGCAAGGCGGAAAGGACAAACCAATGTTATCCTACATTTGAGAACCACGTTACCAAGGTAAAATAGGCATTATGGTGAGGGTCACACTTCACCATCTGGTTGGATGGCTAAAAGCACACATTGCTGATCTCTGCAACACTGAGCAGTTAATGGTAGGCTTTCTCAGCAGAGATAGCAGGGCACATGTGACCAGAGGGACGTGGATTTGGGAATAGGACACCAGGTTGGTCTGAAATTCTATCAGGTCACTATTCAGGACCCCATTAAATCAGAGGAAGGCAGAGGGGGAGGACACACTCTGACTAAGAAGGTGGTTCAGGGCACGGTAGCTGGGCACTCAACATCGAGATTTCTACAACAGATGGCATGGATGGTCTCACTGTCCACCACGAAAACACAGTGAAAAATGTTCCTGGGTGGTGTGGGTAGCCAGGATGGTGTTGTAGGGCTTAACACCACGGTAGTGGAAACCTGGGGTGCTGGGGAAAGGGGAAACTTGAGCTTGGACTTCTTGCTATAATTGAATCCAGAACCAGAAACCCCAGCAAAGCTTGGGAACACCAAGAAACCCTGAAGACATGTCAGCTAGCTGGTGAATTTGGCTCAAGACAGGTCAGTGACCTATCTCCTTGTGTAGTTGTTGGCAACATCTCCCTTGCCTGCGATGATCCGCTCAAGGTGGAAGAGGTGGCGGTAGGTGCCAGTGTGAATTTCATCAATGACACTGGATTTCAGGTCTACAAACACTTCCCTGGGCACATGCTTATCAGTACTTATTGAAGAAGGTGCCGAATGGGTCATTTCCTCTGTCAATGGTCTTGTCATTGGGCATCTGGCCATTGGGCAGGATGCCACGTTCCAGGCAGTAAGCTTCCAGCAGACACTGCCAATCTGGATACCAACCTCGTCAACATGCGTGAAGATGAACTCCTACATGATTAGGACTTGTTTGGCTCCATGGGACTGGAGGAGGTGAGGGGCTGGCATTGAGGGTTTCCTACTAACAGCCTACCAAGGAGTCTGGAGGAGAAGCAATCCTATCCTAACTTTAAAGGCAGGAAAATGAGGTACAGACTGGTTAAGCAACTTGCCCAGAGTCAAAAGTTGTGACTTAATTTCTTCAACAAATAATGAAATAAGCTTTGGTTGGTGCAACTGATCCTAGACTACATCATTTGGAGAAGATTCTGATTAGTCCACAAGTTAGAAGAAAACCAGTCTGCTTGACCACGTCATGTCTAGATTGGTAGCGTATTCCTTAAGCTAGGATCCTAGAGGCATATGATTTTTGGTCTCCAAGACTTTGTGGCCTTTGAGAAAGTGTCAAGCAATGAAATGGATCATGGCACTTACAGTCCTAAAGCTAATTATTTATTGTAGGGTACTCATTCTTTAAGCCCGTGATCTCCCTTGAAAATCGATGTTGCTTGTTTATCTCTGTGTACCTTTGCTTGCTTTTTCCATTTTGGAGAACGCTGTGTTCTCTCTTGAGCATCTATTTTCCCTCTCTCTGGGGCTGGAGCGATAGCACATTGGGTAGGGCGTTTGCCTTGCACGCAGCCGACATGGCCGACCCGAGTTCGATTCCTCTGCCCCTCTCGGAGAGCCCGGCAAGCTACCGAGAATATCTCGCCCGCCCGGCAGAGCCTGGCAAGCTCCCCGTGACGTATTCGATATGCCAGACACAGTAACAACAAAGTCTCCAATGGAGACGTTACTGGGCCCGCTCGAGCAAATCGATGATCAACGGGAGGGCCTTTACCTTTACCTTTACCTGCCCTGGGTACAGCATTTAAATGATCATTTTTGATTATGTGAAAAGCAGGGAGAAGCTTATAAGTTTGCTAAGAACAGGAAGGAGTTTTCTCAGGAACCAGGGTTCCACCCTTTTTAGTTTCTTCTAAGGCTCATCTTGGGGTTATTATAATTCTTGTATACTCTCATGGCATTGGTCAGCATATCAATTTACTATGCTTTCACGGTCACAAGACCTGCAGCTCTCTCACTGGTATTCTTACACCAGATGGAGTCATCAAAACTAAATTAAAAATAGGATATTTGGGAGACATTGTACTGCAGGTCAGGCATTCGCCATGTACATTGTTGACCCTGGCTTGATCCCTGGCACCCTGTACGGTCCCCTGACTACCACCAGAAGCGATCTTTGAGAGCAGAGCCAGAAATAGCTCCTCAGCACAGCAGGGTGTATCCCTAATAGGACATTTTTTTTTCCTCTCACATTTTTCTAAGTAACTTTTTCCAGAAACCACCTTGCTTCACCCATACAAATACTAATTGTAGGGTATTATTTGAAAGGTTTCCACAACATTGTACTGTTCATTGGATCGAACAAATCTCTGTGTCATTTAGCAATTATAAATAATATTATGAGTTTCTATTGTGTTCCTGGGTTCATTTTGGCCCCTGAAGATATGAAAGTATTATATGTATTTCTCAATTTATTTTCTTCCGTCTTCTAGCATACTTCTGATCTACAGGGAGCCCTCTAGTGTTTATTTCGTCTTATAGACAGGCTTAGGGTTCATCAAGGTCTGGCGCATAAAAAAATGGATAAAGTAAAGTAAAAGTAAAGGCCCTCCCGTTGATCACCGATTTGCTCGAGCGGGCCCAGTAACGTCTCCATTGGAGACTTTGTTGTTACTGTGTCTGGCATATCGAATACTAAAATGGATGGAGGAAAAGAAAGAATGTGAGTGAAAATGGGAACGCAGATAAACTACTTTGTCAGGTTACTTGTGCTCCTTCATTTTGAACACATCTAGGAATGCCAGTGGAGAAATTCATCTAGATTCTGCACGAGATGTGTGTAATTTCAAACTTTATATACAAATATCTACTACTGTTCACTGACAGTTTACAAGCAGAGAATAACAAAAGAACTACTTTCTCCACTCTCAGATTTTATTCCTTCTTGAAAGAAGGGGGATATACCGATTAAATATCCTGTCTTTTATGCAAGTCAAGTTTTTTTTTACAAGGACCATGGGCCTGATTAATTTTATTTATTTATTTTTAAATAGAATCACCGTGAGATACCGTTACAAACTTTTCATGATTGTCAGTCAGACAATGATCAAACACCCATCCCTCCACCAGTGTACATTTTCCACCACCAATGTTCCCAGCATCCCTCCCGCCACCCCCATCCCATTCCACCCCCTGCCTTGGTGGCAAAAAATTTTCTTCTTGCTCTCTACTTTTGGTTTGCAATACTGAGATGCTGAGAGGCCATTGTGTTTTGTCCTCTATCTAATTCTCTTTTTTCAGCACACAGGTATAATTAATTTTAAATGGAACTGTCTTTACAGTTTCCAAATTCATCATGAACTCAAATAATATTTGAGTAGGAGAGGTGATGTGTTATTTTCTCTTTTCCTTATCCTTTCTGGGAGGAAACTGAAGTCTACAGAAAAGTATGCAGGGTGAAATGTGTGGTTTTCATATTCCCACTTCTTTAAATTTTCTATCGCAAAATGCTTGAATTATTTGCTTGTTTGAATTAAGTTTATCTTGGTATTAATGAAAATCACTTTTAGAGCAGAGAATATCGTCAGTTTTGCCTTCAATATCTTCATAAAATGATATCAAATAGGAAGATAAATAAGCCAATAATCTCTTATTATATAACTGCAACCAGGGATTTTTTTCTTGAGAATAAAGACTTCTCTTGGCCTGTTACTGTAAACACAAGCAGTGTGACCACTTTTTCCGTTGCCTATAGAGAATCAATTTATTTGTCCATTAGGATGACACAAAATGTACAGAAACTGTAACTTGTATAATAATAATTAAAATTCACAAACATAGTTTATGTTAGTTTACCTACTTTGTGTAGGGAGATTATGCTGAGAAAATCAGGACACAGTCCATCTTGGAGGCATTTAGGCATAAACTAATACTTAGCTGGGCAAGACAGAGAGTTAAGTCTAGTATTGGGCATGCTGGTATTTTGGTTCACTGCTGAGTAAAATGAAAATATGAGGGGGGCAGAGGCAAGGAGTACGCTCTTGTGCACTGAATCGAATCAGGTAAAAATTTGTTTATCTATAGTTAAGATTGTGCGTTTTACTGTATATGCCGAGTTCGATTCCTCCGCCCCTCTCGGAGAGCATGGCAAGCTACCCGTGATGTATTCGATATGCCGAACACAGTCACAACAAGTCTCACAATGTTACTGGGCCCGCTCGAGCAAATCGATGAACAACGGGAGGACAGTGACAGTGACAGTTGTACCTCAAAAAGTTAAAGATTTAAAAGCTAACTGCGAAAGACCGAAACGTGAATATATAATGGATCTTTTAATTACTGTTTAGCGACATTCTCCGGTGGTTTCTTCTTGTGTCACCTTTTAATTACTTTAGAAAAGATCATTTAGAAAAGTAACCGCTTTATAAGGTAAGAAGAATCTTATCCGTTGAGTGATGTGGTTGAGTACTCTGTGCAGAATTTTGTATAACACGCGTGCAGAATTTTGTATAATAACACGCGTGGTTATCTCTGGAGCACGGAGGAGGAATATATACAGAAAATATTTCATTTCCCTCTCCTACGCAGAGTGATATTTTAATGGGGCAATGCAAAAACGGCATCCTGGGGCTACAATTCGCAGAACCAAATAACTTTTCCCGAAAGATGCTATAATGATCCCATTCCAATGTATTCTCAAAATTTACCTTTTTTTTTTGGATTCCACTTGAAAGATACGAGAGAAACATTTGAGTGTTTTTTTTTTTTTTTTTTTTTTTTGCTTTTTGGGTGTCACACCCGGCAATGCATAGGGTTTACTCCTGGCTCTGCACTCAGGAATTACTCCTGGAGGTGCTCAGGGGACCACATGGGATGCTGGGAATCGAACCCGGGTCGGCCACGTGCAAGGCAAACGCCCTATCCGCTGTTTTCTCGCTTTAGCCTTTAGTGTTTTCTTTTTAACGATCCTGCACTTACGCTTTTGATCTTATGCTGCCTCCTAAACCCCCCTCCCCCCACTCCCGGGGCCTCGCGTATTCAGGCTCTTCCCTACGGACCTTGCAGCAACTCTGACAGCTGCAACTCCGAGAACAGGACACAGCATCCGGGGAGAAGCAGGAAGACTACAACTCCCAGGGTGCAGCGCTCCCAGCTTGGGCCCCCGAGCTGCCCAATGAGCAGGCGCGACGACCCTCCTCTCAACCCCATTGGTTTGTTTTCCCGTCATTCATAGCGCAAGGGGCGGGGCGACATAGCCGGCCCCGGAAGGCAGAATTCCCGCCACCACGAGGCGCCGCCCGGAAAGCCCCGCAGGAGCAACGGCTCCCGATTGGACAGCGCCGTGAAGGCGTCCGACGGCTCGGCCAATCAGAAGGCGCCTCGGCCCCGAGGCCCCGCCCCTCCCTCGTGATCTCCCCGCCGAGTGGCGGGAAACCTCGGGCAGCGTTTTGGCGCCGGTTGCGCGGTTCGGGGACGTGTCGCGCCGCTCTGCTCCGGGCCGGGCGGTTCCGAGTTGGCGGGCATGGCGGGGACCGTGGTGCTGGACGACGTGGAGATGCGGGAGGCGCAGAGAGACTACCTGGACTTCCTGGACGACGAGGTGAGGGCACCCCGGGGCGCTGACCGGGCCCGCCGCCCGCGTTCCCTTTGCAAGCCCAGGACCGGGCCCCTCGCGCTCCCCCGAGTGCAGATGCCAAGGCAGCGCCCCCCGGGGTCAGGGTCCCCAGCGTCCAGCGACGACAGGGGCTTCTCGGCCCCAGGAGACCTGTGCGCCACCCCTCCCCCACCCACCCCCTTTATTTTTTTAATTTTTTTAATTTTTTGGGCGACTCCAGGTGTGATGCAGAGCCAGAGGGGCCCCCCTTGAACCCTGCAGGGGGTGCAAAGGCATTGCTGCCTGCAGCTCAGGGAGAGCCCAGGGGGCTGCAGGAAGGAAAAAGAACCGATCCCAGTTGGAGGGTGGGAGGCTGGCCAATGCTTCTCTTCTCCAGGGGTGGTTGGTCTGTGTTTGCAAAGGAGACTTGGAGGCTTTCCTGATTTTTTTTTTTTTTTTTTGCTTTTTGGGTCACACCCGGGCGATGCACAGGGGTTACTCCTGGCTCATGCACTCAGGAATTGCTCCTGGCGGTGCTCAGGGGGACCCTATGGGGTGCTGGGAATCGAACCTGTGTCGGTCATGTTGGTTGGCTGCGTGCAAGGCAAACGCCATACCTGCTGTGCTATCACTCCAGCCCCGAGGCGCGCAGTTCTTAAGAGTTATTTTATTTATTTTTTTGGGTCACACTCGGTGATGCACAGGGGTTCCTCCTGGCTCACGCACCCAGGAATGACCCCTGGTGGTGCTCAGGGGACCCTATGGGATGCTGGGGATCGAACCCCGGTCAGCCGTGTGCAAGACAAACTGCCCTACCCGCTGTGCTATCGCTCCAGACCCTTAAGAGTGATTTTAACAGGATAGTAAAAGGCCACTTAGTTACTTTCTAAAGAACAAGGTTTTCACTCAACTTCCTTAGACATTTTTATGCGTTTTAATTTTTATTAGTTGAAACACCATGAGGTACAGTTGTAGACTTACGAATTTTTGTGCTTGGGTTTCGATTGTACTATGATCAAGTACCCATCCCTCCACCAGTGCCCGTTTCCCACCACCACGGATCCCAGTATCCCGCCCACCCCCCATTCCCCCATCCCACCCTGCCTCTGTGGCAGGGAATTCCCTTTTGTTCTCTCTCTCCTTTTGCGTCCTGTGGTTGGCAAGAGAGGCATTGAGTGACAATCGTGTTCGGTCTATAGTCTACTTTCAGCATGCATCTCCTATCCTGGGAGGATCCTCCCAACACCCTTTATTTGGTACTCCCTTCTCTATCTGAGCTTCCCTTTCCCCTAGCGTGTGCTCTGATCCTTTAGCTCTAAACAACATGGCTGGGAGGTAAATTTTCAACATTAGGCCCGTTAGGTAAAGAGTTATCTTAATAGGATAGTAAAAGGCCATTCTGTTACTTTTGAAAAACAAGGTTTTTATGGATTTTTCTCATGCCCTTACTATGCGTTTCTTTCAGTTTCTTAGTAGAAGTTGAGAATTGCTTGCATATACAAAGCTGTCGGTGACAAGGGAAAGAGCACTACATTGAAATCTTGACGCTTAAACTGCCCCCATAGGGTGAATGTGACTCTAAGGCTAGTGAGTGAGAAAATATGGGGCAGGCAGGGGAGTGACGGAGTGTGTTTGAATTCAGACACATTCTGCCACAGACAATTTTTTTTTTTTGGTAGGAGTACTGCTATTTATTCAGCCACTGATTAGCTGATTGAATTGTGCATGAACTCCACCTTACTTTTTTTTTTTTTCATTTTTTTATAATTTTATTTATTGCATCACCGTGAGAGCAGTGACAAAGCTTTCGGGTCTAAGCCTCGGTTATACAGTGAAACACCCATCCCTTCACCAGTGCCCATTCTCCACCCCCAACAACCCCAGTATACCCCCATCCCACACCCTCCCCCTACCTGTGGGGCAGATGATTTCCACATTACTCTCTCTCTACTTTGATCACATTCAACATTTCGACACCAGACCCACCATTATCATTTGGGATTTTACCCCAACACTCAGATCTGCTGAAAAGGCAACAGTAGACAATTTGTGTTCGTTCTCTTGCTGGTTATGAATAACATATGATGTCGTGCTGCCGCAAAAATCTTGCTCTGTGAACTGCCTGTTTTCAAACATCGTACTCTGAATTCGTGTCTCTTGTAACACGTCGTGGCTGTTTTGCAGGAAGATCAGGGGATTTATCAGAGCAAAGTTCGGGAGCTGATAAGTGACAACCTCTACCGGCTGATTGTCAATGTGAACGACCTGCGGAGGAAGAACGAGAAGAGAGCGAACCGGTGAGCGGCAGGGGCTTTCAGGGGGGGTCTTGGCTCTGAGTGAGAATGGCCCATCTCTCTCCCCCCAAGCCTGGAACTGGCTTCCCAGGCCCTACAGGAATCTGGATGCAGCATCACTGACCTCGACGGCCTCATTGCCTTACCTGTGCTTGTGTTTTTTCTTCTTCCACCGGTATGTGGGGCTGGCAAGACAGTCCAGCACATAAGGCACTTGCTTTGCTGTCTCGATTCAAATCCCCGGCACTGCATAAGGTCTCTGAGTCCCCACAGGAGTGACCCATGAGCTCACAGCCAGCAGTAAGACCTGAGCACTGCTGACTGTGACCTAAGAGCCAAACATAGGAGCAAGTCGTTTAGTCCTTTTCCTTCCAAGAGCGCTTCCTTCCATATTCAGATGGACAAGTATCACTTAGTACATCTTCGATAAGATGAGTTACGGTTGGCCCTCGGTTGTACTGGCGGCATTAGGAAACAGGAACTGGCTTTTCGTTTCTTGGCCCTGATTGTCTAAGACGCTGTTCATTATTTTTTGGGGGGTTCTAATTATCCTTTCTTCTCTCCATCTATAACGTAGCCTCCTGAACAATGCTTTTGAGGAGCTGGTTGCCTTCCAGAAGGCCTTGAAGGATTTTGTGGCCTCCATCGATGCTACTTACGCCAAGCAGTACGAGGAGTTCTACATAGGCTTGGAGGGCAGCTTTGGCGCCAAACACGTCTCTCCCCGGACCCTCACCTCTTGCTTCTTGAGCTGTGTGGTCTGTGTGGAGGGCATCGTCACTAAATGTGAGTGCGTTTCAGTGGAGAACTAAGAGAATGGCAGAGGGCAGATTTAAAAGGATTGCAGGTGGGAAAGCGGAGGTAGAGTCGGACGGCGTGTCTTGCAGCGTCAGAAAGGCCCAGCATTGGAACCGGGGGGCGGTGAGACTTGGAGGAGGGCTCTGAGTCGGGGGACTTTGGATTTCCACTCGTGTTCATTGAGGGGTGAGTTCTGGCCCTGGTGGCGGAGTCCTGGCTCGTGGCAGTCTCATTCTGATCCTGAACTCCCACCTCTTTCTCCAGATGAATCATTTGTAAGGTTCTCGATGAATGTCCCTCTCGGAGAGCCCAGCAAGCTACCGAGAGTATCCCGCCCGCACGGCAAAGCCTGGCAAGCTCCCCGTGGCGTATTCGATGTGCCAAAAACAGTAACAACAAGTCTCACACTTTGTTGTGAGATGTTACTGGTGCCCGCTCGAGCAAATCGATGAACAACAGGAGGACAGTGCTTGATGAATAAGATGACTCTCTCAATGCAGAGAATAAATGACAGTGTTGGAATAGCTTGAATTAGTTAGAAAAACATGGTGTTTGGTTGGTCATGTTGGTTTGCCAGGGTCAGGACCCACCTCAGTTACTGTCCAGTTGAAGGACGTTGTATGCACATTTCCATTTCTAGGTTCTCTGGTTCGTCCCAAAGTGGTCCGCAGTGTCCACTACTGTCCTGCTACCAAGAAGACCATAGAGCGACGTTACTCCGATCTCACCACCTTGGTGGCCTTCCCGTCCAGCTCTGTGTATCCTACCAAGGTGAGGAAATTAGTTGACGGGGCTTCTTTGGAGATCGGAGTTAGAGATGCCCGTCTTAGTGCAAGAATCTGGTTAATACTTGAAGTCCTCCACTTAAAAATTAATCAGGGTGAATGGTAAGGGTCAGTTGCCTAGCTGTGGGGCTCACGGGCCCTGCAGTGCCAGCTATCTAAACCAAAGTTGATAGGATGCAAGGCAAGCCCCTTAATGTATAGCTATCTCTAGGGCCTGCTTTTCTGTTTCTTCTGAACATTCTTTAAGATTTGTTTATGCTGTGGGTAGGATTGGAGGGCAGCTTTGGCTCCAAACATTAATTCACCCATTGTCTTTCCTATAGTATGTTCACTTGTGTGACTCTATACCACATTCTGTTGATCATTTTTAAGTTACCAGGAATAGTGTCGCTCTGAACATTGTAGCACAGAGCTTCGAGTGAATTCTTTCTGTCTCCTGGGAGTGGAAGTTCTGTCTCACACTGTAAGCACATACTCAGCTACAGCGGAACACTCTTAATGTAGATACTCACCTGGTTACGGGCGCTTCAGACATAGATTCTTCTTCCCATTAGAAGGCCTGCAAGTAGAATAGATAAGGATAGACAAGGGGATTGGGATAGAGAAGAGACTGGATGTTCCTTTTGTGGTTGCTGGCCCTGAAAAATGGCACAAAGTCATTTCCGAGCTGTATTTTGTATTTTGTCTCCCACAATAAGCGTGTGTTCGTGTCATTTCTTTTTTTTAAAAATTTCTTTTTTTTATTTTTTATTTTTTTTTGCTTTTTGGGTTACACCTGGCAATGCACAGGGGTTACTCCTAGCTCATGCACTCAGGAATTACCCCTGGCAGTGCTCAGGGGACCATATGGGATGCTGGGAATCGAACTTGGGTCAGCCGCGTGCAAGGCAAATGCCCTACCCGCTGTGCTGTCGCTCCAGCCCATCGTGTCATTTCTTAAGACAGAGCGGAAATAACTTCTGCTTTACGGTGTGCTCTGTCTAGGATGAGGAAAACAACCCCCTGGAGACAGAGTATGGCCTCTCTGTCTACAAGGACCACCAGACCATCACCATCCAGGAGATGCCCGAGAAGGCCCCCGCCGGCCAGCTGCCCCGTTCGGTGGATGTCATTCTGGATGATGACCTAGTGGATAAAGTGAAGCCTGGAGACCGAGTCCAGGTGGTGGGGACCTATCGCTGTCTTCCTGGGAAGAAAGGCGGCTACACCTCAGGGACTTTCAGGTAAAGGGTCAGTCAGCCAGTGTTGGGAACGCCACCTCCATTTGTGGTACTGTCCCTTCCCTAAGTCACTGTATCCCTTCGAGTTACAACACGGGCAGAGTTCTCTACTGGGCCGGTGACCTCTTCTGTCAGATACGACTTGGAATACTCACGGAGCTCAGGCCTGGGCCTGAGTTTGTATGTGGTTTTTTTGGGGTTTTTTTTGTCATCTTGGGTCACACCCAGCAGCAATGCACAGGGGTTACTCCTGGCTTATGCACTCAGGAATTACTCCTGGCGGTGCTCAGGGGACCCTATGGGATGCTGGGTCAGCCGCGTGCAAGGCAAATGCCCTCCCCGCTGTGTTATCGCTCCAGCCCCCTGGGCCTTGAGTTTGATCCATGGAACTGCACGCCAACGCCCACCGCCTTGCTAGGATGGCCCCGAGGGCCGCCAGCAGTGCTGGCCTAAACATTTGAGTTGTCCAGCCTGCACATCTGGGCTGAGTGTCATCAGGCGTGGCCCCCAGGCCTCCTGACTCCAATGCAAAGATTAGACTGCTCGGGAGGCATCCCACCCCACAAGAACCAAAACCTTGTCATCCTAGCTTAGACTAAAAGTGGGAGTTGGTGGTGATGTGTAGCCCCTCTGTGTACCTGCGAGTTTATACCTGTATTACTCTACATACTTTATTTTTTTTATAAAAAAATTTTTCATTGAATCACCGTGAGATAGTTACAAGCTTTTATGTTTGGGTCACAATCACACAAGGATCAAACACCCATCCCTCCACCAGTGCACATTCACCACCGCCAATATCCCCGATATACCCCCCATTTCCCACCCTCCCCCTGCCTCCATGGTAGACGTGATTCTCCATACTCTCTCTCAACTTTTGGGCATTATGGTTTGCAGTACAAACCCTGAGAGCTTATCATGTTTGGTCCTTTATCTGCTTTCAGCACACATCTCCCATCCCCACCGGTTCCTCAAGCCGCCATTTCCTTAGTGATCCCTTCTCTGTTCTCTGTTCTCTATCTCATGAGGCTTCTAGCTATGGAGCGATCGATCTGTCCTGCTCTACTCACTTCTTTCTGAAACTTGGCTCAGTAAGAGAAGACCCGTTTCTTAGGTGAGGTCGAGTAAGTCTATTTAGGTTATAGCCTAAGAGAGACTTAGTCTGTCTTGATTTCTCTCCTTTTTTTTTTTTTTTTCCCAGTTCGCTCTTACTGATCACTCGCCTAACCTGCCTATGATGTTAGGAGTTGACAACCATCCATTTGTCTTGCCTCTTCTCTTTGTCCCAGGACCGTCCTGATTGCCTGTAACGTGAAGCAGATGAGCAAGGACCTTCAGCCTTCCTTCTCTGCTGAGGACATAGCCAAGATCAAGAAGTTCAGCAAGACCCGTTCTAAGGTCTGCAGGCCCTGTAGGGGGTTGGAGTGGATGTGGATTCGTCTGCATGCCCTGTAGGGGTGTGGGGTGAGCCTGCGTTTGTCAGGGACATTGTTTGGACGCTGGCCCTCTTCATTGAAGTGGAAGGTCAGGGTTTTTTCCTCCTCTGAAGTTATCTGGGGTTGGAGCGATCGCACAGCGGTAGGGCGTTTGCCTTGCGCGCAAATGGGTTCGATTCCTCGGAGAGCCCGGCAAGCTACCGAGCGTATCTCGCCCGCACGGCAAAGGCCTGGCAAGCTACCTGTGACGTATTCGATATGCCAAACCCAGTAACAACAAGTCTCACAATGGAGACGTTACTGGTACCCTCTCGAGAAAATCCGTGAACAACGGAGGACAGTGACAGTGACAGTGAAGTTACCTGGTGCTAGCTTCAAGTTTTGACCAGGCAGCAAGTAAAAAGGTATTTTTGCTTTGGGTTCTTGAATTTTTTTTTTATTATCTTCTGGTCTCAGTGAATCTAATGCAAATACTAGAAAAGGACTTAGAATATCAATGTGCCTTTGATGTAAATCACATTATACCCATGGCGTTAGTGATGGAGTAGTTCTTAAATTTCAAGTGCCATGTTAATTTTTACTTTCAGTTCTCCATTTTTTTTTCTTTTTAAAGACAATATCCACATTTAGAATTGGATAAAATCATGCACGTGTGCTTACATTTTTTTTTTTTTTGCTGCAGCACAATATACATTTTTATTAAGCTTAAAATGTTTTGAATCTGGGAACCCTTTCTTGTCGATTAAATTTCTTGGTAATTTTGGGATCCAGGTGTCCACCGTTTCTGTTTTGATAATGTTCAGGTCAGTGCATCGTGTCTCATGAACGTAGGTTTTTCAGTGAGAAGTGGTCTTTCTTCCAGCATTTTCTATAGGCTGAGGGCGAACGTGGACATCAGTGATGCCCTCTTGAATCTCACGAGACTCTCACAGACTTGGTGCTCCCTCCCATAGGATATCTTTGACCAGCTGGCCCGGTCATTGGCTCCCAGCATCCATGGGCATGAGTATGTCAAGAAGGCGATTCTCTGCTTGCTCTTGGGAGGGGTGGAACGGGATCTTGAAAACGGCAGCCACATCCGTGGGGACATCAATATTCTTCTGATAGGTAAGGTCTGTGGGGAGTCGCTTTTGGCTCTCAAAAGTGCGCAGTTGTGGTGACCTGTAATCTGTGAGATTGTGACTCCCATGACACATGTTAGCGGTGGTGACCCATGAGTCTCTGAGATTGTGATTTCTTGCTTTCAACTCCCGGAGTGTTTGGTTGTGGTGGCCTGTGAATCGTGATTCCCGTTAAACATTTCGGTCCCCCGAAAGGGTGAGCAGCTTAAAAATGAACCCTTGAGGGTTGTAGTTTTTTGAATTTCCTGATTGATAGCATAAGAAAAAGGAAAAAAAAAATCTTGACTCAAATGATAAAGAAAAAACAACAGCAAAAAGTAATATTAGCGGCTGATTACCGGTCTGTCTCCTGGTACCAGGAACTGTGTCTGTAAAAGAACTTGCTCAGGACTGGGCGAATTTCCTAGAGTCCCCACCGCCCCCTCCCGTTACAGGAGACCCGTCTGTCGCCAAGTCTCAGCTGCTGCGGTACGTGCTGTGCACGGCACCCCGGGCTATCCCCACCACTGGCCGGGGCTCCTCTGGAGTGGGCCTGACGGCAGCCGTCACCACCGACCAGGAGACAGGTGAGAGACGTGCGGCCGCGAGGGCGGGCATCAGTCTTGGGGGGGCATCACTCTGAGCGCTGCCTCGGGGTGGGGGGGTTCCCTGGAGGCGGTGCGTGGGCCAGAAAGTTGGGGACTGGTAACCTGGCGATAGGGTGACTTGATTGAATGAGACCTGGGGCTGGCCCTCTGTCGGTCGACAAGAGCAGAAGGCAACCTGGGAGAGATCGGAGAAAGAAAGTCTCGGGACTTCCTTGGGAGGTGAAAATGAAATCGAGCTATTTCATAAATTAGCGGAAGGGATGGGACGACTCACATAAAAAGCACAGAGCTGTCGGGGAAGTCACTGGAGGACGAGAAAGGAGAGGAAAATCTTGAAAGGAAGTTGTGTCATCTTCCGAATCGTTTCCTCGTGGCATTTCTTGTTTGTAGCTTTCTTGTTTCTGCCCTCGTTTCTTCCTGTAATTTCTTGGCTGTTCGTTCCACTGTTCCTTTCATGTCCTCTTTCAATTTACCGGATGCCTGTTCCACCGTTTCTTTGAGTTCATTGAACACCTTTAACATTTCGTCGCTGAATTCTTTATCAGAGAGATCCTATTTGTGGGTGACCCCCGTTGAGGCTTCTGGATTCTTTTCTTCGTCCTCTCCTCGTGGTGGGCACTGGTGGAGGGATGGGCATTTGATCATTGTGTGAAACGTGAACACAAAAGGTTGTAAGTCTGTAACTACCTCAGGGTGATTCATTAAAAAATTAAAAAAAAAATAGGGGTTGGAGAGATAGCACAGCGGGTAGGGCGTTTGCCGTGCACGTGGCCGACCCGGGTTCGATTCCCAGCATCCCATATGGTCCCCTGAACACCGCCAGGAGTAACTCCTGAGTGCAGAGCCAGGAGGAACCCCTGTGCATCGCCAGGTGTGACCCAAAAAGCAAAATAATAATAATAATAATAAAAAAATAAAGGAAACTCTTTGGAGGCTCATGACGAGGGGTCATGGTTGGACAAGGACATTCCTGTTCAGGTTGTCCCCAGGGCTTCCTCTAAGGTGCCCGTTTCTGGCTTCTCTGCGTTCTCACCTGTGCCGGGGCAGCTGCAGGGAGAGAGAAATCCCTTCTCTGCCCTCTGCAAACATGCCCCGTGGCATGTCGTCCCCCTCCCACAGGGGAGCGCCGGCTGGAAGCAGGGGCCATGGTCCTGGCCGACCGAGGGGTGGTCTGCATCGATGAGTTCGATAAGATGTCCGACATGGACCGCACGGCCATCCACGAAGTGATGGAGCAAGGGCGCGTCACCATCGCCAAGGCTGGCATCCATGCCCGGCTGAATGCCCGCTGCAGTGTCTTGGCCGCTGCCAACCCCGTCTACGGCAGGGTGAGTGGAATCAGCCGCCGAACCACCGGGCCAGGTGAAAACTTCGGCCCGGAAACCGGATCTAGGTCACGACCCCCGGAATAGAAGGGCCGGGGATTGAAGTGGGCGCTGCATCTTGTTGCTGGTCTCGGCTCTGGGCAGTGCTCTGTGCCAAACAGAAGGATCTGCAGTCTCCCAATCCAGGTGACCCAGTGACACTGTCTATTGTATGGGAAGGACAGTCGTACACAGAACAGAGAGATAGTAGGGAAATTGTCTTCCTTCTGCTCCTTTCCTAAGAGGTGGCTGCCGGCAGCTTTGGAGGGTTGTTTTGGGGGGCTTGTGGGGAGCAGGGGGGCGGCACACCCAGCAGTGCTCAGCGGCTGTTCCTGGCCTTGAGCAAGGAGTGACCCCTGGCAGTGCTTGGGGCGGGGGACCGTACGGCGTGCTGGGGATTCGAACCAGCGTCAGCACCGTGCAAGGCAAGCCCCTGAACCTCTGTTCGTTCTTTCTGGCTCCTTTTTGAGTCTTTAGGGAAATAAAATCCAGATGCAGAGAGGCATGTACTATCTTTATTTGGTCGGTGTGGTCCTGGGGATTAAACTGTGGTGGGTTGTGTAGGCAACTGCCTCATCCTGTACTGTCACTCTGACCCTGGCCCCCTGCCATGCTTTTTTTTTTTAAGGATGAACCTGTTAATCTTTGTCTTTTAGTGTGAAAATAATGTGCTATGATAGACTTTTTTTTTTTTTTTTTTTTTTTTTGCTTTTTGGGTCACACCTGGCGATGCACAGAGGTTACTCCTGGCTCTGCGCTCAGGAATTACTCCTGGCGGTGCTCGGGGGACCATATGGGATGCTGGGAATCGAACCCTGGTTGACCGTGTGCAAGGCAAATGCCCTACCCGCTGTGCTATCACTCCATCTCAATATATTATCCTCTGGATAAAAGACTATCATAGCACATTACAGCCAGTCCGGCCGAGCCGGGTTCGATTCCTCCGCCCCTCTCGGAGAGCCCGGCAAGCTACCGAGAGTATCTCACCCGCACGGCAAAGCCTGGCAAGCTCCCTGTGACGTATTTGATATGCCAGACACAGTAATAACAAGTTTCAAATTGGAGACATTACTGGGCCCGCACGAGCAAATCGATGAACAACGGGAGGACAGTGACCTTGCAGTGGAGTTACTGGATTAAACGTTGTTATTTCGCTAGAGATGGCCAAATCACTCTCACTGCTGATTCTGTCCTGGGAGACTTCACTCATCCTTCAGGTGCTTTATGCTCACGTTCTCCTTTTATCCTCCAAATCACCCCCTGATTAGGTAGTTAATGGTCTCCCTTTTATTGACAAGAGAGTGGAGGCTTGAAAGGTTCAGTAACTTGCTCAGGAGTCACCGTCTGGAAAATGGAAGTCAAGGCTTAATGCTGGTTTCCTGGCGCTCTCCAGAGTGTGGGGATGCAGATATTGGTAACTCCTTCCAGAAATGAAGTAGCATGGGTTTATGACAAGTTTCAGGTATAGTTTTCGTGTTTGTGCGTACTGCGTCACACACATCTCGTGACTGAAAGTCTGG